>NW_026068003.1:3969964-4153915 GCF_014885135.2 Alexandromys fortis
ATGCAGGTTAAGATCCTCCCTGGTAAGCCAGCTCATGGGCTACACAGAATATTAGAAATGGGTTAGAACAATATGTAAGAGCTAGCCAATAAGAAGCTGGAACTAGCCGGGCCAGGCAGTGTTTGAAAGAATACAGTTTCTGTGTAATTATTTCGGGCATAAGCTAGCCATGCGGGCGGCCGGGTGCCGGGGACGCAGCCCCACCGCCGCTCATATTTCAACACTTCCTGGGCCCTTAGTTAAACCAATTAGCCACATATTTATTCCCTCCATTGTGAAGTAGAGCTGACAATGGCAGCCTCAGGTGCTGTTACCATGACGAGGTGAGAGGATATAAGAGGTGCTGCTTGTAGGAAGTATTCATCTGCATCTACAATAACCTTTGAATCTGACCTTTCACTCAACACAATCCCATCCACAACCGTCATGCCTTAGAAGTATGCACAGAATTTGAGAATTAATATTAATATTCACTGAAACCAAAAAAGGTTTAATAAGTCACCTACCCTAGGGTTTCTCTAGCTGTGATAAATACCTCAGCCATGAGAAAGAAACTTGGAAAGGAGAGGCTTTATTCCACCTCACAGCTTCTAATGCATCATCCAAAGGAAGTCAGAGCAGGATCTCAGGTCAGGAAGCTGGAGACAGAGGCCATGGAGGAGTGCTGCTTACTGGTTTGCTCCTCGTGGCTTTCTCAGCCTGCTTTCTTACAGTATCCAGAGCCACGCTGGGAAGTGGTGGTGCATGCCTTTAACCGCAGCTCTTGGGAGGCAGAGGCAGGTGGATCTCTGGGAGTTTGAAGCCAGCCTGGTCTACAGAGTGAGTTCTAGGACAGGCAGGGCAACAGCTAGAAAAACCCTGTCAGAAGAAAGAAGAAGGAGGAGGAGAAGGAGGAAAATGAGGAGAAGGAAGAAAGGGAGAAGAAGGAGAAGAAAGAGAAGGAGAAGAAGGAAAATGGAGCCATGTGCTCAGTGAGTGACTGCACCGCTCACAGTGATCTGGCGCTTATGTCAAGTTGACATGAAATTAGCCAAAACATCATATTTCCTTTTAATTTATATAAAAAATGTAAGTGTGATATTAAGAACCCATTCCAAGTCCGAGTAAAATTAACTGGTAATATTTATCAAGTTGTTCCCTGTCCTCATGTAGATAGTGGCAGCACTGAATTTGGAGGGTCTTCTCTCTGAGAGCCAGACCAGCTTGGACTAGTTGCTTAGTCATGTAGCCTCATTTTCCTTCTGGACAGATGTGGGTGCAGACCTCAGGTGTCACTAAGATTTCTTTCCATTCTTTTCAAAGATGCTCGTTGTACCAGTCACCAGTCATATAAAATGTACTAGCACCACGTGGAGACAGCTTCTTGTCTGGAACTCATCCTAAGACCAAGGTCAAGACCCAATAACATTCTAATGCCCTCAGCCCTGTTCAACAGACAGGAAATGGGTACAAGGCACACTCTTTATATATGGGTTGGCTCTTAGTGAGCAAGCTATTCTTTGAAGGAGAAGGTCTCCTTTCTCAAAAGAGCAGCCTACATGGCTTCCAGCTAGAGCTAACTCTTAGGCAGACCTACCCATTGTATCCTTTCTGGTCATCGTTATGAGTGAAGCCAAAGGCATTCTGGAGTTCTCCTTACCAGAAGACCATGAAGGTGACCATGGCTTTTCTTCACTGCCAGGACTTAATATGAACGATTTTATTTACATGGCATATCCTTTCCAAGGGAACTTGTACCAATTCCTCTGTTTCAGTACAAATTCCATGTTCCCCAATGACACCTCCCAGAATCTGATCAATTGTAAGCTTCTCTCCTGGGCAATTTCCATTTGTTAATTCACAGCTCTTCCTTGACCTTTATTTTAAACTTTTTTGTTTGGTTTATAGATGTATATCCAGGAACCTTGTCTTCTTTATCTTTGGGATATTCAGGAAACTTAGGGCAGCATCTTACAGTTGCAGAGAATTGACTATTTGGATGCTACCTATACTACTATACTACAGCACCTACCTATAGAATTGAATCTACTATTTGAGTTTACGGGGTCGGATCTGTTAATTCAATGCATGTGCTTTCTTTATATACCTCACTCCCATCCACACTTAGACAATATCCAAATAGGTTATTTTTCATCCCAACTCTGTCTAAATCTTCTCAGTCAGAAATAGAGAATAAGAAACCAGGAATCTGAACAAGATTTTTTTTTTTTATTCTGGATAAAGAAATCTTCTCCTTACATGGGATTGGCGCTGTCCATGATGACCTAGTGGGGAAAAAAAAAAACTGACTTTGTCTGGAATGACTTCATCAATGTGCTGCGAAGGTTCTAGAAAATAATCAGAAGAAAGCCATTGTGGATAATCATCATGAATACTGAAGTGGACCTATCCCATCAGAAGAAGTAGAAAAAAAAAAAAACCACAACTTTGAGTATTAGAAACAGTTGGAAGCATGCAGACATGGACCAATACCAACTTCAGCTGAGATGAAATGGATGGCCTTTTGTATTTAGCAAAGCTATTTATAAAAGTCCACAGGATTAAGGATTAAAAATAAAGTCCTAAAGAACTGGCAAGGAGTAAAATCCACAGGCTGATGTCCAGACCTAAGCGTTCGCCTTATCAGTTCAGAGAGGACCCTGCATCTCCCTTGGAGAACCGAATGGCACATGATGGCAAAGGCACAGGCACCTTGGGACCAGACCTATCACACAGAATATAAACAAAGACGTCAGCTGGCAGGCAGTGTTTTCCATGAATAATTTAATCTAGGCTTAGCAGAAGCCAGTCTCCAAGTAGCTCCTTGATGAAAAACCAGCATACTAAAGAACCTTAGGGGACGTTTCCCATGTGTTAAATGCGAACCACAGTCCAAAGACTGGGCCGTGCTCTTGGAAAGAGAAGAAACTGGCTGATTTCTGATGCTAACTCCAAAGCACCCTGGCCACCTGCTCAGTGATTCGGAAGCCCAGGCTTTCTATCTTTTAAGTAAAAATGTATAAATATTAAAAGATGGGTATTTCTTTTTAAGCATCCATACATATTTGTGTATGTACATGTGTGCAAATGTACATATGCTTGGGTGTGCATGTGAGGACCAGGGCTTAACTTCACATGTAATCACTCAGGAGCCATCCACCTTCTTTTTTGAGACAGGGTCTCTCCCTGAGACCCAAGTCCTGTTAAGTAAACTATGCTGGCTGATCAGCAACTCCAGGGATCCACCCTTCTCACTCTTCCTAGATCAGGTGGTTTAAACACATTACCACCATGCCTAGCCAATTCAGGACCTCATGCCTGCATGACAGACACCCGACATTTGCAGCACCCGAGACCTACACATTTTATTAAAAGTATCTGTACTTTTAGGCCATGCATAGTGAGAGGGCATTGCAGAAAATAAATAAATATGACGAGCTTGGTGGCACACGCCTTTAATCCCAGAAGGCAGAGGCAGGCTGATCTCTGTGAGTTCAAGGTCAGCCTGGTCTACAGAGCAAGTTCTAGAACAGCCAGGGCTACACAAAGGGAAATCCCTTCTCAATAAACAAACAAACAAATAAATAAATAAATAAAGTTAAATAAACAAGCAGAACTAAATAAATAAATAAAAGAACCCAGAGGTGACTTAAACAGTCTCCCTGCAGGGAGTGAGTTGGAGAGAGGGCACAGTGGTTAAGAGGGCTGGCTGCTCTTCCGGGAAAATGGGGGTTCTATTCTCAGCACCCACATGGCAGCTCACAAGCATCTCTATCCAGTTCCAGAGAATCCCATGGACACACTTTTCTGATCTCCTTGAGCACAAACATATGCAGACAAAATTCCCACACACATTTGATGTGGGATACCCTTCTGCATGCTGTGAATATGTTTTGTTTCCACTGGCTAATAAAGAAGCTCCTTTGGCCTATTACAGGGCAGAATATAGTTAGATGGGAAAACCAAACTGAATAGAGGGAAAAGAAGGCAGAGTTAGGAGGTCACCAGTCGTTGCAGGAGAAGCAAATGTGACATGAGTCTTGTGGCAAAATATAGAATAATATAAATGGGTTAATTTAAGTTGTAAGAGTTAGTTAACAATAAGCCTGAGCTAATAGGCCAAACAGTATGTAATTAATTAATATTAAGCCTCTGAGTGGCTATTTTAAAAGTAACTGCAGGACCAGGTGGGATGAGAAACCTTTAGTTACACATATTTTTTTTAAAAAAGAATTAAGTGGAAAAAATTTAAAGAGCCTAGAAAGTTGGCTCTGTAGTTAAGAGCACTTCCTATTCTTGGGAAGGACCTGCATTCAGTTCCTAGGACTCATACAGTGGCTTACAACCATCAGTAACTCCTGTTCCAGGGTATCCAGTGCTCTCATCTGACATCTGCAGGCACCAGGCACACATGTCATGAACCAAACTACATGCAGGCAAAATGCCCCTATATATGATAAATATAAATAAACATTTTAAAAATAAGTTAAATTTTTTAAAAAATTTAAGAAACATTGTATGTGTCTCCATTTATTTTATCATCTTTAAAATTTTCAGAAATATTTTCAGTATAAAAGACTTGGTAGATTTTTGTGTTCGGCAGAAATAAGTAAATAGAATTTCAGTCATTTTCTTGTTCGTGACTTCCATATAAAACTGTTTGTTATATATTAAATTATCTTTTGATACTATGCATACATATATGATAAATGCTTGTTAAGAGTTTTCTTTCCTGGTTTATTGAAAGGAGGAACTGATCTAATTGATTTTCAGATAGTAAGTAAGTCTTACACATCTGTAATAAATCTCAATGGACATTGTGTATAATTTTTTATGCATTGCTATATTTGTTTTCTTTATTATTTTGGTAGCTATTTTTTATACCTGTTTACAAAAATATGCTATTTGGGGTTTTCTTTTTTCTATTGTCTTTCTTAAAGATTTATTTGTGTGTGTGTGTGTATGTTGTGTGTGTATGTGTGTATATTGTATGTGTGTTGTGTGTGTTGTGTGTGTGTTGTGTGTGTATGTGTGCATGTGCATGTGTGTTCTTCTATGAGCTTATATGCACTGCATGTGCTCAGGAGCCCACAATGGACAGAAGATGGCATTGGATCCCCAGACCTGGAGTTATAGGCAGTTGTGCTGCACTGTGGGTGCTGAGATCCAAACACAGACCTCTCAAGGGCAAGCAATCTTAATCACAGTGCCTTCTCTCCAGCTTCTTCTCGGAGCTTATTCGTCTGCATTTGGTGGTAGAGTCATAACTTCAGAAATAGAGACCAGCTTCTCTCTTAAATTGTTACTTTTCAGTTTTCCCTCACTGATGCTTGCTCTTTTTTTCATATTCTTCCCTATTCTTTGAATTTATTTTGTTTGGTTTTTTTTTTCTAATTTCTTGTAGTTTCCCGATTAAAATGTAGCTGTTCAGGTGGCACCTGCCCTTGGGAGGCTGAACAGGAGATCAAGGACAGACCCAATCACAGGGCAAGCCTGAGGTCAGCCTAGGAGATTAGACCTTCCCTCCATTCTGCCACGACCTCTCTCCCTCTGCACACTGCTTCAGGAGCATTCCACATGTTCATTTTCTTTGAATTTAAGATATTTTCTTCGGACGCTTCCATCGTGAGGCATGGATTATTTGGAAGTGTGTGTTTAATTGTCGCGTTAGTGAATTTCCTGTTATATTTATGCTGTTGGCTTCTACTTTAATTCTTTTGTAGTCAGAGAACATACCTTGTGGTTTCAATTTTTATATTTGTATTTCTGCTGAGGATTAAACAAGAGCCTTGAACAGGACAGGCAAGCACGGTCATAGAGCTGCCTTCCCATCCCTTTTATTGAACACACTGACGTCCATTTAAGACCCAGGACATGGCTTGTCTTGATGAATGTTCGGTAGACTCTTTGCTCTTGTATTCATGGGAGGGGTGTCCAATCTTTGGCAGTGATGTTACCTACAGACATGTTGGACTTGATTCATAGCCATCAGGGAACATGTGTGGCTTGAACATAGAGTGATATTGTGCTTTTTATCAATAAGTAAATATTGTTTATAATATTTGGGAGTACAAGGATAGGCTGTTGTGTCTATCCACATAACTCCTTTTCTCTGATCTTTTTTTCCTTGTGCTCCAAGATTCCATTTTAGTGTTATCTTCTTGCCTGAAAAAGATCTTTAAGCCAGGCTTCAAGATTAACTCTATCAACCCCAATTTTTAAGGCTTTTATTTTTTTTTCTTTTGTTTTGTTTTAACAGTGATATTTTTATTTGCCAAATCATCTATCATATTTCTACCATTGTTGATAGATAGTCGCTTTATTTTAAAATCTAAACAACAATAACAACAATGATGATAATAACAATAATAAGTAAGGTAATGGTATCTTCTGGCCTCTGGAGTTTGCAAGTGAGGATCAGATGTGTTACACAGTTAATCATGAAATGTTCTCCACAGACTCCTAGCTAGAGGAGGATCATCAGGGTCCTGGCTTCTCCTCTGCTTCCTGGCTGGTACCATGTGAGCTGTTGTGCTATCCCCTCTCTGCCATGGTGGGAAGAAACCTCTAGAATATTCTCTTCCCTCATGTTGTTTCCATGAGGAAACAATAGTCCAACAGACCACTATAATCTGAACGGGCATCACTCAACCCTAAATTACAGTAACCCTGACCACTTTCAAGGTTTCCTTTGTTTTTAGTTTGCTAATGTTCAGTTACAGTGTGTCTTGGCAAGGATTTCTTTGAGTTTGTCATGTTTGGAATCTGATCAGTGTCTTAGGCTTTTTGTTGCTGTGAATAATGACCATGACCGTGACCATGACTATGGCAACTCTTATAAAGAAAACATTTAATTGGGGTGGCTCACTTACAGTTCATAGGCTCAGTCCATTATCATCATAGTAGGACATGGTGGTGTGCAGGCAGACATGGTACAGGAGTAGTAGTTGATAGTCCTGCATTTTCCAGGCAACAGGAGATAGACTGAGACACTGTGTAGTATCTTGAGCATAGGAAACCTCAAAGCCTGTCCCCATAGGAACACACT
This sequence comes from Alexandromys fortis, assembly GCF_014885135.2. Classification (NCBI taxonomy): domain Eukaryota; kingdom Metazoa; phylum Chordata; class Mammalia; order Rodentia; family Cricetidae; genus Alexandromys; species Alexandromys fortis. Next base: position 3,976,992 of record NW_026068003.1, read on the forward strand.
TTCTTCAAAAAACACACCCACTCCAACAAAGCCACACCTCCTAATACTGCCACTCCCTATGAAATTAGGGGGGCCAATTACATTCAAACTCCCACGATCAGCTTCTTGGAAATGTAGAAGAAATTACACCTCTTCAAATGTTACCCTGGCCCCATGCCCTTCCTCCCCCCTTTAGTAATTCTGATGACCCAAATGTGAAACTTTTGCTATTTTCTACAGGTCCTCAAAAAGCATTTTTTCCTATTTTGTCTTTTTTATTCATATAGAATTAATCTTATTTCACTGTCCTCAAAGTCATCCATTCTTTCCCCTTCTTCCCCATGTTGAACTAGTGAGCCCATGCTTCAAGTTTCAAATGTTTCTACTATTTTTTATAAATTTTTTTATAACTGTTTTTAATGAGTTTTTCTGGTTTTTCATTTTGTCTCAAAGGAATTTGTATTTGATTGTTGAAACACTTTTAGAGTGGTTGCTTTAAAGATCAGACCTATCTTGATATTATCAATTGATTATATTTCTCATTCAAATTGTAAATTTTTTTCTTGATTCTTGGTTACTCTAAGCGGAGACTGTTCTTTGTTTCCCATCCACCTAGACCTGAACAATCCCACAAAACTATATTAATTACAAAACTGTTTGGTCAATGGCTCAGATATATTTCTAGCTAGCTCTTACATCTTAAATTAACCCATTTCTATTAATCTGTGTATCGCCACGAGGCTGTGCTTTACTGCTAAAGGTTCTCTCCTTTGGCAGCTACACTGGTGTCTCTTTGACTCCACCTACTCTCTCTCTCTCCCTCTCTATCTGTGGTTGGTTTTCCTACCTGTCTTTACTCTGCTAAACCATTGGCCAAAACAGCTTTATTCATCAACCAATAAAAGCAACACAGATACAGAACATCGCACATCAGAGCATCTGGGCAGTTTCTAGTTGTATCCCACACACTGCTCTGTTTTATTAGGAGACTATGGGTCACACATACATCTTTTTACTTTAGTACTAAACCATACTATGTAGATTTAGCATGTAGATCACAGCTGGCCTTTATGTGCTGTGATTTCTATGGTGATTTAATTAGCAGACTTTGGCAGTTTTACCTGCTTTGTTTATCTCTTGCCTTTGTTGGTGGTGGAGTGAGAGAAAGACTTTTCAAAGCCACACTATTCCTGCCTTTTAGTGAGATATGGAAGGATGTACCCAAGCTACACTGTAGTACAAGGGCACCTACACTCTCATACATGCACACGCCCCATACATATACAATAATAATAATAAAATAAAATTTATTTTAAAGAACAAATAAAATATTTTTGAGAACAGAGTATAACTCTGTAGACATGGTTGGTGTGGAACTCACTGTGTCAACCAGGTTGGCTTCAAGCTCATAGTCTGCCTGCCTCTGCCTTGTAATGGGGGGATTAAAGTTGTATGTCACCATCCAGGCCTAACATTAAAAAAAAAAAAAAAGAATTATAGGGCTATTGAGATTTTCTTTTTCATCTTGTATCAGTTTAAGCAAGTTGTATTTTTAATGTAATAATTTTTATTGTCTTATACTCCTTAAATAATTTTATTATTTTAGTGTATGAGTGTTTTGTCTGTATGTATGTCTGTGTGCCACATGTGTGGTGCCCGTAGAAGTCAGAAACAGTTCCCCTGACACTAGAGTTACAGAAAGTTGTAAGACAGCATGTGAGGCCTGGGAATCAAACTCAGGTCCTCATAAAAGCAACAACTACTCCTTTTTTTAAAAAAAAAAAAAATTAATATTTATTGAGATCTACACTTTTCTCTGCAAGTAGTTAGCATAAAGTTGTAAGACTGTATTTTTAATGCTGGTAGAAGTTGTTACAATGAGACCTATTTAATTTCTCAGATTGCTAATTTGTGATTGTTTTCCTTCTGATCACCTAGAGGTTTGTTGATTTTTGTGTATTGTTTCCACAAACCGATTTAGCTTTCAGCTTGTGTGTATGAGTGTGCACACTGTGTGTGTATATGAGTAAGCCTGAATGTGGGAATATGCACGTTGGGGAACATGTATAAAAGTCAGAGGACAGCCTCAGGTATCAGTTCTCACCTCTACGTTGCTTGAGACAGGATCTCTTGTTTATTCCAGTGCCTGAGCCAGACGGGCTGTGCTGCCAGTTTCCAGAGATCACCTGTCTCTACCTCCTAGCCCTCCATAGACGCACCCAGATTACAGATGCAAATCTAGCTTTACTCCCATCCTGGGGATTCAAACCCAGGACTCCACACTTGCATGGCAAACACATTGCTCACTGATCCATCTTCCAAGCCTCCAACTTCTTGATTAATTTTTGGTATTGCTTATTTGGATTTTGTTTTTCTCCTTGGTATGCTTTTGACGTAGTTATTTCTCCCTTCTACGTGTTTGGGTTTACTGTGGTTTCCTTACGTTGACTTGATATAAGTATACCACAATGATCGCTGGTGTAAGAATTTCAAGTTCAGTCTTCCACCTAAATGCTTTTATAGTTTGAGCCCACGAATTTCGACACATTATATGTTCATTAACACATATTTTAAGACACTAAGTTCCCTAGTGATTTCTAACAGACACATGAATTATTTAAAAGTATGCTACTTGATTTGTGAATGCTTGGAGCTTGGCTTTGTATTGTATTAATTTTTAATTTTTAAAAGCATACTTTCTATGATTAAATTTTCCTAACTATGTGGAGACTTATTGACTTAACTCTGATAACCTGATGTATGACCCATTTCTGTCAGTTTAGGATGAGTCCTTTAAAAGAGGCTTGTCCTTTAATTTCTGAAATGTCTTGTAAATATCAGTTCAGTTGATTTAGAAGATGATCCTATTCAAATTTTCCAATTCTTTCTTATTTGGGGAGGTCTAATTTTTCTATCAATTGTTATGAGGTCGTAAAACCTGGTGCTATAAGCACGCAATTGTCTATTTCCTTTTAATCCTATTGATTTTTCTTCATGTATTTTGTTGCTTAGAAGTAGAAAACGGCAGGATATAACTAGTAAATATTCAAACCTGGGTAAGGCCAGGCATGGTGTAATATTGATATTATTAATTTTCATCTCTATTAAGTAATGACTGCATGGGTAGCAATAACAACACTACCATGCTGGTTTTCTCTCATGCTGTAAGACTTTATTACAATAAAAATAGTGTTATCAGGAGAATCTGCAGGCTCTTCCAGAACAAAATATCATTAGACAGAGTGTAGATGAGATCTTTTATAGAAAACAGTTAAAATATATAAACATAAGCAGGAGGTATCATAATCATTATCATTATAAAATCAGAGACAGAATCCCCTTCCAACCACATCCATTCGGGGGCAGGTTGTTTTCTCCAAAGCCTTTAGTACTGACAAAGCCGATCAGAGCTGTTTTGAAAACTACATACAGAGTCATCGCTGTGTTAACGAATGGGAACACTTCTGCTGTTTTATTTTTTTAAGGTGTTGGGGACATAATCCAGGCATCATGTGACTAGTCCACTGAGCCACACATCCCCATTCCTGGAAGCACTTTCATGCGTGGAAAAAGAGAGAGAAAATATTCTGAAAATCACAAAAGGTAGTCATGTGGAATATACCACAATGAAGGAGAATGAATTCTCTACCACAGTGATCAGAATATATTAATAACTGAGAAGGAACGTCATTTAATGTGGTCGAACTTTCTTTGGAATGCCAGCTTCCAAATAACGGCATGGAGACTTCTTATTAAGTATGAGAGATTGGCCTTATCTTAGGCTTGTTTCCAGCTGGCTCTTAAAACTTAAATTAACACTCTACCTAACTCTATGTTCTGTCACATGGCTTGTTACCTTGCCTCCATGATGTATATCCAACTAAATCTGCATCTCCCTGGCCAGTCTCATCTCTCTTCTTCCCAGAGCTCCTAGCTCTTCCCAGATGTCCTGCCTATCCTCTCCTGCCTAGCTATTGGCCATTCAGCTCTTTTGAAAGCAATCAGAAGGTGTCTGGGCAAAGACACATCTTCACAGTGCACAAAAAGATTATCTAACAACAGTTTAGCAATACGTTATTGGGGAAGGTTGCGGGTTTTTTTTTTTTCCTGGCTTTTGGTTTGGGGATTGATTGTTTTGTTTTGTCTTGTCTTGTCTTGTCTTGTCTTGTCTTGTCTTGTCTTGTCTTGTCTTGTTTTGTTTTGTTTTGTTTTGTTTTGTTTTGTTTTGTTTTGTTACAGGGTCTCTCTATGTATCCCTGCCTGTCCTGGAACTTGCCATATAGCCCAGGCTTGAACTCAGAGATCCATCTGGCTTGCCTTCTGGAATGGGATTAAAGGCCTGTGCCACCACACTGGTCCAAATGTTTTGTTTCGTTGTTTTGTTTTCAAGCAGACAACTTCACAGGCACATGTGAATGGATATTGAAATTGTTAAGGACAGACAGCTCCGCGGGTAAGGACTTGAGAAGGGTGTTAGCTTGCATGCAGGGTGGAGAGTGAGAGACAAAGGGGACCAGGAGCAGGACTGCATCTACTTTTTTACTTTCTGTAGCTTTGTGTTGTTTCTGTTCTCTTCTAGAGCCATCATGTATTATTAAACAAAAACACTATTTTAAGTTTGAACAATCATCCTAAAAGTGATAAATACATACTAAAATAAGGATAAATTTTCAAATATTGGGATAGGTTAAAATCTTGACGCATGGTAATGAGGGATTCCTTATGAATTCTCAAGGCACTGCATGTTGAAATAGGAGCGGCGGGGCTGTGTCCCCAGCACCCTGGCCGCCTGCTAGCTCATGCCCGAAATAACAACACACAAATTGTATTCTTTTAAACACTGCTTGCCCATTATATCTAGCCTCTTCTTGGCTAACTCTCGCACCTGGACTAGCCCATTTCTAATAATGTTTGTAAGCACCCCAAGGTGCACTTACCGGGAAGATTCTAGCCTACATCCATCCTGAGTCGGAGCTTCATCGTGTGTGTCTCTGAGAGCAGAGCTATCTCGCGTCTGTCTGAGGAGTCTTACCTCGCTTCCTCTTCCTCCTGTTTACTCCTCCCACCTATGTTTTAACCTATCAGGGCAAGCAGTTTCTTTATTTAATTAACCAATGAAATCAACAGATTGATATATGACACTCCCACATCAACTGCAGACATCCAAACCTAAGTTTTGCTCTAGCTAGAAGCCTCAATTCCCAGGCAATAATAATAATAATATAATCATAAAACAGCTAACATGGATTGAGAATCATCCTAAGCCAGGCTCTATTTTAAGTGCCTTCATGTATTAACTCACAATAAGTCTATGAAGTAAATACTTTCATTTCTCCCTAGTTTTGGGAAACTAATGTACTGGGTAGCTTTGCCTGCATCTCACATCTAGTAGGTAGCAGAGCTGAGCTGTAATCCCTGGCACTTTGGCTCCAGAATCTGTTCCCAATGCTTCCACAAAATGTCCTCTTAGAAATAAGCTCTCTTGGGGCTAGAGAGATGGCTCTGAGATTAATAGTGCACCCTACCCTTCTGGAGCTCCAAAGTTCGGGTCCCGGTACCCACATATGGCAGCTCACAATAGGCTGTGACTCCAGATCCCATCTTTCTTGTCAATGTTTAGAGACAGTGGGCTATTATCCTTTTGGTGGCATAGAACAAGGATGGAAGTTTAGTTTTCCTTTATTGAAAAAAAAGTGTCCTAGTCACTGTCCTATTGTTGTAAAGCAACACCATGACCTAGGACAGGCCTATAAAAAGGAAGTAATTAATTAGGGGTTTGCTTATAGTTTCAGAGGTTCAGAGCCCATTGTCATCATGGCAGGGAGCATGGTGACACCTATGGCAGGCATGGTGCTGGAGAGCAGTTAAGGGCTACATCCTGATCCTAAAAAGACTCTGGGCCTGGCTTGAGCTTTTGGAATCTCAAAGCCCACATCCAGTGACACACATCCTCCAACAAGGCCACACCCTTCAACTCCTTCCAATCCTTTCAAATAGTGCCACTCCTTAGTGACCAAGCATTCAAATCTATGAGTCTGAGGAGACCATTTGTATTCAAACCACCACAAGTGGTCATCAGGAAGATGGCTTGGTCATTAAGGTGCTTTCCACACAAGCCCAAAGAGCTGGATTAGGATGCCAAGCTTCCATGTGAAAACCAAGTATGAGGGCACATGACTGTCATATCAGTGGCAGGGAGTAGAAAGAAGTGAACTCCTGGGACTCGCTGGCCAGTCACTCTAGTCCACTTGACAAGTTCAAGGTTCAGTGAGAGACTTTGCCTCAATAAATAAATAAACAAACAAACAAACAAGGCGGAGGGACCTGTAAGATGGATTAACTTGTAAAGGTGTTTGCCACCAAACCTGCTGACCTGAGTCCCACCCCTTCAACCCACATGGGGAAAAAAGAGAACCGACTCTCACAAGTAGTCCTAAGACCTCCACACCTCTACCATAGCAAGTGTATACTCACAAGTTAAATAAATAAACAAATAGCATTTTTTTTAATTTAATTAATAAGGTAGAGAGTGATTGCGGAAGACATCCAACATTGATCTTTGGCCTTTACACACCACACACACACACGTGCATGCACATGATTGTGTTTGCATACATAAGCCATATATACACATGCACACTCACAAACACACACACACATACACACTCACTCACTCACTCACTCACTCACAGAAGCCACTGAGGGATAGGATGAGAGTAAAACTAATTACTCCCAATTATTTCTTTCATCTAAGGACAGCCTGACCACTAACAAGACACCAGGTGCCCATGGTTCTGTTTCTTTTCTGATATCTCCTTGTAGCACCTTTTACAGTGAGGATCAACAGTGTCACTACAGCTTCCCTCAGGAGACTACAATTCTCAACCCCAGATATGATCACCAAGGAACAACAACAACAAAAAAAAAAATCAGGACCACACCCCAAACCAATCACATCAGAATCTCTGGAGGTACCGTCCGAGCAACAACATTATTGAAAGCTCCCCCCCCCCCCCCCCCCCCGGCAATCTTCACGAAATAGAAAATCGTTTCCCTAAAATAACATGTGACCTTGTTGTTAAAATATCCCACTTTCTAAAAGATAAAATCTGGATTCTTATGCAAATGTAAAGCATGCGTGTCAGCTGTTTCAACTCATCAATGAGGAAGCCAGTAATATGTCAAAGATGGTTCAAAGAGTGTGTGAGGAACTAAATATTTATGGGCAATGTTAGTATAAGGTTGTTGTGTTAGAATCAAAACTAATTAATGTCATTTCCTGAAGCAAGTTATAGATTCAGTGCAAACTCGATCAGCATTCTAAAGCTTGGTTTGTTTGTTTGTGTTGGTTGGATTTGAAGAAATGGGGGTTCTTTAAAATTCCTCAGGAATTATAAACGACCCCAAGTCACCCAAACGATCTTGGCAAAGCAGAAGCTGAAAGGCTTACATTTGCTGATCTCAACCCTCGTTATAAAACCATCCAAGCCGGGCGGTGGTGGCGCACGCCTTTAATCCCAGCACTTGGGAGGCAGAGGCAGGCGGATCTCTGTGAGTTTGAGACCAGCCTGGTCTACAAGAGCTAGTTCCAGGGCAGGCTCCAAAACCACAGAGAAACCCTGTATCGAAAAACCAAATAATAATAATAATAAAATTAAAAAAAATAAAACCATCCAAATCAAAAACCTGTTTCTCTATAGACATTTGAATGAAGAAATGACAATCTTTCCAACAGTAGGCAACAACATAACTTCACAAGGAAGGAAACACACAAAAACAAACAACGCAAAGGTAGGCCCAGGAATGTTGCTCCCTTGGGGGAGCATCTGCCCAGCACACAGGGAGCTCTGGGTTCACTTCGGTCCTCATCACTGCATAACAATCCCAGCATTTGGGGGGTGGAGGCAGGGGGATCTGATGATCAAAATCACTCTCGGCTACACGGCTAGTTGAAGTCAGCTGGGATTATGAGACCCTATCTCAAAAGATATGAAGATGTGGGCTGGCTCAACAGCCAAGCCCCGAGTTCAGTTTCACACTGAGAAACTGACAATGGCCGGTAACTCTAGTTCACGAGGTTGGCCATAAAATCCCCCAAAAGGAAAATAACTGTTCAGAAAGATTTGGGGAAATTAGAATCCCCATTCATTATTGCTAGGAATATTAAATGGCATAGCTGCCATGAGAAAAAGTTTGGTATTCCCTCAAAAACTTAAAGACGAGCTAGATGTGATAGCCCACACCTTTGATCACATCTCTCTGGAGGCAGAGGCAGGTGGATCTCTGTGAGTCTGAGGCAAGACTGGTTTACACAGTAAGCTCCAGGACAGCCATAGCTACATATAGAAACCCTGTCTCAAAAACTAAATGAAGGAAACACAGAACTAATACAATACCTAGGTGTATGCCAGGTATTTGCTCAAAAGAGCTGGAAACTGATATTTACAAAAATACCTGAGGTACCATTATTCATGACAGCCAAAGATGAAAACGACCCAAGTGTTTGTCAGGAGATGAACTGAAGCACAATTAATAAAAACTCAGGGTCAGAAATTGGGATTCAACCTAAAGATCCGAAAAGCAAAACAGCCAGCCACTGGCTCTTACCTCGACCTCAGCCTGAAATGGCAATACTGCCTCCAGGAACCTCAGAAGGAGACTGTGTCTGAGAGCTGTCTCTCTTTAATAGTCTGTCCTGTTTCTTTAAGAAGCAAGTCCTTCCCACTCCCTTCCCCTCTGCCAAAGCAAGAGGATCTTCCTTCTTCAGCTTCCAGTCTGCAAGTCTTCCTTTCCATTTCTCTCTCCTTAAGAGGTAGCTTCTCTTCTCCCTCCACCCCACCCGCTCTCTCTCTCTCTCTCTCTCTCTCTCTCTCTCTCTCTCTCTCTCTCTCTCTCCTTGTCCCCCTTCTCCCTCCCTCTCCTCTTTCCCCTTCCCTTCAATAACCCACTGAATATTCACTCTGCACAACATGCCTATCCGTCTCTGTCTCTCACCTGCTGCAGCTTTTTGTGGAACCGGCTGACCTACTGAGGTCTCTTACCCGCAGCATGGCTCCCTGCCTGGGACCTGCTGCCCCTCATGGCCTACGGACCCCTCAGGAAATGGTGTTGTTTTATTTTTACTATTACATCCCCCCACTTCATTTTATATTCCTCTTTAGGGTTGGGATTAAAGGCATACACTACCTAGTTTCTATAACAACTAGTGTGGCTATTGAGATTAAAGGTGTTTGTTACCCTAACCTGGTCTGTAAGGCTGACCAGTGGGACTGTTTTACTCTCAGATCTTCAGGCAGTCTTTATTTATTAAAATACAATTGAAATGCCACTACAATGAATGACATCCAGTCAATAATAGGAGTGAAGAACCAACAAATTCATAGTTACCACAGATACGTCTTGAAAACATTGTTCTAAATGAAAGAAGCCAGACACAAAAGGGTTGGTGCCATTTATTGAAATATTCAGAGGAAGCCAATTCTTGGAGACAGAAAATAGATTAGTGGTTGCAGGGATTGGGGTATGGTAGAATAGGATGCAGGGTTACTTTGGGGTAGTGATGAAACACATATGCAACAAAAATGGAGATGGTGGGTGTGCAAGATTCCAAATGTTTATCACTGAATTCTACTCTTTCTTTCTTTCTTTCTTTCTTTCTTTCTTTCTTTCTTTCTCTCTCCCCCCCCCCTCCCAGACAGGGTTTCTCTGTAGCTTTGGAGCCTTTCCTGGAACTCCCTTTATAGACCAGGCTGGCCTTGAACTCACAGAGATCTGCCTCCCGAGTGCTGGGATTACAGGCGTGCGCCACCACCACCCGGCTGAATTCTACACTTGGAAGTAGTTATTTGGGACAAAATAATAATAATAATAATAATGGTTCGGTGGTGAAGAACAGTTTCTATTCTTCCAAAGGACCATGGTTCACTTCCTAGGTCTTACCTCAGGCAGCTCAAACCTGCCTGTAACCACAACTGCAGAGACAGTCTTCTGGTCTCCATGATGCACGCACATGTGTGTGCACAGGCACATACAAGACGCACGTGGAGATCCAAAAATTTGAGCCTATTTCCACCTTGACCAAAGGTCAGAGAGTTGGAATTTTATGTCTATTCTTTCAAGGTTATTGTGTTTCTACCCCAAACAAAGGTTCCCACCTAGACCTAGAATAGAGAGTTCTTACTGCTCAAGGTTACTGTCAACAGGTGTGGCTAATAGCCAGACCTTGTATTTCAGGAATAAAGAAGTAGATGTGTTTCTACCTCAAACAAAAGTCTAAGGATCCAAAAGTCTTCCAGATCCTTTAAAGAGACAACATTGGATTCCACCCAGGGAGTGGTTTGCCTACAGAACCTGGTCTATGGTGTGAGTGTGACTTGTTTTGTTCTAGCAATACAATGTTTAACTATGGATGTAGCCCAGAACGTTCAACTGGTCTGTTCATTTCCTTGTATCATGTTAATACAGTTTTTTGGGTTTTTTTGGTTTTGGTTTTTTATCTTCGTTCTACCTCTTAGGGTCAGGATATTTTAAGCAATTGGAAATTAAATGTGGGCGATTGCAGTATTCACTCCCTCCCGGTACTATTCGATGGTTTCTGTTTTATTAGTTTAAACACGTCTCCATATTCTTTACTTATATATCTAAATCCCCACGCCCCTATCCCGGAAAGCAGTATTTTTGTTGAGGCTGGTCCCTGACACACACACATATAAATAAATAATGACAACAAATCTTTAGAAAAAAATCATTCTTTTCTAAGATGGACATGGTGGTGCATGTGTAATCTCAACACTCAGAAAGTAGAGACAGGGGACCAGGCCAGTCTCAACTACAGATCAAATTCAAAGCTCTCTGTACCTCAAATATTATAGGAATAAATAAGTGGTTAACTTTATGCTACATAAATTTGACTCCAATGACAAGGTTACAAATTATAATCTGAAGGGTGACCCATTCTTCCTAATAGAAACTGATTTAACCTGGTTAAATTCTGTCAGAAAAAAATAAAAACAGTCAACAACAACAACAACAAACCCACTTTAATCTCAGCCCTGTGGGTTGTGATGACCCTGACGACAGAAAGTTATCTCTATCCTAAACTGAAAGATAAGGAAGGGAGGAAGGGAGGGAGGGAAGAAGGAGAGAAGAAAGGATGATGAGAAAGAGGTAGGTAGGTAGGTGTGTGGATGGATGGATGGATGGATGGATGGATGGATGGATGGATGGATGGATCAATCGATCGATGGATGGATCGATGGATGGTCCATAGGTAGGTAGCTCACTCTTCCTGCTTTTTTTCTGACTTCAACCCCTGCTCAGTCTTCACGAATACTGACAGTACCCACTTTCACCATCAGAAATATACTGAGACTGGGGGAGGAAGTGGCCGGGATCTACATTTCTTTAGCCTTTAAAAACTGTTTGCAGCCTTTATGCAGATTCACTCCATTCTTCCCAATAATCAGAGACGCTCTGTGTGCAGATTTATCTGACTACATCTGGAGGGTGTGTTTATCTCTGCCCACAAAGGGGAAGGCAGAAGTGTCTTTTGGCATGACTGCAGAGCTGGGTTCTTAGCTCTTTGAGAGCAAAAAGCACACAGCCCCACCAAGCCATGTTGGGGAAGAGTGACGAAAGTGGGGAAGGGGTGGGGGCAGATGAAGCGATGTCAGATAAGAGTTGACACTGGACACATTGGGTTGTTATTCCTGAAATTTCCATTATACCAAACATTTGGGCATGACAGTACTGTTATAATTTTAAAAACGGGGAAGGAGAGAGAGAGATGCCATCATGCGACGGGGCTCAGGGGAGGGTATTTTATTGGGAGAAGGGAATGGGAAGTGGGGGAGAGGAGGGAGGAAAGGAGCAGAAGAAAGGAAGAGGTGGGCGGAGATTGTGGCTTAAAGGGGACATAGCGGATACACAGAGACCAGGTAGTCAGAACCCTGGGCAGACCAGAGTACCAACTGATCATGCATGTGTCCTGCCAGATCCCCAAGGGCAGGCCAGCACAGGTGCCTGATTGCTAACAAGTACTTCTTGAGAATTTAAAATACATTGAGGGCTATAGTTACATAAAAACAGACATGGATACAAAAACGCAGAACTTCACAGATTGTTCAGATGGTTTAGACTTCAGAAAGATTGTTAGGTGAGAAGCCCCTCCGAAAGCCAGTGGAATGGCCAGGATAAACCCTTTAAAATGCTCACTGTTGAAGCTGGGAATGCAATTCGGTGGGTAGAGTGCCTACCTAGCGCGAACAAAACCCTGGCTTGGCACCCCGGGACTGTTTAAACCGGGCACTTTGGTGCAAGCCTACAGTTCCAGCCCTCAGAGGTGAAAGCAAGAGACACAAGGTCATCCTCTGCCACAGTGCTCAGTGCGACGTGACTGACCCATCTGTACACAAAACCTCCAGTCCGTAGCTTTCGTCGTTTTTTAAAAAGACCCACAGGAAATGAGAAAGTGCTCCTTATACTTGTAAGTTCTGAAATGAAGGACTCCAATTGTGAACAGGCAGGAAACCATGAAGGAGGGAGCTTCTTCACAGACTTCCTCTTCTCGGGTGTGTTATTTTAACTAATTAGCCAACTACTGTTAAAAGACATTCATTTTAAAAACCTTATTTATTTTGCTCTGCCACATTGATTTGCTCAGAGCCACTCTTGTGTGCATAGATTACTGGTTAATGAAGTCTGGAACGGCTTACCCAGCATGCCCTGCCGATCTAGACTGGAAATGCAATGTGCCCTACCAACTTCTCACTGAAATTAATCGTATTCTGTTTTTTTCTCAGCTTGACTACTTTTTATAGCCCTACTACCCCTCCCGTTCCGAAACTCATTATTTTCATCTGCTAATTTACTTTTTTAATTACTTATTCAGGCACAGTTGCACAACATCCAGCGATTCCAGTAAACCTTGGGCTATTTCACAGGAAATGAAAGATGTCAGAATGGTTGTTTTTTGTTGTTTTGTTTTTTCTTTTGAGGGGAGTCTAAAGTTAAAAACAAGATTTACTTTGCATGTGCCATTAAAGGTGATAAATCTCTCGGCTTCAGTTAAGAACATAATAGCATCAAATGTCATGGAAATTCCCTCTGTATGACACTTATGTCATTATGAAGTCTAAAGTACAATTTAAGGTCTTCTTTTTTTTTTTTTTTTTTTGAAATAGCATAGTTTGGGTGAACAATACTTCTGTGAAACTGAGGAAAAAGATACAAAATGAGCCTTGGTAATTGGAGCGCTGAGAACCACTGTGGGCTGACCCTTCTGCTTAGTTGGCGTCTTATTCTGACTGGTTAAAGGTTCAAGGTGACCAGCTTATCCCCTTTCTCCTAGGATTTCTCCAGGTTCAGCACAGAAAATTCCAACATCTCCCAGTTCTCAGAAAACCATTACAGTTGGCCACTCTAATTGCCCTTTTCAGCAAAAACTCAGCAACAGACACTCAAAAGCACCCCAAGTCCACATTCTGTAAACAACTGCCCCCCCACCGTGTTTGTAATACACTCCAGAAAAAAATTGTTTTAATATGCTCAACTTTAAACACATTGAAGGCCAGAATGGAAATTGCGTGAATATTATGTCAGAAAAGCCTCATGGCAGGAAGGCTCATTTGCATTGGCATTTACAATGGGGGAAATTTACATATTCCTTGTGAAATTAAAGAGTTTTTTTAAAAGAGGCAGATTTGGAAATCTGCCTATCAAATGTTAATCTGAGAATAGTAAAGAATAGAATTTTCCTGCAGCTCGGATTTGTTGTTGTTTCTACAATTTAATTATATTCTTCGGAGCAGATAATAAATGTATATAAAATTCAAAAAGGAAGGCAAAGTTAATGAAACATCCTTCCCTCTTCGTCCCCAGCCATTCAACTGTCCGAACAGTTAATTTCTAGGCTATTGTTGAGAGATAGTTTACAGAAAGACGAACAAATACGCAGAAGTTTTACTAAGTAAAAAGGCAGAAGTGGAGGGCTACCAGGCCCTAGCCTGGGGCAAAGGTTGGAGAAGCCTAGCTCTGCTGCCGACTCCGGGGTCAAAGGGCATGAGACCGGCAAGTTGGCAGGGCAAGGGAGCTCAGAAACACAGCTGGAAGCTGAAGGGACTCTAGCCAGCTCAGGCTTGGCAATCAAGGCTTCTGGCGGACCTTGCCCTTCTCCCCCATACCCTCTGCCTTTCTGAAAACCATTAGATTACATTCCTAAATCCAACCACCAAGGTCTATCCCCTTATTTGGCCACTTCCTCCCCCTAAAGCAGAATACCAGGGTCCAGCTATCAAAGTACTGAAACCCAACCAGGACAACAAAATAAAAACCTTTGGCTCACCTAATCAACATGCCGAAATAAAATTAATCACCTCATAATAAAGGGGTGGGGGGAGGTCCCCCTTTATCTTTGTAACCTGCCTTTTGCCTATGGCTACATCTGCCCAGAGGCAGTCTTTTGTCCCACCCCACCCCCCGCAGGAACAAAAAAAAAACATCCCCCTTTCTCTCGTTCTCTTCCCCTCTCCCTTGTCCTCTATCTCTGAAGTTTGTCTCTTCCCTGCAAAGTAATCTCCTTTGTGATGAGAATTTGATCTTGGGGAGTCCTGGACCTATACTGATCTCTTACCTTTAAACTTAAAGGCTCCAGGGAGCCCCTAGAGAAAGGGCAAGGGGAGATGGGGGTGGAGTCAGCAAATAAACCAGCTTTCTACAGAAAAGCAGTTTTTGTATTAGAAGACTGTGGGCTAAGCCGGGCGGTGGTAGCACAGGCCTTTAATCCCTGCACTACAGAAGAGAAATAGGCAGGTGGGTCTCGGATTTCAAGGCCAGCTGGACTACTGAGTGAGCTCCAGGACAGCCAGGGGCTACACAGAGAAACCCTGTTTGGAAAAACAAAACAAAAACAAAAAAGTGTGGGTAGAGAGAAGTGGACTCAGCTCACCTCGGGAGGCAGACAGAGGAAATCCTGAGAGACAGATCAGTTGCTGCCAGGCCAGGGATGGAGCGACCAGTGGGCAGCAGAAAAGGTTTCTCCCTTCAAGACCAAACCACGGTTCCGGCCTAGGCTGAGGAACCACAGCAAGGTTTTGACAAAGTATTAGGGGGCATTGTTTCACCAAGGGTCCCCATTCCCCCCCCCATCCCACCCACACCACACCACACCCTCACCCGCATCCTCACCTCGCCCCACGCCACCCACGCCCACATCCAGACCCCACTAAACTTCCTAATGCAACCCCAGGTTTCTAAACTGCAGGGAAGGGTCTCTTCCAAGCTGCCCCACCTCCTCCAATTAGGGCTCAGCCCTCCGATTGGCTGCGACCTTTCAGAAGCCATTATTTCCCACTGACAAGACTCCTGGGAAAGACGAGCGGTCCTCCCTTGCCCTTGGCGCTGCGAGGCAACAGGGTGCCGGCTGCTGGCAGCTGTGAGAAGATTCCCTTTGCTCAGCCAGAGAGCAGGAACTCCCGCTCTCAAGGGAATGACTTGCCCCACTGCGCAGTTGATTCCAAGAAAGAAAAGAAAATTGCCAAGCTGTGCCAGGCAGGAGTCCTCTAACTTGGCTCTGTATGAGAGTATCAACGATGCTTTAAAATTAAAAAAAAAAAAAAAACAACCTAGATATACTATGTCAGAAATGGCAAAGTTTTGCTTCTAACATCCCTGGGGACATTGGGATTGACCATAGGGAAATTCTGTCTGCAGAGGTCGCTGGGACTGAGTCTTCGAAGAATTTGCATTGAGCCTGTCGGGAGGCTTCTTTTTGGTGACAATGACGCCTACTCCTGAACAACTCGCTAGTCTCCACAGCAGCGAGAAAAGAAACCCGTGTTGGGACACATCAGTGATGTTTAACGCGATAAATGTGTTTCACAGAAAGAGTGAGGAAACCAACATTTTATAGAGTATCTTAAATGGATAAGGGGACCTAGAATTGTAAAGCGGTTTTAGCGGCATTTCTCAGACCATGCAAAATATCTACACATAACAAAAAAAATAGAAAACTATGGATGTAAAAGCCACCTCTGCCTCATCTAATTCCTCCCAAATATTCTATTTTTCTTTGTATTTATTCATTTAAGTGAACTGTATTAGATTTTATAAAATCCGATTGCTTCTCTTTCCCCCTTATTTACGTATGATAATGCTAGTCCCCGTTAGAAGATAGACAGTCCCTCATTCTTGCACAGGTAGAACGCATGTACCATATGTCCACATACGTGTAACTATTCCTCTTCTCATAGACAGTCCCCCTTACCACCACACACCAATATCAGTCGTCCAAGAAACAGTCTGAAAAATATACCCTTGTTAACATACCGTTGGTCACATATGTAATAGTCTGGGTTTTGGTCCTGTAAACATATTCTGACAGAGCGGTAAGTCGTAAAGAAAATGTGGGGGAGACCGCTCAGCACTGGAAAAGCACCTGACGACAAATTAGTCTAGTCAAAGGCGGGAGAGCACGGACTTTACAAGGTTTTCTCTGGTTTCATGTGCACTGCCATACGTGCAGGCATGCCCACACAGAGAGATTAATAATTCATAAAATGTAACAAATTTAAATTTTATTTTTGACTCGCGGTTTTGGTGCAGGGTTGAGAGGCCATAACTAGCAACGGCTTTCTTGCTTGGCAGAGAGCCAATGTGACACAGGCCACCATGTGGTAACGGACAAGGAGCACATGTGTGTACATGTCCTCTCTCTCTCTCATTATTCAAAAATCATTTTTTCGCCAGGCAGTGGTGGCGCACTTTTTTAATCCCAGCACTTGGGAGGCAGAGGCAGGCAGAGCTCTCTGAATTTGAGGCCAGCCTGGTCTACAAGAGCTAGTTCCAGGGCAGGCTCCAAAGTTACAGAGAAACCCTGTCTCGGAAAAAAAAAAAAAATTATTATTTTTTTAGTCATGGAGACTTAACCCTGATGATCTTATCTTAGCCTGGTTTAACACCCCAAAAGCTCTGCTTCTAAACCCTGTGGTCAAACTGTATTCAAACCATGTTAGCAACTGATTGGACATCTGCAGGATAACATACCAATAAAATCCATTCCCACAAGTAAAACTGCTATCCGCTCATCAGACTCAGTAGACAGTCCCAAAATATATACCAGTCCCCAAATACACCAACGTCCACTCCTGAAGGTACGTGTGGTGGTCCTACATGTGTGCATTCATGTGTGTGTGTGTGTGTGTGTGTGTGTGTGCTGTGTGTCTGCTGGGAAATGAAGGCAAGGCACTCGTGCACGCTGGGCAAATCCTGGCCACCATCAGCCATTGCATGCAAGCTTTCCGACTGCTCCAGAGACTGTTGCTCACACAGCCCAGAGTGAAGAGAGGCAAAGGCAGAGTTGATCGAATGGTGCAAATATTGCTGAAATAATGTGGAGTTTAATAAAGACTGACTTGCCAACTCTGGGACCAAGGATGTCAACATGGATAACTCAGGCAGGCACGTTCTAGACAAAACTGCCGTGAGCCAGCACACAGGCCTCAGGGACACTTGCGTTTTCCAGGTAAGCATAACAACATCACTGCATGAAGACGGATTTGTGCCTCAACCAATTACCCATTGCCTCCGTCTGCCACAGGGTTCCCTAAACATTCATTTTACGGCTGCTTGCTGAATGAACAAGGGCTGGGTCACAAAGCACCTTGAGCCTGGAGAAGAATTTCTATTGGGGTCGCCCCCACCATGGGCAGAAAGAGAAGCCTGCGGGGTGGGGGGTGAGGGCAGGACTCAAGCATTAAAGTTCAAGGACAGAATTTCGTGGGGAAGGCAGCATAAATCGGCAATCACCCTGGGCTGTTTTGTACCCTCATCAGACAAGTGGAAGAAAGACATTCATCTGTAAAAGCAGCCATATCACATATGAAAACTGACTTTCACAGATCTAAATAGTACCATCCGAAAATACATACGGGCAAATGGTACCCAATTCCAGGTACTGGTTTGAAAATGCTCACTGTGGACATTTCCCATCCCACTGAAGATAATACCAACTGGAGATGGGCCCCCTCTTTGGTACTCTGAAGGCTATCAACAACCATCCCACCCTGGTTAGATCTTGCCTTAGCAGAATCATCGCTGCTTTAACAGGCCACCAACTGTACGCTATACCCACACGTCACAAGAGACTAAAAAACCAGGTATGTTTGAGAATGGTTGTAATTCCAGTACTTGAAAGACAGAGGCAGGAGGATTAACACAACTTTGAAGCCAGTCTGCTGGTCTGCTTAACAAGTCCCAACCCATCAAGGGTTCCACATTTGAGACTCTGTATCAAAAAGGAGGATGGGTGCTGAGTTCCAGGACAGCCAGAGTTGTCTGTTACACAGAGAAACCCTGTCTGTCTTGGGCGGGGGTGGGGGGAGGGAAAAACACATCAAGATATTGATTAATCTGGCAATAAGAAGAACAATTAAAATTGTGGTGTTTTCAACAGACAGAATTTTCAGGGATTTTCGTCCCTTTGTCATATGCACTTTTCAGAATCCTGGAACAGAGGTGTTAGACTCCCTTTCAAAAATAAGGACATGGAAGTCTAGGGCATCCACACCAGAAAGGTGGAGTCAGAATGTCTCTAGATGCTGATGAGGATGTGGAACAAGGGGAACACTCATCCATTGCTGCTGGGAGTGCAGCCACTATGGAAATCACTGTGGCAGTTCCTTGGAGGCTGAGGATAGATCTACCTCAAGATCCAACTAGACCACTCTTGATTATATACCCAAATTACACTGCACCCCACTACAGATATTAGGTATAGCGTATTGAGGGAAAGGAAGGATTTCCTGAGGAAGGGGAATAGAATATATAGTCAAGGAGAGACATGGGAGGAGGTAAGACTGGAATGGGGGGATTAAATGTTAAAAGAAAGGGAAGAGGGGGATAGGGGAGAGAATACAGGAGGGATGGTTAAAACTAAGGACCATCTAAGGGGTCAATACAGAAGCCTACCATAATAGAAGCTTCTTATAAGAATATATGAAAAAGCACATAAATGAAAGAGATCTAAATGGAATCACCAAATAACAGGGAGACAGAGCCCCACCTAGACATCTCTTGCCACCAAATGAAACCTCCAATATCAACTATCGGTTGCATCTTATTGAGTTGTTGGCCAAAGGGGCCCCATGGAAACCCCCAAACAACTCGGGTTATTTCCAAGTCTATTGGGTGCTCTCAAGAAACTGAGGGTAAGTCCTTACTGCTGAAAACAATACCGACATAACTCACGGAACACAGAGAAGTCAATCTGGTGCCTGGCTAGATCCTTCGTGCCTACAGAATAGTGTTCATGGTACTGAACACTACTCTGTATGATACCAGAGAAGAAAGGTGAATACCAGCCCAGATATAAACCCTTCAGTCTATGAGGATGACCTGCCTCCACTGGTGAAATAGTGGCACAGAGGTTATGGGAGCAACCAAGCACTATCTGATTTGATTTAAGGTTTGTTCCATAAGATGGAACTCATGTCTGACACTGCTCAGATAGCCAAGAATCTGGGACTAGATACATCATGAACCTAGGGGAAACCCAAATACTATTGTTCTGCTAAAGGAATATAGCAATAAAATGGCTCCTAATAACCTTCTGCTATACCCATAGATCAGTAAGTTGCTCAGCAATCATCAAAGACTCTTCCTCCTGCAGCAGACAGAAACAAATACCCACATTGGACAGTGTGGAGAGAGTATGAGACCTTTGAAACCCAATCCTAAATAGGATGTCTCCACCAAATCCTTCACCTCAGAGGTCAGGGAGCCCCACAGAAGAGGAGGCAGAAAGAGTGTAAGAGTCAGAAAAGATGGAAGACACAATGCATTCCAAAAAAAAAAAAATCTGATGTACCTATGAACTCATGCAAATGGTGACATCATACATAGTAGTCTCCATAGATCCAAGCCAGATAGAATCCCAGCCCTGAGAGGTGATGTGGACATGAATTTCCAAGTCTAATCAAGAAACTATCTCCAACTGACAAACCTCAGAAAGGAAAAATTAGTTTTCACCAATGGAGTCTCAATGGCAGGCCCCATGTCTAGCCCTAGAGAGCCAACTCCAGATGAACTCTATGGAATTTGGGGAAGTTGTTGTTTGTGTGGTTGTTGTCTCAGAGAGCTGTCTGGACATTTGTTTTTGACCTTACTGGTCTTTTTCTTATACAGTGTGGTTTCTGAGTTTGTGGTTTTAAGGGGCTTTCTTTGTATGACTGTATATGTGCTACTCATACCCTTTCTTTATTTTATTTTGCTTTATTCTCTGTTTTTTTGTTTGCTTTGTTCTGTTCTGATTTGTATTTTATTTGTCTGCTTGTGTTCTAAAGAGAGGAAGAAGGCGTGGCATTAGAGGTGAGGAGGTGGGGGAGGATCTGGGAGGAGATAAGGGATGGTAAACCATGATCAGACTATAATGTATGGGGGGAAAATACATTTTCAATTAAAACAAACCAAAAAGGCAGCGGGGAAGACAAGAATGTCCCTAGAATATAAACTTTCCAGGGTATGCCCAAGTATTCTTTCTGTCACTATCTTCCATCACATAGGAGAAGGTCAGTGTGCTCTTCTGACTGCCCAGAAGGTAACACAGACTCACCGAGACAAAGTTATCAAATGAGTGTTCATGGGAATGGTGCCCAGAGCTGCCACCTGCCAAATGGCTTGGACAGTGAACTGCAGGAGACACTCCTGGCTCCCTGGTGCTTTTGCCAAGGTCAGTCAACATTAGAGGGCAGAAGAAAAGTTCCAAACAAACTCTGGAAGGCTGTTTACCAACAAGTAGAGATGAAACTGTAGGGGCTAACCAAAGGGGGTGAAGAAGAGCCAGTGAAAGAGATGCTCAGGGGACCTTCCCTTTGTTTCACCACCACCCAGTTCTGGTATGCAGACATGCAAGCCAGGCACATGCGCAGACACGACTAGCTGGCCAAGTCAAAAACAGAAGAGTTCCGTTTGGTCATACTAAGAAATCCCAAGACACTTGTGACAACCAAATATTTCTATTACTCTATGTCTACCTACAGGTGGGACCGCTCAGTGTTTGCAGGACCCCTCTCCCACCTCATCCCCAAAATTGCTCTTCAGTCTTCTTTTTTTTCTGCGTACATCCCTTGTACAGCCAAGGAGGAACCTGAACCTCAGAACAGGCAGGCCGGGAACTCAGAGATTCATCAGCTCCTGCTTACCAAGTGCCGGGATTAAAAGCATGGCCACCACACCCTGACCAAACTTCTGACCCGCTTGCCTTCACCTTCAGAACCGAGAGGTGAAGGGCAGGCACCACCTACGAGGCCGGTTTGTGGGATTCTAGGAGCCTAACCCAGAGCTTCCCACAAAGCAGCGCAAAGCTCTAAGGACTCTGCTCCTGTCCCAGCTTTTCCGCACATCACCAGTTAAAGACTGAATTGGAAGATCACATAAGTAGAGGCCATTGTCTGAGAAAGTCCACCTCCCAAGCCCAGTCCCAGTCAAACCAGTTTGTTCCCAGCGAGGAAAGCAGCCAATGTTTCTTAGGAAAACAGTGTCGTGACTAGTCAGACAGCAATGGCCACTCCAAGACAGGTCCTAGGACTCTGCTGAGGAATCTCATTAAACCACGCCTATGCCTGAGCCCCGCCCCCACTCCGCCCCACCCCATGCCCGCTTCCCCAGACAGCTCAATCCTGTAACATTGTGTATTTGTCTTCTAAATCGAGGGTTTCTATTTCTGTTGAAAAGTGTTCTAGGTGACTGCTGAGTCAAGAAGTTTGGGAAATCCTGCCTGCAGGCACTTCCTGTCTCTAAGGCTGTAAAATAGGACACACTTCAGCTAGTAAGCGCAGATTTGAAAGTTAGCTTCTTGAAATATATAGTCAAAAGATTCTTCCTTCTTATTAATGTCTCTAAGGAAAACAAAACAGGAACGCGAGCTTTCTCCAGGGATCTGATGTCGATCAGGGCTGCCACACTATTTAAGGGTGCACCACAAAAAGGAATCTTAAGTGGCGGAGAGACGGTTCAATGGTTAAGGCCACTGGTTGCTTTTTTTTTTTTTTTTTTTTTTTTTTTTGGTTTTTAGAGACAGGGTTTCTCTGTGGTTTTGGAGCCTGTCCTGGAACTAGCTCTTGTAGACCAGGCTGGTCTCGAACTCACAGAGATCCGCCTGCCTCTGCCTCCCGAGTGCTGGGATTAAAGGCGTGAGCCACCACCTCCCGGCCTCTGTTCTGTTTCTTTAAGAGCCACTCCCACTCCCACTCCCTCTCCCCATTTGCTGAGACAGGCTGATCTTCCGCTTCCAGCCTGAGTTCCTTCCCTTTTCCAATTCCCTTTCAAAGTGGCAGCTTCTGCCTCTCCCCATTTCTCCCCTTCCTTATAACCCACTGATTAAATAGCCAACCTCTATCCATGTTTCTGTCTCTTGCCTGCCACCACGTGTCTCCCCCTGCCCTGGACCAGCCACCACTCGGGGACCTACAGCCATCCCTGCCTGGGACTGGCTGCTCTCAGGGCCTGTTGCCTGCTGCCACATAGCCCACTGCCAGGGCTTGGGGACCTGCAGCATTTCTGCTGCCTGCTGTCACCGAGGATCCACAGCATTTTTAATTTTTCCGTTACAGTTGCTCTTCCTTGGTTCAATTCCCAGCCCACATGGCAGCTCACAACCAAGGAATCTGTACTCCATGGGCACCAGGCATTCAAGTGGGATATCACATATATGCTAGCAAAACACTCATATGCATAGAAATAAATATATCTTTTTTTTTTTTCCTTAAGGAAACTTAAGAACTGCCACAACCCTCCTCAAAAGCCAGGCTAAGTGTACTGTCCTGTTTCCCAAATGCTGATTCCAAAAGCCAAACAACACTGCAATTTGCCCAAGAACCGAAAGTGAATGGGACTTGGGATGGGGTAGGTGAAATTGCCTATATGCAAATGAGACTGAAAGACCCCCCAGTGCTAGGGAGATTCACTCAAGTCTCAGGATAACACGACCCCCCCCCCCAGTAACTCACAAGAGACCAAGGCCGTCCTTGCTGAAATCACATGAGGTTTAATGATGGGACAGAAACCAGTGCACTGGGGCCAAGACTCATAACCCATTGAGGGGAAGAGTTAAACCCCGAGTGACCTGGAGAAGGGGTTTTTATAGGAGGAAACCACAGCCCAATAATCCGAAAGGGGAGGGTGTCAGAAAATCACAAGGGGACTCCCTGCCTCTCAAGATCACTCAAGGTCATAGTCAGCTAGTTCCTGAAACACATTATTCCAAAAATACCAATGATAATCACAAGGGGGGAAACTCCCTGTTTCTCAAGATTTTTCTCAAGATTACAATCTAACTTTATCTTCATCTAGTTCCTGAAACACAGTCACTCAAGGGGCTAATCCTAGATTCCTGATTTTTCTCTTCCTGCTTAGGTTTTATTTTTTTTTTCCTGCTAGGGGGGTCTGGATTTATCCAGGTCTTTCAAGACCATGACGCAGGTCTCCAAAGGCGGCTAGTCCCAGGCAGGAAGACAAGCGGCTTGCAGTTGCGGACAAGAGATTGAGATGGATAAGCACACCATGCAGAGTGAGGTTGGATATTTATTTAGTGGGTTTGCGTTATGGAGGGGGAAGAGAGAAGGGGGAGAAGAGGAGAGGGAGAGAGAGAGAGAGAGAGAGAGAGAGAGAGAGAGAGAGAGAGAAGACACAGAAGCTGTGGCTTCCAGAGGGATATGGAAAAGAAAGAGACTTAGGCTGCAAGGAGGAAGATCTGCCTGCCTCAGCAGAGGGGTGGGGGGGGGGCTTGTTTCTTAAAGAAACAGGACAGACAGACCATTACAGTGGAGACTGATGAGAAAGAAGACTGTTTGAAACCATCATTTGAATTCATCTAATCTCCATTTAGAAGTGTTATTTTAGGGCTTTTACAAATTATCAGACGTCAAACTATGGAATTAAACTAAGTACCCACCTTAAGAGAAGTGACAAAGAAGAGCTGGTGGTTATTGTGCTCAGATTATAAGGTCCCCTCAAAACCACCACAGAATCCACACTCATATGCAAAAGCAAAGAGCCTTGATTCAAGCTCAAGCTTGGACCCTCTGTCCATCCAACATAGTGGTGAGATCAGAGAGCCACGAGCCCAGTTGGGGTGAGGTTTTTTTTTTTTTTAATAATAGTAGAGGTTGGAGTGAGGGGATTTCTGAGGCTCAGGACTCCTGATTGACTGACATTTGTCTAGGAGTGTCTTAGTAAAAGGGGATGGGTGTGTCCTAGGCTAAGGGACTTCAGGTGGTCCTATCTTAAATGGTTGGAATGTTAGGTATTTCCCCTTGAATGATCTGTTCCTGGGTGGTGCCTGGGTAGTCTCTATTGAGCCTTCACGGCTGGACCCTACAATGGTGTGTAGAGACAATGAACTATTATTCAAATATTAAAAATCAAGTCCCATCATTTGAGCAATCCCATGCTTGAGCCTGGAAGAGACGATGCTAAATGAAATAAGCCAGGCATAGAACTAAAACTGCCCACGTTATTATTCATATACAGAAATGAAAAAAGTTGATCTCACAAATGTGGAAATAGCAATAACTAAGGCCAGTGTGGGGGGGGGAGTTGATGGGTACAGATTACAGTCAGATGGGAGAAATGCCAACATTCTGCAGCAGACTAGGTGACAACCACTTAAGAAGGAGTGCTCAACATCATAGCACAGGCTTATAATCCTAGCATGCAAGGGGTAGAGGCAGGAGGATTATGAGTTTTAGGCAAGCCTGGACTAAAAGAACCTGCCTCAAAAACTTAACAAGGAATGGCGGGAGAAGGGTAGAGGAGGAGGTGGGAAGATGGCTCGGTCTGTAAAGTGCTTATCTTACAGGCAAGAGAACATGAGTTTGAATCCCAGAGCTCAAATTTAAAAGCCAGGCATGGTAATGGAGGCTTTTGATCCCAGCACTAGAGATACAAAGTAGATACTTGGAGCCAGACGGTAGTAGGACACGCCTTTAATCCCAGCATTTGGGGGAGGCAGAGATTTACAGCTCTTTGAGTTCAAGGACAGCCTGGCTGACTGAGTGAGTCCCAGGACAACCAGGGGTACACAGAGAAGTCCTGTCTCAAAAAACAACAACAACAACAAAAGAAAAAAAACAAGTAGATACTTGGGGTTCATTGGACAGCCAGCTGAGCCTACTCAGCTGACTCTAGGCCCGAGAGAGAGAGAGAGAGAGAGAGAGAGAGAGAGAGAGAGAGAGAGAGAGAGAGAGAGAATAAAATGGCGGAAGGGGTCTTGGGTGTACAGAACAACACTGGAGTACTGGAAGTTGTCCTTTAGCCTCTGTGTGAACACAACACAGAGGCACAGACACACCCGGTCCCCAACCCACACCATGGAAAAATTATTGATTGTACTTCTATTTTGTCTATGTGTGGCTCTGATCGCAAGGGGTCAACTTTACAAGAAAGGGCTTTAGCTTCTCCACAAACACACGCATAGCCACTCTATCCTTGCAAACATTATTAAAATAACTCCTGGTATCAGTTGATCAAATGTCGATACGTTTAAAGAGTCCCTTTTCCAGCTAGCCACATGCAGGTTCCTAGGCCTGAAGTTTTAATTCGTTTATCAGTTCTGGGATGAGGCTATGGGGAGTCTCACACTGGAGACCCATTTCTAAGATTTTCACCAGCATAACGTGTGTACTTCTTCCGGCTCTCACCACCCTCTTGCACCCCAAGGGGAACTACTTTTCTGTTTAACACAGCGCGGTCTGGGGTAACTCAAAGAGCTCAGGGTCTCAAGAAAATCAGGTGCCTTGCCAGGCATGCTTTATGAAACGGCTGGGTTAGGTAGATCAGCGCCCCCTTGTGGAGCGCCTTCCGTGGCAGCTGTTAGCAGGGTAACTGAACCACCAGTCTAGGAACAGAACTGGACAACAGTTCAAGCAAGAATATTCTTCGAGGACTTGGAATTCTGGGAAAGCCAGTTGGCTTCCTGTGTCCTCCTTCACTTCCTTTCTTTTCTTTTCTTTGGGTTTTTTGAGGTAGGGTTTCTCTGTATAACAATCTTGGCTGTCTTGGAACCCACTTCGTCGATGAGGCTGGCCTCAAACTCACTGAGATTCACCTGCCTCTGCCTCTGCCTCCCAAGGGCTGGGATTAAAGGCCTGCACCACCACTGCCGGGCCCTCGCTTGATTTCTTACATCTGGGCTGGTATTTGGAGTGCCCATCCTCCTGATGGCGGGAACAGAATTAACCGAATTAGCCAGTTTCCAATTTCCATTTGCGCAAACCAACTCGGCATTTAATTCCACAAAGTCTGCTTTTCTCAAAGCCCTCTATTTTAAAGGGGGGAAAATCCCTAGATAAACAAACCACCTTCAAAAAAAAAGTTTTTCCCTTTGCTATTTCCAAAAATAGATAAATTAAACGAATTTTTGTATAATAGCTGCCATCATCATTTCTAAAACAAATTTTTTTGAAATCTCTTAATTCTCTGGTAATCTCTTGTAATGTATGTTTGCTGTATTATTTAAGATTACTCAATTCGGCAGTGTAAAGTAAAAGAAGCAAATAAGAAGAGACGAAACTAAACACAGAAGCCAGTAGCGTAGGCAATGCATTGGAACACAGATAAACCAGGCAGAGCCATGTCTCCACCAAACACAAAGAAAGGGACGTGATAGCACACAAGCACCAAGTATCCCTGCTACCAAGATACAGGCAACATCTTCTTCTTCTTTTTCTTTTCTTCTCCTGTAGCTCAAGCTGGCCTACCACTCACTATTTGAGGTTGACCTTGAACTCATGATCTCCCTGCCTTTGTTTCTCAGATGCTGGGATTCCAGGCACAGCACACCAACAAGACTGGATTAGAGACAAGATTTGGAAAGGGTTGGAGGGTGCTGAGGAGATGACTCAGTGGATAAGGACACTGGTTGCTCTTCTAGAAAATCCAGGTCCGATTCCCAGCATCCACATGGCAACTCACATCCATCCATAACTCCAGTTTCAGGGGGTCTGATCCCCTCCACAGGCACCAGGCATGCATATAGTGCACAGACATAATGTAGGCAAAACACCCATACACACAGAGTAAAAAGATTTGGAAAGGGGATGCGATGCAGAATGCATCGGTTGTCTCCAATGATAGGAAGCTTTCAACCAATATTCTGTGGAGTCTTAATTGGCTTCTATAGTGATATCCATTCCTGCCAGGGTATCCCTTTCTACCCAAGAACGATTGTGGCTACCTATTTTGTTTATTTTTGCCAGTTATAAATGTTGGTCAGGGGTACTGTCCAGCATGACTTTGATAGAGCAAGAGCAAACCTTGATCCCAGAGGTCTTGTCTGTTAGGTGTCCTGCTCAAACCTCTGGTCCCAATAAACATACCCTAACCCTAATCCTAACAACCATCACTGAGGATACCAATGTGGCTGAAAGAGAGAAGAAGAAAACTACAAAGTCCCAGGAATTTGGATAGCATGGGACTTCACCCATACATACCCTGTAGGAAGTATATAACCTCGTCCAGCTTTCCCTCCCTTATTAGAATCTATGTGTGGTTGATTGAGTGACCCATATGACCTGAGCAGCTCAGGCTGCAAGTGGGCCTTTAGCTTGCCTAGTAGCTACGGGGACAACTAAATTCCCCAAGTGTCTCCCATTCTTAATCTTTAGAAAGCTTGTTGTTGTTTGACTTTGTTTCTATTCTGTTGGTTGGTTGGCTTTTGTTGTTCTGTTTTGCTGTTTATTGTGCTGTTGGGAATCCAACCTGGGGTGATTTATAAATAGAGAGGCAGGCTCTCTATCACTGAGCTGCACCCTTAAGCCTAAAGATTATTTTAAGGTCCATCAATAAAGACCGCATATATGCTGGGTTAACATTATAATCACATTACTACAGCCCCACTAACATTAATATGCAAAATGTCCTAATCAAGAATCCATGGGCAGTGAACATCTGAAAACTTACAACTAGTAACCTGTTGGGGAATATTATTTTCAGATGTGTGACTTTTGTTTATGTTGCGTTTGATTAACTGTGAAGCTGGGATTCTTTGCCTATCTAAAACGCCTGATAGCTAGGCAGTGGTGGCGCAGGCCTTTAATCTCAGCACTCAGGAAGCAGAAACAGGTGGACCTCTGTGAGTTTCAGGCCAGTCTCGTCTACAAGAGCTAGTTCCAGGACAGCCAAGGCTGTTACACAGAAAAATCCTTTCTTGAAAAACAAAAAATAATAAATAAGTAAATAAATAAAACACCTGATGGTCCTAATAAAATGATGAACAGCCAATAGTGAGGCAGAAGCAAGGTTAGGCAGGGCTAGCAGGTAGAGACTATAAAAGGAGAAACAGGGAGGAGAACAAGGAGAGGAGGACACCAGGGGCAGCCACCCAGCCAGTCACAGAGTAAGAAGGAAAGAAAGGTATACAGAAATAAAGATAAAATCCCAGAGGCAAAAGGTAGTCAGGATAACACAAGTTAAGAAAAACTTAACCTAAGAAACAAACCAAGCTAAGGCTGGGCATCCATAAATAAGAATTACCCTCTGTGTGTGATTTATTTGGGAGCAGGGTGGTGGGTCCCCCCAAAAAGCCAAAAGAGTAAAACTTCACACAACAGAGAACTCCTTACCCAAGGACTTCAAACTCCGTCTGAATCCTGAATCAGCACCAGAAGACGTGAACACGTGTGTGTATAGTGTAGCTGCACTATACAATGTCAGTCGATGGTACTGACATTGGCATCTTCCTCAGATACTCCTCCACCTCATTCTTTGAGACAGGGTCCCTCCCTGAAGCTGGAGATTAGTTTCAGCTCCCTTGGCTGGCCACAGAGCCATGCTCATCAACCCACCTCTCCCCACCACCGTGCTTGGCTTTTGTGTGGGTCCTGGGGATCCAAACTAAGAGCCTCATCCCTGTGCACCAAGGGTTTGCCTCATTGAAACTCATAACCTTTACAGACATTCATTTGGTGTTTGTTTTAGAGATGGAGTCTTGCCACGTACAACGCCTGTCTGCGCTCTATGTGCTACCAGACAGTTCGTGAGCTTCAGGCAAGGGGCTGGAGGTAACACACAAAGACTCACACAGAGAGACATAGACCTCTAGTCACTGGTAAGAAGCCCTCTATTCAACAGCACCACAGAGGCTTATATACCCAACACAGTCAGGTGGGCCAACAGGTGAAAACCCTGCCCTCTGATCCTCAAGGCAAGGCAACACGTTCTCATGAAGCAGAGCTTGTAAACAACTTTGACACAGCCTTTTGTAACTCAAATCAGAAGGAAAGTAAAGATCTCTAGCAGGGAAGAGCAGCTGGAAGCCAGGACTCCAAGTAGTCCAAACAGTCTCACCACGTAACCCTGAATGACATGGAACTTGATGTATAGACCAAGGAGACCTAAAATTCAGAGATCCACCTGCCCCTGTCTCCTCCTGAGTGTGTGTTGCTGGAAGATGTTCTGTCCCGCCTCTTATTTGGAAAAGAGTCACATACTTTGTGGTCCTGTTGAAAAGTTTCCATGGCCTGAGACGCACCTCAGTTGGTAGAGTTCTTGTCTCCCGCTCTACCTGGTACTCAGTCTCCAGGACTGAGGACACCAGATGTGATGGTCCTCGCATGTGGTCACAGCAATCGGCAGGTAGCAGCAGGAAAATCAGACCTTCAAAGTCATCTCTGGCTACCCAGCAAGTAGGAGGGCAGCCTGGAATTCATTTTCCCCTGCGTATGGTTAAGAAAGTTGATTAAAAACAAAAATGGGCCACTGAGATGTGTCAGGGGGTTAAGTTCCTGTCACCAGGCCTAACAACTTGAGCTTGGTCCCCAGATCTCACGAGCTGGAAGGAGTGAACTGTCCCACAGGTATCCCCTAACCTCTACAGGTGTCTCACATGGAACACAGAACACAGCAGATGCTGTCTGGGCTGGCAGGATGGAGAAGGCCACCTGGCCAGGACAAACCCACGTGTGGGCAAAGGGAGGTGCCAGGTGTGAGGACCTGGGACTGTAGCGACCTTGGAGAAACACTGAGTAATTTTCTGTCCACAGTGGCATCTGTGACCAGTTTCTTTGGAAGCAATACGGCCTCTGGATTTCCAGACCTGGTTTTTCAAAAGAAAGTGGGAATGTGTGTGCATCTGTAAAATCCTAAATTTCTTTGTTAGCAACTAATTCAAGCTATTACAAAACACTATGAGAAAGAAAAAAAAATGCCAGTGGGCCTAAGATAATTCCAAGTGTGACATTCTGCCATGTCTAAATTTAAAAAAACAAAAGAACAAAAGATTAAAACTCTGATGATTTCAGGATGATGTCAGCAAAAGTATCAGAGGGTTTTAGATGTCAATGGTAAAGTAACAATTCAGCTGAAGAGATGAAAGTTCCATGCATAGATATCAAATAAGCAGAAGAATGTTCACATAAAGTAATAAAAGCACAGATAAAGTTTCAGATGAAGGCTCTATTATCTTGGTGGTGGGAAGACCTTGAATACTGGGAGATTAGACATTTTCAGAGGATGTTAGTGCTTTTTGTAAAGCTCAAAAATAAAAATCGTGAACTTCCCAGAAAGACAGACTAGAAGCTGTCTTCGTGTGACACGGTAAAGAGAAGGTTCTGAAGAGGGAAGGAGAGAAAGAGCTTTGGAAACCCACACACACACACAAGGAAAGTTAGGATAGCAGAAAAAAAAGTGCAGGGAAATGGTGGTGGAGGCCTAGCAGAACGGGTATTGCGGGGCAGAAGCCTCACCCTAGAGGCAAGCCAGGCAGTCCTCCCACTGGACAAGCCCACAGCCCTCACAGCTGCACGGATTTCTCCTGAGGGGGTGGGTCGACAGTGGAGCGTCCCTCAGCTCAGAGTAACAGTGGCCCTGAGCCATCCTAGAACAGGATCTGTTGTTCAAAACTGCGCTATCCTTGGCACTCGGGACCAGGTAAAACCCACAAAAGCATGAAGCTCACCTGTCAGAGCCCCAAGGTGAGAATCAGCCCTAGGAGGCAATCGAGGAGAACTAGAATCGGGACAAGCTAACAGTGCAGGCATCAGGAAGCTGCTGCAGGTCCTGAAGGGTGTAGGCAACGGTAGATCTGCGCTCACCACCTGACAGGAAGTCTCATCACCAAAGAATAATTCTGGAACTTGTGGAGCTACCTATCTATGGTGACAGCTCTGGAAGGCCTGTGGATGCCCGACACCTACAACCTCATCCCTCCTGTGGGGTCATTAATGTTTGATGGGTTTTAAAAGCATGAAGACAGGTCTCCCTGAACATATCTCTTTTGAGAGTTTCCTTCCTCCCTTCCCAATGCATGTGGGAGACAGAGGCACCACACACAACTATAACATGGAGTCTCAGAATGGGGGACTTTACCCACCCCAGATATCACAAAGGTAAATGGCCAATCAAAGTCCCCAGGGCACAAAAAAGGAAAACTAAGCAGCATCCCTGGTGGACATTGGACACTTTTCCAATACAGGCTCAGCACCAACCATCTTTTCCTGGCCACCCATGTCATCACTGTTTCAAATGGCCACTGTACTTTTAGTGAATTTTAACTTTCTTGCTAATATTTTTTTTTCAGAAAAACTTTTGTTTTCCTTTTTTAAAAAAATAACTTATTTTTACTTTTATGTGCATTGGTGGGCATGTATGTCTTGTGAGGGTGTCAGGTCTTAGAGCTACAGACAGTTGTGAGCTGCCATGTGGGTGCTGGGAATTGAACTTGGGTCCTCTAGGAGAATAGCCAGTTCTCTTAACCACTGAGCCATCTCTCAAGACCAAAGCTTTTATTTCCATGCTCTGCTTCATACATTTATTTAGTGTGGGTTACATGTTTTATTATTATTAAAACAATCTTTTGTATTATAACTTCTTGTTTTTCTGGGTTTTTTTGTCTTTTCATAATCTTTATTTTGGTTTGTTGTTTGTTTGAGATAAGATCTTCATATACATCCTTGGTTGTCCTGGAACTTGTTCTGTAGACCAGGCTAGCCTTGAACTCAGACAGATCCTTATGCCTCTGCCTCTTACCTCCTGAGTGCCAGAATTAAAGGAACATGCCACCAAACCCAAACTTCATGATATTCTTACGCTCTCCATGTAGTTTCATTCCTAAGAGGCAAGGACTGCTCAGCATACACAAATCAACCAATATAACATGAGACATAAGCAGACCTAAGGGCAGAAATCACACGGTCCTCTCAATAGATGCTGAAAAAAATCTAACATCCATTTGTGACAGCCTCAACAAACGGTGCTGAGAAAACTTAAACTGGCTATCCCATAATAAAGATTGAAACTAGATTCATAAACACCAGTTCCAGAGGGATTACACACTTTAAGGCAGGATCTGAAACTTCAAGAAAGAGGCATAGGAGAGATGTTCAGGAAAGAATTCTTGTAGCATAGGAAATAACCCCAAGAACTGACAAATGGAACTACATAAAATTTAAAAATACATAGCGGAGTAGTCACTAGAGGTGGCTCAGTGATTAAGAGCACTTGCTGCTCTTACACAAGACCCCCCAGCACCTATATGGTGGCTCACAACTGTCTGTAATCCTGTTCCAGGCCATCTTCTGGCTTCTGTAAACACCAGACACATATAGTACCCATACATAAATGCAGTCAAATACTCATACACATTAAAAAAGGGGGCAACTTTTAAAATATCATCTAGACAATTAATGAACCAAATAGACAGCTCTCAAGGGGGGAAATAGGAAAGAGGAGAAGCATGGAGGGTCATAGATGGTTGGAGTTTAAGAGGGACAGGACACTGGGCTGGAGAGGATTTACTGGAGACTGAGTAG
The DNA here is from genome assembly GCF_014885135.2 of Alexandromys fortis. Taxonomy (NCBI): domain Eukaryota; kingdom Metazoa; phylum Chordata; class Mammalia; order Rodentia; family Cricetidae; genus Alexandromys; species Alexandromys fortis. Next base: position 4,009,769 of record NW_026068003.1, read on the forward strand.
GAGGATCGGAGATAATGGGTGAGGAGGGAGGTTAACCAAAATGAAAGGGGGATAGAAAAAGCTATATAAAACTAATTTAAAATATAATTTAAAGAAGTTTGGGGCCAGGTGTGCGTGCTTAGCGTGCAGAGACCTGCCCTGTGGTTTCAAGACTGGCTAGCACAGCTTCGTGAAACCCTGTCTAACAAAACAAACAAACAAAAAACAGAGTTTAAAGAGAGACTCCCTGCTGTGGAAAGCCTTGGCCAGCTGAGTTTTGGGTCCAGGGAATTCCTAAGGTCCCCGAGGCTATAGAGACACTTCTCCCTCTTTTTGGTCACCAGCCAGACTCAGAAGATAAGGGCCTCAGCAGCAAAGAAACCGCATACCACAAACTTTGCTCAAAAGATAGAGAAGCCAAGATGGAGCTGAACCAGAAGCTGGATTTCACAGTTTGACAGGTGGTGTGTGGGAAGGTGGTGTGCACACAGCTGGGGGAAAATGTCATCAGTGGTCTTTCTTACCCAGAAAACTAATATATAAACTTGCCAGACAAAATAGCCTATGGATGCAGTAGAGGCGGGACTGTTCTTGAGGTAATCAGCTGCTTTTTGGTTAGATTTTAGCCCTAAGGGGGACTCTATACCTATTGCAACAAGCCCAAGCCATGGCTAAGAAGGTCATGGGCCCTCAAGGGGACCTGCAACTGTTGTTCCACTAAATGGACATGACTTAGGCTAAATACTCTAAGTATTTATTTGTTTGTGTTTGTTTGGTTGGTTGGTTGGCTTTTCGAGACTGGGTTTCTCAGCGTTACAGCCCTGGTCGTCTTGAAACTCATCCAGCTATTGAGTGTTTTACTTTTTTTTAATAGTGCTTTGGTTGGAGAACTGCTCCTTACACTGGACAACAAACTGTCTTAGTGTTCTATCTCGGTGAAGAGACACCATGACCATGGCAGCTCTTATAACAGAAGACATCTGATTGGGGCTGGCTGATATTCAAAGGTTTAGTCCATTATCATCATGGCAGGAAGCATGGTGGCATGCAGGCTAAAGGCGTAGCTAAGAGTTATACTTCTCAGTTGGCAGCAGGCAGAGAAAGACATTAGGCCTGGCTTGAGCATTTGAAACCCCAAAGCCCATACCCTGTGACACATTTCCTCCAACAAGGTCCCACCTGCTCCAACAAGGCCACACCTCCTAATCCCTCTCAAGTAGTCCCACTCCCTATGACCAAGCATTCTGATCTATAAGCCTATGAGGGAGGGGGACCCCTCTTCAAACCACCATAATAGCTCATGCAAAATCTCATCACTGGTCAGAGAACAAGTGAGTCCTGAGTGCTCAGATCCAGAGGAGGCCGTCTCCATCAGCCCTCTGAGGCTCACGAAACATTTGCAGAACCGGACAGGGCGTGCTGTAAAATACTGTCTCGTGGACGGGATTTGGCTGCTCCACCCAGGAACTCAAGGCAGCAGTGGTGTGCACATCACTGGCCCACCAACATTCCGTCCTGCGTGGGAGAGGGCTTATCAGGCCCCACCCCTCACTGAGAAGCTACAGGCAGTAAGAGCATGGCAGGAGGGGGAGGTGCATTCTGCACCGGTACACTGCCCTTGGTCAAACAATCTCCCATCTCTGCCCCTGCAAATAGCTATAATTACGTGTAATAAGTCACAAAAACAAACAAATATGGGGGATGACAGATGAAATTGGGAAAACTTTGATCAAAGAACATATATATATATATATATACAAGTGTGAAAGAATAAAAACAAAACATAATTATTTGAAAAATAATAATATATATGACTTTTTGCCCTGGAACATAGCTCTGTAGACCAGGCTGTTTTGAACTCACTGAGATCCGCCTGCCTCTGCCTCCCGAGTGCTGGGATTAAAGACATACACCACCACTGACTGCCCAGCTCAATATTCTTAACTATTAAGAAGAGGTAAATAAAAAGTGGTTTAAATCCCATCTCATCTTAATCAGAGTTACTATCATCAAGAAAAGCAATAAACTTCAGTGTACTGCTCAAGCTTGTAATATCATCGGTGAAGAAGCTGGGCCAAGTGGAATTTTGCAAGTTTGAAGCCAGTATGGGCTACAAAGTGAGACCCCAACTTAAAAAATAAAAATACAGAGAAACCCTGTCTTGAAAAAAAAATTTAAATTAAAGTAAATAAATAAAACCATACGGCAGCTAGTGAGATGGCTCAGGGGTAAAGGCACTTTCTGCCACGCCTGACCATCTGAGTTCAAGCCCCAGGACTGTGTGGTAAAGAAACAGACTCCCACAAGTTGTCCTTGGACTTCTATTCCCTCCCTGCAGCAGCATGTGCATGCATGCCTGCACACATGCAACCGCCACCAAATAAATCTAATTCAAATTCAAGAAGCAGTTATATTTGCAGAAAAATATCAATAAGGACATAGATCTGTGTACATTGTCCAGTCTTTGTTACTTCTAATGATTCAAAATTAGATCTAAGAGGGTTAGGGTATGGCTCAATGTGAGCATGCTTGCCTAGCGTGAGCAAGGCCCCATGTTCCCCAGTACCAAAACAATTAATTCAAATATTTGATTTTAGCTGAGTGTAGTGGCGTATGCCTGTAATCTCACCACTTAAGAGATGGGGACAGGCAGATCAAGAGTTCAGAGAAGCCTCAGTTATGTAGGAAGTTTGAGGCCAGTCAATGAGAATGTACCTCTAGAAAGCAAAATTAACTTAGTGGCAGAGGACTTGCATATATCATAAGAAAGGCTACAGGTTTGGTTGTCAGTACTGAAAACAGAATATTCCTGAGTGACCATCATCCCCACCCCCAATGTTTTTATTCTGTTGTAAGTCTACAGTTTACAATTGGTGATGTAGTTGTCTTGCTTCAGTCATATAACTCAAAAGTCAGAAAAATCAAATCTGCCAGCCATTTGAATTTAAATGAGAAAGCCATTATGACTGACATTCTGAAAACGAGGTTGAGTGGGTGTGGATATTTGGCTCCACAAGGTGAAACACTTTCCACAGATGAAATCACGATATTCAGACCAAGGGGCTATTGGTGAGTGCAAGAGTTCTTAATACAAATGTTAGCCTTTGACCTTAGACAAGCTATACTTTTCCAAATATTTTACTTTGTAAAATAAAGATCATTAGGTAAATGCCCTGGTTAGCTTTTGGTCCAAACTTGATACAAGCCATAGTTCTTTGAAAAGAGAAACCTCAGTTGAGAAAATACCTCATCAAATTGCCTAGAGGCAAGTCTGTAGGGCATTTTCTTGATTAAAAATTAGCGGGGCGGTGGTGGCGCACGCCTTTAATCCCAGCACTTGGGAGGCAGAGGTAGGTAGATCTCTATGAATTCGAGGCCAGCCTGGTCTATAGGAGCTAGTTCCAGGACAGGCTCTGAAGCTACAGAGAAACCCTGTCTCAAAACAAACAAACAAACAAAAATTAACCAGTGAGGGCTCAACTCACGGGGAGGGGGGGGGGCGTCATTTTTGGACAGGTCGTCCAGTCAGTAGAGTTCTGTCATGGTCTCTGTTTCCGTTCCTGCCTTGGCTTCCCTCAAAATTGAACTGCGATCAGAATGTGTAAGCCAAATAAACCCTTTCGTGCCCAAGTTGTTTTTGATCATGGTGTTTGTCATAGCAATAGAAAGTAAACTAAGACAACATCCCTCAAAGCCCTGAAGAAATGATGAAATTGTGTAAAATCCAAGCACACCCTCTGTAATCAAAGGCCCGCTATTGTTATCAACTGGCCACCGGCCTCCCATATGGCAGTCTGCCGGGAACAGAACTGGTTTGCCTCCTACAGATTCTTACCCTTAAAATCCACGGGACTCTTTTTAGGTCACAGTTGGGGCCAACAGATGGCTTCTTATAACGTAGCTCTGCATCACTAGGTGGGCATTTGTTTAGTCCCTGGGAAATTGCTTTAATGGGCCTCACAGAAGACCAGATCCCGGTTTTCTCACCATGACCTCTTCTCTCAAAGGAGGGTGAGCCCAACTCTCAGCGTGTTTGCTTAGAGATAAAAATAAAAGGTCACGTCCCCAACTGTAATATTAATTAGTACCAGCTAAGTGTTTTAGAAATGTGAAAATATGGTTGCATTTTTAAAGGGTGGAAACATAAATGTTAAAATTGTTGGGATTTATCACACAGCAGAGGGAATGCAAGTATTTTAGTATTTTTTTTTTCTGCGGGAAAACATTACATGGTGGTGGTAATAACATTTCCCTCTCAGAGGCTGGGGCTCGGGGGTAGCAGAGCTGAGAGGAGCCTCAAAAGATGAGGCGACCCTTTGAAAGCTGGGCTAGGAAGGCACAAAGAAACCAGGCATGATGTAGGGCTGCGTTCTCTAAGATCTCTCCAGGACAAGTGAACTTGCTGCTTCAGGTTCCCAGCGATTTTTACTCTTGAGTGCCGCTAGTTTTATTATGGAATGATTTGCACTCAGATTTTTCTCTTCGTCACCAAGAGTCTCGCTGTTGTATCTAAAACTGCTCATTTCACTTGTGGGAATGCGGGTCGCTGAGTCACGGGATCAGTGTAGCAATGTTCTGTGAGCTGGCTCCTTAATATAGCAGTGAGTTGTTCTGAAATCAAGATTTACCCAAGGACTACTCGATTCTTTTCTCTTATGCAAAGCAGAAATATTATCCATTTGATCGACTAAATTCACATAGGAATTCCTGACAGACAGAGAAAACTACCATGGCTCACACTGGGGTAAATGTCCTTCACAAACAAGAGTTACTAGTTGTTCTTCTCTTATGAAGAATGATACACTTTATTTTTATCGCGGAAGATATCCTTTGGGATAGATGGACGTTCTCTCCACGGTTGGGAGGAAATTGGGGCATTTGGGTGTGGTGGCAGACTTTTCCTGACTTTGCAATGGAAGTTAACGAAAGAGCCAAAATTAGAATTCTCAAGTTCCGGCCCACACTCTTCGTTCCAATAAAGCTACTTCATTCCAGGCAGCTGCCCTTCACTGTTTCCTGTTTGGTCTCTGGGGGCTTAAGCCTATCCATATTGTTTTTTTTCTTTTGTCTGGCTTTCCAAAGACAGGAATATTTATGAAAGTCCTCCTTCCAAAAGGTCCACTAGGCACCAGCCATTTGCGGATTTTGCTTATGGAACAGGTGACATCCGGCTTTGTCTGATTGAGACACTTGCCTCTACAAAGGGACCAGTGAGGGCGAGAGAGCTATAAAGTGGACACCGAATAACATGTCACCGTCACCGAGGAGAAGAAAACAGAATCTCAGGAAGACTGTGAGTTGTTTGAATGAGAATGGCCCCCATAGGCTCATGTTTGAATATTTGGTGGAACTTTTTGGGAAAGATTAAGTTTGGCCTTGCTTGGAGGAGTTATGTCACTGGATGGAGCATGGGGTGGGGCAAGTGTTGAGGCTTTAAAATACTCACCATTCCCAATGTTCCTCTCTCTGTTTTGCTGCTCTTGCCACCGTGTCTTTGTTCCACCTTGAGGGACTATAACCCTTTGAAACTATAAACCGCAACTAAACACTTCCTTTTTCTAAGTTGCCTTGGTCATGGTGTCATATCATACCAACAGAAAGAGAACATGGAGTATTAAGGAAAAAGAAATAGTAATTGGTGTTGTACAGGATTGAGAACAGAGAACAGAACAAAGACTCAAGTTCCTGGAAAGAGACAGAAAGAGCTGTGTGTTGCTTGCTGGTGCTGACCAGAAAATGAATAGCTATGATAGTGATGATTATGATAGTGGTGAGGGTGGTGATGGTGATGATGATGGTGGTGATAGTGATGATAGTGGTGATAATGATGATGATGTTGATGATGATGGTGATGATGGTGATGTTGATGGTAGTAATAATGGTGATGATGACAGTATTGTTGATGATTGTGATGATGATAGTAGTGATGATGGTGATGATGATGTTGATGATGATGGTGATGATGGTGATGTTGATGGTAGTAATAATGGTGATGATGACAGTATTGTTGATGATTGTGATGATGGTAGTGATGGTGGTGATGGTGACGGTGGTAGTGATGGTGATGATGGTAGTGATGGTGATGATGGTGATGGTGGTGGTGATGGTGCTGGTGATGATGGTGATACCTCTCAGGTTTGAATGCAGTGCTGTCTTAGAAAAAAAGAATGGACTAACGGAGTGTCTAAGAATTGTTCCTGTTCTGTGTTCAGAGTGAGAGTGTTGGAAATTGACACATATGCAAAGACATTGTTCAAATGCAAATTCTGGCTTACATACCTAGCATTTCTTTCAGTGAAGGCAGTCTGTNATAACAGTCTTATCAAAAGCAATCCATAGGTTCAATGCAGTACTTATCAAAATCCCAGCATAATTCTTCACAGACCTTAAAAGAAAATACTAAAGTCCATATGGAGAAACAAAAAACTGAGGATAGCCAAAACAACTCTGTACAGTAAAGGAACATCTGGAGGGATCACCATCCTGTAGGCCTAAATTTCTACATGGTGTGGTAGCCAGGCTATCAAGCCATATTTAGTACCTGAAGTACCATTCAGCTTTTCATCAACACCATTTAAGTGTTTTGTAGCAGGACCTCTTAAAAGAGCTGCAGGGTTTTTTTGTTTTGTTTTGTTTTGTTTTTTTGTTTTTTGTTTTTTTTTTGGTTTTTCGAGACAGGGTTTCTCTGTGGCTTTGGAGCCTGTCCTGGAACTAGCTCTTGTAGACCAGGCTGGTCTCGAACTCACAGAGATCCGCCTGCCTCTGCCTCCCGAGTGCTGGGATTAAAGGCGTGCGCCACCTCTGCCCGGCCCCTTAGTTTATTTCTAACAGAGGATGCTGTTGCTGGTTTTCGAAGAGTGGCACTATTAGAAGATGTGACCTTGTTGAAGCAGTCAAAACAGTCACAAACCTATTAAAAGAAGTCTTGAGGCTGGAGAGATGGCTCAGAGGTTAAGAGCACTGACTGCTCTTCTAGAGGTCCTGAGTTCAATTCTCAGCAACCACATGGTGGCTCACAACCATCTGTACTGAGATGCGGCACCCTCTTCTGGTATGCAGGCATACACACAGCCAAAACACTACAAACATAATAAATAAATAAATCTTTTAAAAAAGAAATCTTTAATAGCATGCACAAGATATTATATAAATTACCATGTACTATGTGCGATTCTTTGTATTCCTCCCCTTTCACCTCTACTAAATTTGTGAAATCTGATCTATATTTCACAATTACAAAACATGTCAGTTTGGACCATTATCATGTGGTAGAGGCTAATAGCCTCTATATTGAGTGCACAGGGTAAGACAACAAAAGCACCAACTTGAGAGTGTAGAGACGTAGTACTGATGAACAAGAAGGGGCTGAAGTCATGGTGGGACACAGGCATTGTTCTGAAGAAAGGCATGTGTGTCCCTCCATGCCAAGAATGGAGGTGGTGAAGACATGATGGGACACAGGTGATGCTCTAGACTCTAAAGAAAGATGCTTGTGCCTCTCCATGGCAAGAATGGAGATGGTAGCGGCCATCTGGGACTTCCCAGGAAATATTACCTGTCTCACTTCTGCATCTTTTGGACTTTGTCCTGTGGCCTTCTGCAGATTACAAGACTACTCCAGGCTCACTACAGAGAGAAGTTAAGTACTTTGTCTTCCATATCTGCCATATAAAGAAGGCCACTGTCTTTTAGTGATTTCTGTTGTCTTATTTCTTGTGGAATACCCAGAAACTAAGTCTGGGTTATGAACTTGAGCACTTGCCTCCAGAAACGCTAGAGGCAAACTGAAAACAACTGTCCCTTCCAACCCCAAACCCTTCAGACATGATCCACAAAGGACCAAAAGCATGAGGAGTTCCGTTATTTCCCAACCTTCTCTGTAGTCCACGCTAGATTGCAACTAGTATGATTATATTTCTAGATGAGGGTTGACGCAGGGGGCCTCCGCAATGGCCATGGTCATAAGAAATACAGCGATATGTCAGTTCAACACAACTAAATAGCCTGAGTTGCTCAAAACTTCTAAATAGCTACTGTTGGCTTAAACTTCAGGATTCTGGCCCCAAGTAGGGTATTTTAGGTACATTTAGACACAGTACAATTTGATGAAAAATTTCTTTGTGATAATTAGCTCAATCCCATGGGCACAGTAAGACTTGAGATAGGACTGCACCAAAACTCTTTGTAAAGTACATGTGACATCTATAATGATGGATGCTACAGACTGACTTCATGTGACACCTTCCAAAAACATAGGTTCTATGGATTGACAAGTTCACAATAAGTGTCTAGAGGGAGAAATCAGTGTGGTCTCAGCCACATATGGGACAAAGGTCACCAGACTATTAACCACGGATGCTGGGCAGATAATTGTTGTCTGAGGCTTTCTGTCCTGCCCAGTTCCCACAGTCGTTAAGTCCCAAAGAAATCACACAGAGGTCTACATTAGTTATAAACTGATTGGCCTAGCATCTCAGGCTTCTTATTAACTCTTACAACTTATATTAGCCCATTATTCTTATCTGTGTTAGCCACATGGCTCAGTACCTTTTTCAGCAAGGCAGTTACATCTTGCTTCTCCTGTGACTGGGCCAGGACTGCAGAAAGAACTTCCTTCTTCCAAGAATTCTCCTGTTCTCATTGACCCGCCTATACTTTCTGTCTAGTTGTCCTGCCTATACTTCCTGCCTGGCTACTGGCCAATCAGCATTTATTTAAAATATAATTAACAGAATACAATTGTCCCACACCAGATAATAGGTTCTGCCTCTCTCCCTTTGAAGGGACAGGCCTGTGTTTTTTAGCATTCCTGGTTTCCCTAATGCTTATCTGTGAACACAGAACTGCTCTACCTCCCATCTGTAATCCTAGGACTCAGGAGTTTGAGGCCAGCCTGGGCTACAAAATAGCCCATTTCAAATACATGAAAAAGACATTGACTATCTATGCACAAAAACATAGAGAGAGGAATAGTGGTCCTCTTCCTTTTCCTTGATGCCACTGTGTTTTCTATAGAAATGGGGTTTAAACTGTTTGCCTCTCTTCCTACACTGACTGGCTGTGTTTCACTTACTCTTACATCCCTCGTCTTCCCTAAAAACTAGCATTCATTGCTAGAGAAATGACAAGACCCAGAATTCAAGGGATTCTAATTAGAAGGAGAGTTTTCCATTCTTCACCCTGTGCTCCATGGAAAACACGAATGAGCATTGGGAATCACAATGTCTGGGTCTCCCCAGACTTTAGAGTGTGTTAGTGTGGGGTGTACTCAGGCTATCAAGAGACTTGAAAGCCCTTAGGAGGCTCAGGCCAGCAGCAATGGTGGAAAAGAGCTGAAGTGGACAAGTCACAACTTGAAACAGGCGAGTGTTTCATCAGAACCTCAAGATCTGCCTTCTGGGTTTTCCCTAGCCATTCTGCCCACTCCACACTTCTACTCCAGAGCAAACCCTCAAAAGCTTACAAGGTTTTCTGGCAAAATAAAATTTTATTTTTCCTTATATAACTTCTCATGTATAGCACCTTGCTGAGAATTAGCCATTTGAGAAGGTTTGAGAAAAAAACAAAAACAAAAAACCACCCCTGCTCCACTTCCAGGGACACTGATATAATTATTTGGGGTGCCCCCTGCAGTCTTTGGTTTCAGCCTCCGCTGGTGATAATATGCATAGCAAGGAGTAACACCCAAAGCAGTGCCACTCAGTTGCATGAGCATATGCATCGTGTGCGGATTGCATTAAAGATGCAGATTCTGCATCTGCAAGTCTGGACAGACTCAGGTTCTGCATCCCACTAGGAACAATAGTAGCGAGAGTGCCAGTGGTTAGTAGCCCTGGAAAGCACTGCCCTGGCAGTCCACTTCTGCAACTTTCTAGCCTGGTGGCTTTCCAGGAGCCACTTCAGCTCTCTGAAGCTTTTCTTCATCCACAAAACAGTATGACTAATAACACCCCACCACACACACACACACACACACACACACTGTAAATAGTGTCTGCAGATGTGAGCAACCTGGGTAGCTGAGTCGGAGGTTGAGTCTCGAAATCATTTCCCACTGAGGCTGCATCATTTCCAAGAAGTCTGTTTGGCCTTCTCGCTGGTCCTTTGCTGTAACTGGGAGTTCAGGGCATTTCAATAAGTATTCCGGACCCAGCATCCCGATCGCTCTGCGGCTGTCAGGCTCTTTGCTTAGCAAAGCAGAATTGGAGGTTACCCGTGACCTGCGCTGTCTCTTCGCTGCTCATCCTCATTACCTCTGGTCGCTATCCCACCCACTTTGCCTCTCCCCAGCGCTCTGGATTAATGGCCTCTGTGTCGTCATAAATCACAGCGAGCACCTCGTGTTTCCGCGACCGTTTTGAAATAAAACTTCTCCTTTCTCATCGTCTGCATAGCTTGCCCTCAAGTCTGAATCCTGCAAGTTTTCAACCTCCACGTCTCGGCGCTCAGAGCACACACTGAAAAAGCACCCTGTCTTTGAACTGTATGATTGTGCAAATCCTCTTTTTAGCCAGATGTGGCTAATGGAAGGTTGTGTATCATGTGACTATAGAATGTCATTAAAACAAAACAAAAACAAAAACTCTTCTCCAATCAAAAGTTCTCGTTGGTGGCACACACCTTTCATCCTTGCACTCGGGAGGCAGAATTAGGTGGATCTCTGAGTTCGAGGCCAGCCTGGTCTACGGAGTAAGTTCCAGGACAGCCAGGGCTACACAGAGAAACCCTATCTTGAGAAACAAAACAAAAAAAAACCAAAACAAAACAAAAAAAAAAGCAAAACAAAAAAGCATTTGTGCTACAAGGCTGTGGTGAGTGCACCACATCAGAAATAGATGAACACGTGTGGTGTGTCTTCCCACAATGTCACGATGTATTAAATACCAAGTCCCTAAGGGACAGGGGTTTCAGCGGCAGCAACTTACCAAATACTCCGACTTTCTCTGATGCCCCTGGCCAAAGCAAAGGCAGGTTCATCTATTCAGGTTTTAGGTGCTGAGAGTAATTCTCAGAGCACACCTGACCCACAGCACAGTGATTGCATCTACATGTGCACACGTAGAGGCTTCAGAATAGCCTTCACATAAAGAGGTCAAAGCAGAGTTCAAAGACTTCCAAGGATGCCCGGCTGCTGAGAGGCGGGAGCTGAGCTGACAGCGATTGGGAGTCTCTGCTCCAATCAGATCCCTGCCTGGGCTGGAGGTCTGTGGCGACCACCAGGGCTGTAGAGTCGACTGCTTCCAGATTTGAGCAGGTTTGATCAGAGCTACAGGACTGAGCCCAGCTGTGGAAGGGAAATACAGGACCATAGTGACTGTAGAGCCAAAGGGAAAGACCAGGTCCAGGCAAGTGAACCTGTAGACTGATGAACGGCAGGTCCAGGCAGATGTCATCAGCAGTGAGGACCAATTCAAGCTAAAATTCCTAGGACAGTACTTTGCCATCAGATCTCACAATCTGCCTGTGTCTGCCTTCTTAGTGCTGGGATTAAAGGTTTGTGCCGCCTTAATCTTCCTGACATGATTTTAAGATGCCGTGTGTCTCCGCAGAGCCACCTGGTGAATGTATAGGGTGGCACCGTTCCTACTGTTAGAAGTATGTCTTTGATCAGTCTCCATGTGTGGTGCCAGGCAGACGATCCCATTCTCATGTCCTCCAAGGTGCAAAAATATCTTCCATCCTCCAAATGGAATCAAAGGCCGCTAGTGAGCTGGTAAGATGGTCAAGAAAGGTGTTTGCTGCACAAGCCTGTTTCACAATATGGCACAGTTTGAGATTAGGCTATAGCTTGATCTCAACATCTGTAATCCCATTCCTTAGGAAGAAGAGGCAGGAAGATCATAAAGTCAAGGCTAATCTTGTCTCCCTAAAGACTTTGGGTCAGCCTGGGCTACATGAGACCTATCCCCCCCCCAAAAAAAAACGCAAAGTTTGCCTTGTCTCTGACAGAGTTGTCAGTGGTGTTTGGAAAGTTAACAGCTCCCAAGGGTTACTTATCACCACTGTTAGTTTTTTTCAGTTCAACAGAGGTCTCCTATCTATCTGAGTTACTCTTAATGTTCGTTTCTTCCCAATGCTCCCCATCCCAGTATCTAAATCTCAATTTCAAGTTCTTGTCTTCTGAGGGATCAAATAAATTAAAAAGCCTTTTTATTTGCTTCCCTGCAGAGATGTCCTTATGGCTGAAAATGTGTTTTTGATTCAAATTACAAGAAGAAAAAAATATACAACTTTTCCATACCAGTGACTTAAAAAGAGGCCATCAGGGATGAAGAGACGACTCAGCGGTTAAGCCCAAGCATAGTGACTGAAGAGATTCATGAACACCAGGTGGGTATAGCAGGGAGGGCCCACTTGTTGGTTCCTGGCCGTCTGGCTGCTCAGCCCCGAAATAATCACATAGAAACTATATTAATTAAATCACTGCTTGGCCCATTAGCTCTAGCTTCTTATTGGCTAACTCTTACATATTAATTTAACCCATCTCCATTAATCTGTATATCGCCATGTGGCAGTGGCTTACCGGCAGAGATTCAGCATGTCTGTCTCCGGCAGGGGATCCATGGCGGCCCTCTGACTCCACCCCTCTTTCTACCAGCATTCAGTCCATTCCTCCCCTCCTACCTGTTCTGCCCTATCCACAGGTCAAGGCAGTTTTTTTTTTTTTAATTCATTAATGGTAATTACAGCACACAGAGGCAACTTCCACATCAGATGGGTGTGACAGCTAGTGTGTAAGAGGCAAGGGCTCCCCAGAGCAAAGCTAATCATGCAGATGAGTTCTAGGTTTGATTGAGAGTCCCTGCCCCAGTGGATGAAGTGGAAGGCAGTCAAGGAGGATTTCTGACATCAACTTAGTGACGCCACACACATTACACACACACACAGAGAGAGAGAGAGAGAGAGAGAGAGAGAGAGACAGACAGACAGACAGACAGAGACAGAGAGAGAGACAAAGAGAGAGACAGAGAGAGAGACAGAGAGAGAGAGACAGAGAGAGAGAGGGAGAGGGAGAGGGAGAGGGAGAAGAAACTGTCAGATGACTCAATGCACAAGGACAGTGTCTACTGAGTTAGGAAACACAAGGCTGAGTTGGCGGAACAAGGAAGAAGAGGTGCAAATCTAGTCCCTGTCCCAGGACAGAAACCCTGGAAGGGAAGGAAATCCACACGCTTGAGCACCTTGGTGTGCACACAATGACAAAGACCTTTCTCACAGCCTTCTCAGGTCCCCTGGGAACATTCCTGGTCACAGCACAATAGGACTCTTTGTGTTCTAACCCGGCTGGTCCGCTAGGGAGGACTGAGACCGGTGAGGTCAGAAGCCTTATTTGCATATCTCTCCTCCAAGGTCCTGCAACACAATGGCTGCTGATGAGGAGAGGGAGGGAGAGAGAGAAAGTTAAAGGAAGGTGGGCTGGTGGTGGGGTGCCGAGGGAAAAAGAGGCCAAACAGCAGAGGAGGGGACTGAAGACTGAGAAACCCTGCCAGTGGCGCAGGCTTTAGGGCCTGTTGATGGAGGTGTAATTTAAGTCAGACTTTTCTAAGGCCTGGTAAGAATTACACTGAGCAAAAGGCCCTCCTAATATTGAGGCGGGAAAGCAAAGCCTTACAAAATCAGCCTGTGAGCAAAGCAAGGAGACAAAGAGGAAGGCAAACACGTCTCACTCCCACCTCCCACCCTCACCCCCCTATGCAGGCTGAGGGAGACAAAGACCGGCTGGAGCACCGACAGTTACAGAAGCGCCCAAGAGCCTCAGGGACGTACCTACAAGTTGCTTTATAATACTGAAGTGCGCACCCAGATGCTAATGAGACACGCAACGCATGAAATTGTATGTAAAACTACATGTAACCCCTCTGGAGGTACCTTTTGGGCACCAGTGTCACCTGGCAGCAGAATGACTGTGTCCCGTGGGCCCGTGATTCCAGCATTTGGGCACAGATGGCAGCAAACTTGAGGCCAGCCTGGGTTACAGAAGGAGTTTCCAAGCCAGCCAAGGCTTCACAGTGAGATGTTATCTCAAAACAATGAGGAGGAGGGAAGGAGGAGGAAGGCTTGAGGGTAGGTGTGGTAGCCCATTCTCCACTCTGAGGCTGAAGCAGGGGGGTAAGGAATTCAGGCCAGCATGAAGTACATAGTGAGACTTTTAAAAATAAAAACACAGGCTGTGGAATCGGCTTAGAACTGAAGGAGCGAAGTCTGGGTCCCCAAAACCCAGGTAAAAGCCAGAGTGTGGCCGCCCACTTATAAATAAGCCCAGCCCCGCAGCCTCCAGGAGATCCCTGGAAGAGGCTGGCCGACTAGACTAACACTCTAACTCAGTTCAGTAAGAAACCTTGCTTAAGCCAAGTATGGGATGCACGAAGAGCTTATGGGATGGCTTAAGGGTAAACCCACCTGCTACTCTAGTGACCTGGACTTGATCCCAAATAATGGTTTTCTGGGAGCCTGAAACACAGTGAGTGCTGAGTGAGGAAAGGAGAAAGGAAGACAGGAACTGGAAGGTGGAAGGGGGTCATTCTCTGACCTCCATTTCCACCCCCTCCCCAAATAAATACATGTAATTTTAAAAAATTGAAGTAGAGAACAAGCAAAGAAGATACCAAACATCAGCCTCTCGTCACAGCCACATTCACACACACACACGAGAAATTGGGGTCTTGCTTACTTTTTTAGAGGGTTAGTTTGACATCATCATGGTGGGGAACATGAAACAATCAGGCTGGTGGGCACGGTGCTGGAACAGAATCAGAGAGATTACATCCAATCCACGAGATGGAGACCAAGGAAGAGAGACAAAGACTGGGCTTGTTGTGGACTTTTGAACCTCAAAGCCCACCCCTAGGGACACACCTCCATCAAGTTCCACAATTCCTAAATCTTCCAAACAATTCCACTAGCTAGGACCAAGCATAAGAGCCTATGGTGGTCATTTTCATTCAAACCCCCACAAGGACAAAATCCTTCATGCCTTTTCCTCACTAACCCAACATGTATAACTCTGTGTTGAGCTCATGAAGGCTCTATGCAGCAGGCTGTGTTCCAGGTTCTGGGGACCAGAACGATATGAATCTGTGAGCCCCTGCCTGGGGGAGACTTCAACTCTAGTGGAGGAAGAAGGTCGCAATTTTAAACACTCTTAGGGCCATGCAGATGTGACGTAGCAGACGCGGCCCCTCATTGTGAAGAGGACGGCGGTTTGTAATAGTCAAGCAGGGAGTAAGCATCTCTGGGGCTGAATTTGGAAGAAGTCAAAATGCAGCACCCAAGAGATGGGGTGGATACCTCCAGCTAAAACACTGGGCTCAAGAGGGTCGCACTTGGTTCCTCAGGGGAATGCTAGGCAGTGTCTGCAGATAGTTTGGTTGACACATTCTGAGTGGGGCTTGCCATTCACATGTTGTAAGGATCCAAGTTTGGATTCCCAGAACCCACATACAAAGCAAGACATGGAGGCAAGCATCTATAACCCTAGTGCTGAGCTGGGGTGCAGAGAAGGTGAAAATGGAAAGATCTTTGGGCCTTGCTGCCAGACAGCCTACCCAGCTAGTGAACATCCCATTCAGCTTGTCAAAAAAAAAAAAAAAAAAAAAAGCAAAAAAAAAAAAAAAGAAAAAAAGTTAGTGAGGGTAGGTGTTTGCTGTGGACACATGGGGAACTGAGTAAAACTCCAGCCCAGAAAAACACACGCACACACACACACACACACACACACACACACACACACACACACACGCAAGCGCATGCACACCGACGCACGCACACACACACACACACACACACACACACGCTCACACAGAATTTTAAACAGTGTGTCGTGTAAAGGTTCAGCATTGGCTGCTCTTGCAGAGGATCCGGGTTCAGTTTCCAGCACCCACATGATGGTGCACAACCACCTGTGATTTCAGGTCCAGGGGATATGACCCCCTCTTCTGACCCCCATGGGCACCAGGCACACATGTTTTAGATGAGCACTCATCTATATAATAAAAAGAAGTAAATATTTAAAAATATAAGGTGAATTAATTGAGGAAGAATTCGATAAAAATCCCAACGTATAGGCACAAACACACACGCCCTCACCGCACAGTCACAGAAGAATGATTTGACCCAAATGTCAATTGTGCCTAGGATAAGAAACCCCGAGCCAGCAAGATGGGCAACTGCTGTGACCTTGAAGTGGGAACTGAAGAACTCTGAGGACAGCTGGCGTCAGGAACCATGCAAGGAGTGAAGGAAGATGAAGAGGCCAGACTGGAACCTTCTGGGGCTTTCCTGGAGGTGGCAATGAGTACTTCATCTCATCTATGAGTCTTCAGAACAATTAAGCTGGACCCCATGGTTTCCACATGTTAGGGTTTTAGGTGGATAAGTTATTTCCTCTAACAAATTTAAAGTAAATAAGGCATTGTATGCAGACAGCTATTCCCAGCTCTCTGCTATTCCAATAACAGAGGAAAAATGATTTCAGTACAATTTTCTTCTGAGAGATTGAAGGAAAGGACTCCTAAACAATCAGGCCCTTCATTCTGAGAATCAACAAAATTGCTGTGGCAAAGAGGGTCCCAGGAAATGGAATCTTGTTTAACCTTGCTTAATCCAATTCTCCGGTCTTCTGTCATACAGCTCTATGGCTCTTTCGCCCACCTAAATTGCTAATGTGGGAAGAAAGACACCTTCATTACCAAGGGCTCAGAAGTGATGGATAGTGAAGCAATGATTGATTTGCTGTCGGTAGAAGACTGAGCCACACATGTCAAACCCACAGCAAAGGGAAGCAAGATGAACAGGTACCTGGCTCTTAACATGGTTGGGGAGAATCAGGAAGAAAGGAGCTTTTGGAGGCTTCTGATGTTCATGCAAATGCACAGTCAATAAAAGTATTCACAACCATCAGTTATCACTCACTCTGTCTTGCATGCTATGCTACCCCTGAGCTACTGCTGTTCCACGCAGGAAAATGTGCATGGTGCCACAAGCTAAAAAGGAAAGTAAGGAGAAATTGGTTCTAATTTACAGCCGCTAGCAAGGTGTCACATAGTCAACGAAGTACAGCATAATCCAGGATCAAAGAAATGCCAGGCTGAAGCTGCAGTCGTCTGGAATTTCTAGCCTGCCTGCACTCAGAGACAGCAACTGGCTTTTCTCTTTGGAGATGGTCACTCTCTCAACCCAAGGGGATTGGATCAGGCTGGTAGGGTTTTTCTGGACAGTTGTTTGTTTGATGTTGTAGTTTTTGGTTTTAAAAGTTTTGGATTTTATTTTCATTTATTATCTGTGCATACGTGTGCATGTGTGTGTGCATGTGCTCATGCACATGTAATGGTTGCTCCTGTGGGGGGTCAGAGGACAACCTGACAGCCAGCACCCACCCAGTCAAATCACTGGCCCATTGGCTTAGACCTCTAGGATGGACGGTGATGGAGACACCATTGGTTTAGATCTCTAGGATAGATTGTGGTGAGACACCATTGGCTTAGATCTTTAGATGGGTTATGATGGAAACACCATTGTCTTAAATCTCTAGGACAGATTATTTTGGAGACACCATTGGTTTAGATCTCTAGATGTGTCATGATGGAGACACCATTGTCTTAAACCTCTAGGATGGGTTATGATGGAGACACCATTGGCTTAGATCTCTAGGATGGGTTATAATGGTGACACCATTGGCTTAGATATCTAGGATGGGTTGTGATGAAGACACCATTGGTTTAGATCTGTAGGATGGATTAATGATGGAGACACCATTGGCTTAGATCTCTAGGATGCGTTCTAATGGTAAATGCTCTTATTTGTCACCTATATATACTCTTTGTTTGTGTTTTTTTTTCTTTTTAATTTTACTGTTAAATCTTGAGAAGCATTTGTTTGTTTCTTTATAAATCAGCAGTGTTGGGTAGTTAAGGTAGAGATTCATATAGGCAGATTTGGTAATTTAAAAAAAAGAAAGAAAATTCTCCATACAAATTGTTGGATATCTAGTTTTCAAATATTTCATTTAAATACATAGTGGTGAGCAAGACAGCCCAGCACACGCTGGCACTTGTCACGAAGTCTGATAACCTGAAAGTTCCATCTCTGGAGCCACATGGTGGAAGACAGGACCAACTCCAGAAAGATTTCTGCTGTGTACACATACATAAATAATAAAAATTAAATTGGGCTGTGGTGACACACATCTTTGATTCCAAAACCCAGGAGAGAGAGGCAGGTGGATCTCTGAGTTCAAGGCCAGCCTGGTCTACTGCATGAGTTCCATGACAGCCGGAGCTACACTGAGAAACCCTGCCTCAAAAAAACAGAAAATAATAATAATAATAATAAATGAATAAATCCATAGCCCACCTTTTAATTCTCATGCCTGTATCTTTCTCAGAGTAAAACTTTTTAGATTAAGTCCCTCTTAGCAATTTTTTTCTATTGTGAATTTTGCTTTTGATATCTTATTGGGGAACACTTTGTCAAATGAAGTACACTGCTCTCCCCAAGAGTTAAATGTGTTCTATGGTGCTTTGTTTTACATTTAGATTTGTGGTACTTTTGAGTTAATTTTTGAGTTAAAATTTGAGTAAATTTTAAGTTAGTTAGAGCAAGATCTAAGTTTGTAGGTTATAGGATTATCATTGTTATTTTGGGTAAGATCTTTGGATCCCAGATTGGCCTGGAACCCACCTTGCAGGAAGGCTAGCTTTTACTTGGGTCAATTCACCTGCTGTGTCTTCCTAAATTCCAGAATTACAAGTACTAGTTACCATGCCCTACAGCATAGAAAATTACTTCTTTTGCTTATTGATGCTCAACTGGTCTTTTACTTATTTATTTACTATTTATTTATTTATTTATTTATTTATTTATTTATTTATTTATTTATTTATTTTGTATACAATAGTCTGTCTGTGTATATGCCTGCAGCCAGAAGATGGCATCACACCTTATTACAGATGGTTGTGAGCCACTATGTGGTTGCTGGGAATTGAACTCAGGACCTTTGGAAGAACAGGCAATGCTCTTAACCACTGAGCCATCTCTCCAGCCCTGGTCTTTCACTTTTGCTGGAAAAAAAAGTACTATGTTAAATCCCTTAGTGCCTCTGTAGAACTCAACTGGCCAATGGGCAAATTTTGGAATTTTCTATTCTGTTACATTGTTTCGTATGTCTATGCCTCCACTGATACTATATTGACTTGGTTAATGTAGTTTCAAACCTACAACTGAGTAATAATGGTATCCAGTTTCCTTTAGCTTTCTCATAATCGCTTGGCTATTCTAGTTCCTTTACTTTCTCATATAAATTTGGGATCAGTTTGTCTGTTTCTACAGACATTTCTTCCAGAACATTGATGGAAACTACATAAATCCACGTGTTTGGTGGAAATGGAGACCCTTTTGTAACACATGTACGTGTGCCTTTGTGTATATGGGTGAACAAGTGTTCGTGTGTGTGTGTGTGTGTGTGTGCGCGTGCGTGTGTGTGTGTGTGTGTGTGTGTGTGTGTGTGTATAGAGGCTCCAGGTCAAGGTCAGCTGTCTTCCAAAATTTCCTTTCTACCATATTTGTTGAGGCAGGGTCTCTCATGGAACCTGGAGCTCCCTAATTGGACTAAACTGGCTCGCCAGCAAGTTCCAGAGATCCTCCTATCTCTGGTTCTCCAGTACTGGGATTACAGGTGAGTACCACCACACCTGGATGTTTACATGAGTGCTAAAATTCAAATTTGGGTCCTCACAGTTGTGTGTCGAGCAGTTTGCTCACAGAGCCGTCTCCCCACCCATGAAAACTGACATCTTTAATCTGTCTACTTCATCAGCATGGTAGTTATTAGTTATTTACTGTTTGGTCTCAGGTCAATACTTCATAGTTTCCAGCATACTGACCCTGCAGGTTGATCCTTTATATTCATCTACCTTCTGCCATGCGGATTGTTACCTCTGCGCAGTGCCCTGTATCTTACTTCTCCATGTCTGGCTGGTGAATCTCACCTCTTCTCAGAGTTCCTATCTCTTCTCAGAAGTCCTCCCTATCCTCTTCTGCCTAGCTATTGGCCATTCAGCTCTTTATTAAACCAATCCGAAGGTGCCCTGGCAGAGACACATCTTCACAGAGTACAAAGATTATTCTACAACACCCAAATATGAGGCTCATTAATCCTTTGGGTGATTCTCAGTGTGCTCACCCTGACTATCAAGATTAGCCAAGATTAACCCTCTATCTCTCTCCCCCCCCCCCCCCCCAAGAGACAGGGTTTCTCTGTATAGCCCTGGCCATGGCCTGTCTCTGCCTCCAGAGTATTGGGATTAAAGAACAATGGGATTAGGAATGTATGCTACCACATCAGGGTAGCATACCTGGGTTCTGGGGATCCCAACTCAAATTGTCCGTCTTGCTAGAAGGTCAATGTGCCAGCTGAGCCATCTTCAGTGTTTTAAAAGCTTATCTGTTAGATGCTTCAGTGTTCTTCCCTGAGGAGACAAATAGATGGTACCCTTTTTAAAATAAGCATCGCCCAGAAATTCAATCTCCACCTCCCTTGCATCTGCTTCAATCTTATTGGTCAGAAAGGAATCATGTGACTATCCTTAGTTATAAAGCAGGATGGGAAAACCGCATATGAGAAATGAGCAGGGCTGGGACTGCACCCAATGTTACCACACAGTAAAAAGGAGTTCTCTCAGCTCGAGGAGCCGCGCAAACAGTGAGCACCATCTACCACAGTGTAATGAAAACCTCTTACTAAAGCTAAAGCAAGTGATTACTGTTCTTTAACATTAGTTTTCAAATGGCATTTATTTATCTGTATGTGTGTGCATGCTCATGTGTTCATGCCACTGCACGTGTCTGGGTCATAGGACTTGTGAGAGTTGATTTTCTTGTCCGATGTGAACTTCAGTGATTAAACTCAATTGATCACACTCTGCAGGGAATGTCTTTACCAGCTAGGCCATCTTGCTGGCATAAGTAAATTTGTGGATGACTACTAGCCAGTAAGACTATGACTAAGGTTAACCGTAACCGGTCCCATGACTTTCTATTAAACCAGTCCACTTGGATACTGTGTGTACTACGGGAGCAGCAATCTTTTCAGATATGAAGTCTAATGTTTCTGGTAATTTCCCTTAAAACGACTTGATTTGCTAAAACGAACTCTTAGTTTTTCTGACATGCCCCTGTTTGATATGCTGAAAGGAATATGTTCCTGGGGCTTTTGAAAATCCTCTAATGAGCGCTGGCTGAGCAATGAGCCTCGCGTGTCACGGAAGAATGAGAATGAGGTGGGTTGGCGGTAGAGTTAAGGAAGCCGGTTATTTGACTTTCTGACTACATTTTCTCTGTCGAAGCCAGTTTCATGGGACTTCATTAAGGCAACGAAATTCTAAAATGTTTTCTTTTTTTTTTCCAAGTGACTATTTTAGCTCAACATTTTCAGGACAAGCTCCTGCAGCTTCCACCATGTTGGGGTGACCCACAGTTGCCCTTAGCGCCAGCTCCAGGAGAAGGTCGCACTCTTCAGGCCTCCGTAGGCACCTGCACCCAAACACATATACACACATAGATTTTAAAAACAAACAAACAAAAAAAACTTAAAATTGTTTTTCATGGCAGACAAGTTTAAAAATCCAAGACTCTAGAAGAGAAAATAAAACTGACTGACGGTTTTGTTATCCTGAGAGGACCACAGACACATTTTAGTGCACTTGCTTCCTGTTTTTAATTTAAGTTTATTTTTAAGACAGTAGCTCTACTTATCTTTTTATTGTCGCAATCGATATGAGAATAAGAAGAAACTGTGAGGAGTCGGGAAGGCATGCCGTTCCAGAACGGTAGTGACAAGGTGTGATGCAGCCATGTACTATAGGTTATAACTGGCTTTCCCCCCGCAGAGGGCACAAGGGCGGCAGACAACACGGTTCTAGGTGACAAGATTACTGTTAGCCTCTGCCATCTGGAATGTCTGCATCAGTGAGGAAGTTTCTAAATGAGCAATGGGACCCCTGGATCCTGATTACCGCTTAACCATCAGGTATAGGTGAGAAGCCATCAGCCTTGCCTTAAATCCCTCCCAGCACATAGGTTTACAAAAACAAACTTAAAACCACGGCTGTTGGGCAGTGTAGTTTTGTTCTTTGCGGGAGATTCTCATTTTATGATCTTTTAGCACGCCTTTTCTCCTGCTGGAGGGGTTTCCTTCGAGGGAGGAGTATTTCCCCCCCCCCCTCCGGGATTAGTTTTCTTGGGTTTTGATTTGTCAAATTCTCCACTTCTGACAAGTCCGGGTTGTCATAAACTCGTCTTGACTGCCACACAGTAGAATGCAGCCAACAGGTCAGACTACCCCTGGCTTGGGACCAGGCTCGAATTCAATGCATTTTAAAAGACTTCTTTATTTTTCCATGCCTGTGAGTCTGTGTGCTACCTGCATGCAGTGCCCTTAGAGTTCAGAAAGAGGGTATCAGAGCCTCTGGAACGGGAGCTAGAAATCACTGCTAGTCACCACCTGGGTGCTTAAAACCAAACCCAGGTTCCCTGGAAGAGCAGTCTGTTCTTTGAACTTCTGAACCATCTTTCCAGTGTCATTTTAGAATTTTTGAACATGTGTTTTTTTTTAAATAATTTTTTTAGATAAAGTTAAATATGCATTAATTGGGCCTGCCCGGTGGCCACAGAGTCCAGAAAAGGGCTTATTGGATCCCTTGGAACACAGACGGTTGTGAGCTGCTGTGGGGGTGTTGGGACAGTACCTGGGTGTGAGAGCAGTCAGTGTTTTTAACTACCAAGCTCTCTCCTTTTGTCCTGATTTTTTATTTAACAGGGTAAGGTAGCCACTTTCTGTCTCCATCACCATCATTTTAATGGCAATGCCACGAGACACTTGACACTGGGTTTTTTGAAAGTATATTTTTGTCAGTTTATAATTTGCTATGACAACATACTAAGACTACCTTCACAGACATTTTTGAGAAACTTCAATTTTATTTCCTGGGCCAAATGACAAAATGTTTGAGGCTTCTGATGAACACCATTTTCACTGAATGTGATTTGTCCCCTCACACCGGTGCTGGGAAATGTGTGTATTTTGCTTCTCTGGCACCGTGTAACCCTGATTTCAGGTTTTTTTTTTTATTTCCTAGGTAAAAATCTAACTAAGGGGCTAGAGAGATGGCTCGGAGGTTAAGATACTTGTAGCTCTTGCGCAGGACCTGGGTTTGGTTCCCAGCACCCACATCAGATGCCTCACAATCAGGGGTTTGTAACTCTACTTCTGGGAATCTAACACCTTCTTCTGGCCTCCATGGACACTCGTATACATGTGGTGCGTATACAATCAGGTAGATATACACAAATATACACGAGGAATGCATAAATAACTTAAAACATAACAACAGCCCAACTAAAAGAACCACACAGAGAAATTCATCAGCTCCAGTGATTGAGAAGCCCAGGGTTTGCTATGGCTTCCAGTATAACTTAATTCAAGGACTTGTATGAAAATATCAGAGATCTGTTGGCCCCCTACCTCTTTTTTTCTGCTTCCCTTTGTAGGTCTGCTGAGATGTTAGACAACCTTGTCCTACCTGAGGCTTGTCCGGCAGTTCAAACTTCAAAGTTCATCCTGTTTGGCAAACCTAAGGGGAAGCTGGATGTGTGTACATGTTTATGTGTGTGTTCATGTGCTTGTACATATTTATGTGTGTTCCTGGGTGTGCATGGGTATAGAAGCCAATGGGCCTTATTCTCCAAAATCATCCACCTTATTTTTTTTCTAACAGCCTCTCACTGGGGCCTGGGTTCATTCATTTGTCTAGGGACTAGCTTGCTAGCGAGCCTCTGTAGTCCATGTCTCCGATTCCCCAGCACAGGGATTACAAGTATAATTTTGACATGTCTCTTGTTTTTTTTTTTTAAATGTATCTTATGTTTTCCCTGCATGTCTGTCTGTGTACCACATGCATGCCTGGCACCCATGGAGGCCAGAAGAGCCCATTAGATCCCCTGGGACCAGAGCCAAGGATAGTTGTAAGCTGCCACATAGCTGTTGGGAATTAAACCCAGGTTCTCCGGAAGAGCAGCCAGTGTTCTTACCCACGGAGCCATCTCTCCAGGCCCCCATGTCTGGCTTTGAAAATAGATTCTGGGGATTGGTTTTAGGTCTTCATACTTGCTACAAGGGCAAACAATTTACCAACTGGGCTATCTTACCAGTCCCAAGAAGATTTTTTTTCTTTTTCTTTTTTTGATGTAGGGTGCCATGTCGTTCATGTTGGCCTCAAACTTGCTACATGGTGGAGGCTGGCCTGGAAGTTTTTATACTCTTGCTTCTGCCTCCCAAATACTAAAGTTTGAAGTATGTGCCACCAGATCTGGGTACCAGCAAGAATTCTGAACGTTGTTGGACCAACTGGCAGTCAAGCCAGAGGGAGGAAACGTTCTTGGGGGTCAAGGTTAGGCACGCGTCCATGCTGAGCTGGTAGGTCGACATGGTGGGGGAGGGGGGAGCACTGGTGGGGGAGGCACAGACTCACTGCAACCGTCTGGGGAAGTTTTGCAGGAAGGAGAACGGGGATGGCATTTCTAGAAGAAATGGAAGCTGAGCAGCTAGAAAAGAACAGATGTTCGTTCTCTATCGTATTGCTGGGTGAACAGATAACAGTAATAGCTTACATTTATTAAATACTTATTAGGTATCTGGCACTTCTCTAAGTACTTTATGTATATTAATTCCTTTTAATCCTCTCAATTTAGGAGCAGATGCAGCTATTTCCCCCAGTGACACAAGGGGGAAGCAGGGGCATCAAGTGGCCACCCTGTCTGTCCTTATGCAAATATACACAACAGGAGACCTGCTGAGCCTGCCTGACAGCTATTGCCCCTAACCACCAGTCTGCACAGAGAGATGGTCCTTGATTTAGGATGGGCCGAGTTGTGATGTATTGGCCACGATTAAAAAAAAAAAGCAACCAGCATTCAGCAGGAACCATAGGTAAAGTTTTAACTATGAACCGTGTTCTTTTCTCTGACTAGCGACATGTCGTACAATTCTCACCGGACACGCTGGGTGCCCTCAGGTCTTAGGTGGCCAGTGGGCCACAAGGAGGAATAGTGTGCTGGCTACTAACTCCAGTGTTTTCACCGTTTTGCAGACAAGCTAGGATCATCAGGGAAGAAGTTAATTGGGGAAGCACCTCCATCAGACTGGCCTGTAGGCAAGCCTCGGGGGTATTTTCTTGATTAATGATGGCTGTAATGGGGGGGGGGCAGCTGATCTTGGGCAGTGCGACCCCTGGGCAGGTGGTCCTGGGTGTACAAAGGAAGGTAGCTGAGCACGCTGTGGGGAGCAAGCAAGTAAGCAGCTCTTCTCCAAGGCTTCTGCTTCACTTCCTGCCTTCAGGGTCCTGCTTTGGCTTTCCACCTCTAGAAGGATGGACTGTGATTTGTAAACTAATTAAACCATTTGTTCTCCAAATTTCTGTTGTTCTTCTTGTTGTTGGTAGAGTTTGTTTTGTTTTGAGACAGGGTTTTTCTGTGTAACCTTGGCTGCCCTGGAACTTTCTCTCTCTTAGACCAGACTGGCCTCAACCTCAGATCTGCCTGCTTCTGCCTCCCAAGTATGCAGTTCCAGGTTGGTGCTGAGCAGTGTTTAATCACAGGAACAGAAAATATTCTAAAATAGGGTTTCACTGTGTAGCCAGGTGAGCCTTGAACTTATGATCTTTCTACTTCAGCGTCTGGAGTATTGTGATTACAGGTGTGTGGCAACAAACCAGGCTGGTATATATAAAATTTATGATGGGTTTATTGGGCTGTAAGACGTCATACGGCAAGGAGCATTGGTATTATTCTTTTAAAGCGGGTGTGTGTGTGGAGACACAGGACAGACAAAACACGCACGAAAGGAGAAGACACAGACACGCGGCTCCCACGTGGGTGCGCTTTAATGGGGGGGGGGACACGATAAAGGACAGGTGTGCAAGACACACAAGGGTAAAGGGCAAGAGAGCGAGACCTCGTGGAAGCTCGCTTTTTAACGAGAAGCGCAAGGGTATCTGGGAGAAATGTCCTGCCCCTGTGCGCGCCCGCATGCAGGTATCCGTAATCCAGGAGGAATCTGGGAGCTGTAGTTTCCAAAAGGAACAACAATTGGTATTCCTGCTAGGTCACAGAACCATGGTAGACAGAATTCTAATGTGGTTTCCAAGATGCTCAGTCTCTGATATGTCATTCCCTCTTCATGAAAGTGAGACTTCCCATGTGTCTGGATAGCTACTCCTTTAGTAGGACTGTATTGCAGTACAAAAATGGTGGAATGAACTCTCAAAGACGTCTAGTCAAAAGAGAAGGTTCTTTTACTGGCTTTGAAGAAGGAAGTTACCAAGACTCTAGAGTAGTGGTTCTCAACCTGTGGGTTGTGCCCCGTCCCCCAGCCGTGGTCACACGTTAGATATTCTGCATATCAAATATTTACAATTCGTAACAGTAACAAAATTACAGTTAAGTAACAACAAAATAATATCATGGTTGGGGGGGTCAAGACAACACGAGTATTGTATTAAAGGGTTGCAGCCTTAGAGAAGTTGAGAGCCATTGTGCTGGAGGGATTCTAAATGAAAGCATCCCTTGGCTAAGAGCCAGTAAGGACGAACATTGTTCTCCTACAGTCATTGGGAGCTGAGTTCTGTGCCCATGAGATTGGAAGAGAACCGTCCAGCCTGATCGACACCTTGGTTCAGTCCCAACGCCTGAGCTCTGCCCACCTTCCCTTCCACCCCCTTCCAGGCTGAGAGAAAATAAGTGTGTAAGTGTGGGGGGAATTTGCTGTCAGTAGTAGTGTCTTCTGTTGCAGTTTTTAAGTGGTCACCATGGTGCCAAGCCCCTCCCTCCAGCTCTGAATATTGCACCACCCCACAACACCCGAGAGAGGGGTACTGCCACACTGGCACCAGAAGGAAGCCCAGGTGGGTCACGGGATCATTTTGCGCCATGTATTTGATTGTAGAATGAAAACGAAAACACATTTGTGTAACAGGCCCGTGGATTTTTGTGATAAACTTAAAACCCTTTTCTAAGACAAGGTCTTGCTATAAAGTTAGGCTAGCTTTGTATTTGTGTTTCTCTTGCCTCTGCTTCCAGAGGGCTGGGATTACAGGCACGTGTGGATGCGCCTGGGTAAAACTTTTGGATGTTTTGGGAGCCTATAGAGCTTGATTTGTGCTTTCAATATCCATTTGTGTTAATCTGGGGTCCCAGCACAGGCAACAGCCAGGACAGACTTAAAGTCATATAACATATTAGCACAGCACCCCATATACTGTAAGGGGCATGATCTTGAAGCTGAACAAGCTGGGGTCCTGGAGCCCCTTTTTTTGCCGGTCACAATTAATGTCTTCTCAAACCCTCCCTCCTTGGACTTTCCCCAGGTGAGGCAAGAAGGCTGGCAAGTCTTGGTCTCAGTATACCCAGCCGAGTGGGTGCACAGTCCACTTGCTGAACCAGCAGGGTATAGAAAGAACCCAGCGTTGTGCAAAGGGCAGCTCCTATGACACCATTCCACAGATAAAGCTCAGTTGAGGACGCTGATCCTCCTGAGATTCCAGTCCCACCAACTGGGCGATGAGGAGAAGGAATGGGTCATTTTAACCTATCTTCCTCTCATTGGCACCTGAATACCCTCCAACATGACTTTCAAGATAACTGGTCATCACAAGCATTCCCTTGGCCCCTCGATTGCAATAATGTCAGGAAAAACCAAATTCCAAAGCAAGCAGACCGGTCTCATTGCCCAGCCCCGGGAGGGCATTCGACGGGTTTGGCTAAACATAGAGCTGGGGGCCCTGCCCAGGAACTTCCTGGCTTTTACTAGTTTGTCACCCCAAACCTAACTTCTCAAAGGCTTTTCTTTGGAAGTGTGGGTGCGAAACTGCTTTCCTAATCACACCATGCTGCAGGCTCTCAGGACATCTGTATATTATTTGAAAATCCAAAGAACATCCGGTTGGGTTGTTCGGGTGGGTGTGGGACCATGCAGCGGTGGAATGAAACAGCAAGGGGACACTTTAAAAACATGTCCACATTATTTTCAAAGAGAGGCAGAAAAATTATGGAAAAAAACCCTTAAAATTACAATGGTTCAATTACAAATTTAATTAAAAAAAGAGCGAAAAGTCAAAAGCCGGCCTTCCTCACTTTTAGCACCGACGTAGGGAGGAAAAAAAAAAATAAATTGCTGGGAAGCCCAAGCGATAAAGATCTCAGTAAGAGCCAAGGGACAAAACTCATTACAGATAAGCCTAGTCCTCGCATTTCCCCCGGATGCCTCTCCCATGTATCTTACTTAAAGCGTGGCTCCTAGGGAAGCTGCCGGAAAATCCAGTCCTGCCCTGGGGTGCTGCTTTCCTCTGCCCCGGTGAGAGGCACTTCACTCGTCCTCTGCCCAACCAGGCCACGGTGCAGCCACCTTCTCTCCGGAGCGAGAGTTGGGTAAACTCCTCTACAGACCTTCGTGGCTTGGGGAAAGCGAGTGTAGAACTGAGGCTGGATTTTGTAAGCCTGGAATTGACCCCTCCCCACCCCCACCCCATCTTCCAGCCGTAGGCTCGGCCAATAGAAGCTCGGAAAGGGGAAGAAAAAAAAAATCAAATCTCAAAGCAACCCGAGTGCAAAGGCCGCTGGGCTTTGTCTCCTAGCCTGGAATGCACCAGGAGAGGGACGTAGGGGATGCAGGCACGGTCAAGGAGGTAGGGCCGTAAGGAAGTCCCCTCTCCATGAAAAAGGTAGCTGCCGGCCCCTCCTTCGCCCCCAGATTCTAACCCCAAAGTCCCGGATCCACGAGCTACTCCAGTCAGGGAGCTCTCCGAATCCGCGGAGAAAGCTTCGTCTTTAAGAGCTCCCAAATGGAGCAGAGCCACGTTGGCCCCAGAAGATAGCCGGTCTCATCCCTGTCCTAGACCGAACCACGGCTACCAGCTCCCCTAACCTTACACCCTTTGCCCTGGAGAGGCCAATAGTGCAAGTCCTTGGAAGCGTGAGCCCAGCGCTGCCGCTTTAAGAGAGTGCAGCGCGCGTGCCCGCCGGCGGCAGCCCGGGGATGCGCGTCCTCGCGCGCCCGTGCTCGCGCGCCCCCGCCGCCGCGCGCCCCCAGCTCGCTTGCTCGCCCGCTCGCCGGCTTTAAAGTCTCTGCCAGGATTCATGCTCACATGTTACTTCCTGTATGGAGGCATGGCCAGTTTCCAGCCCCGCGCTCTCGGTTCCTCCCCAGCCTGCGCCGGAGCCACAACTTTCAGGAGCAGGGACTGAAGGCGCCCTCGCCCCGGCGCCCCTCTGAGATCCTTTGTGTTTCTCTGCGCTCCTCCGGCCGTTTCTGTTCTGGGGGGCTCTGCGCTCCGCCCCGCCGCTTCCCTCCCTTTCCCCGCTCACAGACATGCCTCCTTCCTTGCCGGGGCCCTGGAAGGAGCTGCCCGCCTGAAGCCCGGAGCCGCCGTGCAGCGCACAGCCCCGCCGTCGCCCGCCGGTTCTCGGGCTGCGCTGCGCTGCCGACTCAACTTGGGGCTCTTCCGCTGCTCGCCGCCGCCACCCGCGGTCCCTGCCTGCCCCGGGCCCCGGGCGCTGCCGCCGTGCGCCTTCTCTTCGCCCTGCCCGACCGGCTGAATCGTGTCTGAGCAGAAAGCCTCCCTTCTCTTCCGAGAGGATCGTCCCTAGAGTGGCTTTGCATCGCCGGTCACTTTTTGAGGTTTTCCCGGGGACGCTTGGCAGCATCCAGGATTCCTGCGGGACCGGTCGCTGAGCGTGGGGAGCCTGTGTGGTGGCGGGCGAGCCGAGAAAGCCTTCTGGTTTAGCGGAGCCTCGCTCGGAAGCAAGAACTTATTCAACAAGTTTACCCCCCTGCTTTTCTCTTTTTCGATGTGCGTTTTCGGACATGCGGAGGTTACTGGAACCGTGTTGGTGGATTTTGTTCCTGAAAATCACCAGTTCTGTGCTCCATTATGTGGTGTGCTTCCCGGGTGAGTGAGGGCCGCCGACGGGACACGGCTCCGGCCCGCGCGCGCGGGGTATGCGGAGTTGTCGCCGGGGCGCGGAGCTTGGGCGCCAGTCTAGGGACCGCGGAGAGGGTGAAGGGGGGCCGGGCTGCCGGGGAGGAAAGAGGGATCTGCTTCATTGGCTCCGGCAGTATTCTAGGAGGCTGGTAGTCGGGGAGGGCAGAAGCAGTGGCGGGCTGGGAAGGATTGGGGACTGAGATCTGCCCTGTCTGTAGCTTGGGAAGCTTGGAGCAGCTTGAGTCGAGGGGTGGAGAGGTGGGGTGATTGCTTTGCTGATCCGGAGCCGACCCGGAGGGCTAGAGTTGCAGGGTGTCTGGGGAGACTGGCTGTGGGAAGGATGCTCTGTTGGTTTAAGTAATCTGGGGTGCTCCCATTGCTCCGGCGGGGATGAACGGAGCTCATAACGGAGGCTTGTTTTGCATCCCTCTGACCCTTTGTAGGGGGGTGGTGTTTGGCGGAGGCTGGCTGCAGAGGATTCAGGATGTGAGGAGCAGTCCGCGTTCTGGTCGCCGGGGCCGGGGCCACCTCCTTTCAGCCTTGCTCCGGGCTGAGGTGCGGGCTACGCCTCAGTGCCGGCGCGAGACAGCTCCCTGGACGCGGGGGCCTGGGGGCTGCTGGAAGACAGGGAGCAGGGTTTTTTTTTGGCTAGATCGGTGCCTCTTGGGGCTCGCGGCCCTTGTCAGTACCACTCTCAAGGGCTGGGTTGCAGGGTCCAAGTGCAAGGGGCGGGTCGGCGGCTGGGTTGCTTTTGGCGTCCGGGCGATTTTTTTGCTGTCTGGCGCGCCCTGCCTACCTTCATCTTTGCCCTTTTGCAGGCTGAGTGTGCCTGCCAGATTCAGACCTAGACCCGCTCCTTTTCTAGGTAGGTTAAGACTGGAATAATATTGGCCACTGACGACAATCCTAAATCACTGCACGTAGCGGTGTGCCGCCTGCGACCCTCCACTCCCAGCCTTCAAACCCCCCTCCCCCGCTTCGGTGAGGGCAGAGGCCAGCCTCTTCTCTTGCAGAGTCTGAGGGCTGCAGCTCCAAGCCTCCCTCAAGCTGCCCAGATCCCTCTCTGTGGGTGAAGGCCACATCCTCTGTCCTGGCTGGGGGAAAAGGGTGGGAGAGGGCGCGATTTGCTTTTCTTTCCTCGATCACCTAAGGACAGAACACCCAGTTTTTCTGCTTTCTCATCCGCCCGTTCTGGGATATTTGGAGGCGGCGGTTATTCTAATCAAGAAAAAGATACGTGCCCCAGTGTTTCCGCTTTCCCTGGTTAATAACAGCTTGTGCTTCGGTTGCCAGAGCGTGGGGTTTTGGTGCAGCGGGTACCCCTAAGCCCGTCTTGCACCTAGGAGTCAGGCGTTAGGACCCTCGCTGCCCCCCCAGGGACCCGCTCTAAGAGGACTGGCAGCGAGTGGTCCCTTCTTGGTAGGTTCGAGGGTTGCGAGGAGCAGAGGGCAAAACACTGCGGGTTCTTATGCCCCCTTTTCCTCAGCATATCCTCCGGTCTCCGGAGCTGTCAACCCAGCTCTTGGCACAGTCCAGAAACCCCGCTCGAGGATCGGTCAGGGTGTGAGTGCCTACTCACCGGAGGCCCAGGGTTTGCATCCTGGGGTCCTGCCTCTATAGAAGTAGACACCGAGGAGCATCTCCTCTGAGAATTAGCACTTTTCTCCCTTAGAGACCATTGAACAGCATTTGTTTTTATCACTGTCTCTGACAAGATTCCTTTTTTTTTTTTTTTCCCAGAGACTTGCCAGCTGAGTGCGCTCGAGTGCACTCGGGGTCGAGCCTAGTGAGGGACACTTTTTAATAGGGGCGGTGGGAGGCAGCCTCGCAAAACAGAAATTTCCAATTCCGTTTCTGGCTGACCCCTCCGGGATGTAGCCAGTGTTTCTACAATGTCTTTCTTCCTTCTGGTGCCTGAGGAGGCTTGCAACCCAGTATGGGACCGCTAGGGATGCCGCCTTGATGAGGCTTGAACCATCTCAGGTCTCATTTTTTGTTCCTGCCCAGCCGTCCAGGCAACTAGCCCTTACCCTCACCCCAGGAGCCGAGGGCGGTTTGTAAGAGAGAGGCACAGGGGAGGCAGCTTTTGGAGTCAAAGTAAAAAAATATCACAGCCCTGGGAGATGCTGGTTTTAGGTTTGCTGAGGCCGCTGGACCTCAGGGGGCGCCCCAGAGCCACCTGTCAAGCTCCAGCTTCCTCTAGACTGGGTCAACCACCTGCACACACCAAAGGGTCGGGGCGCACGCGTCCAGGTGCCCCGGCTGGGGGTTTGCGACATCTGGTGCTAGGCGGTACCCACAGCTCAATGCTGCCGCCCGTGGTAGGCTGGAAAACCCTTGGGGGACCTGTCGCTTTGGGACCCGGCACTTCTTGCTGCCATAGCTTCGGAAACGTTTAACGTTTGTCTTGGGATACATTTTATTTAGCTTTTGGTTTTCATCAGGGTCCTCCTTGTGAGTTCTTAACTGAAATTTCGTGTTGGTTATTTTTGTTCTTTTTTTATAATCCTACCGACTTTTCAGCTGCACGTGAGCCCCCAGCTCTTGTTCAGAACTCAGAGTCGCTGTGGTTTAGGGAGGCCTTTGGAAGTAGCTAGGGCTTGGGTGTTTTCCAGCGGTCGGAAGCAGGGTTATGGCTCTTAACGGCGTGGCGAGTGTGGGATCGCTGCCACAGCTGGTGCTA
The DNA here is from genome assembly GCF_014885135.2 of Alexandromys fortis. NCBI lineage: Eukaryota > Metazoa > Chordata > Mammalia > Rodentia > Cricetidae > Alexandromys > Alexandromys fortis. The sequence goes on from NW_026068003.1 coordinate 4,042,460, forward strand.
CAAACGATGCCTTCAGAGTGCTGAGGGAAGGATTATCAAACACGACAGTGGGCACTTTACTTTTTTTTCTAATTCTAAAATATTAGTGTGGAAAATCATGAGACGACATAGTCGATTCTTAGATATCTCCTCTGAAGCCTCAACAGTTGTCAGTGATTTCATCTAGATCCCCAATCTCCTCAATACACTAGTGTGTGTGTGTGTGTGTGTGTGTGTGTGTGTGTGTGTGTGCCTGTGTGTGCCTGGATTGGGAAGGCAAAGCTTACTATCTAGCTCAAGCTGGCCTCTAACCTGAGCTGGGCTGAGGTAGGCCTTGAATCCCTAATCCTCCTACCTTCGGGGGTGCTGGGGTTACAGGCCCATTGTCAAATGTAAGATTTTAAGTATAATTTTGAGTGGTTGACATAACTATTTAGTCTTTATCTCCAGACACTGGGAACTGAATTACCTCTGACAGGATGTAAAGTAGATTACTTGAAAGGGTTAACTTTTGCCCCCTCCCCCAAATTAATTTGCACTCTTTAGCTGTTCATACAGATTCATAAAAATCAATTTCTTTTGGCTGCTAGAGTTATTCTTTCGACTCTGATGGCCTGTGTTGTGATGACATTGTACCTAGCAGGTTGCTGTTGGAATACTTCAGAAGGAGGAGCCTGATTACTTTTGTCCTGGATGGGTCAGAATCGAGTGATTGACATCCGATGTCCCGTGAATCCTAGCTGGTCCAGCGACAGGCTTCTCTAGCTACTACATATGTGACTTGGGCATTTCAGTGGCCATGCCTGGGACCCCCACAGGCAGAGACTAGGGTAGATTTTGGAAGTCTTCACTCGTCGTCTTAGAAGTGAGGTCTGCCAAGCTTCCTCATATTTGTGTGAGAAAGAAGACTTTGTTATCTCTTCTGTGCGCCCAGTCCCGCTGACACGATTAGAATCAAATCTTCCATCTCTCCTTTCAGACATTGCTTTTGGTGAGGATTGCCGAGGTTAGAACTCAAACACAAACAGGCACAAATACGCGAAGGCGTACTTGGGTCTTTCCAAAATAGAGGACGTTCCCATCTTGGCTGACCTGAAGACGGGGGCATTCTGTAGAAGGACTTTGAATAGAACTGTTTACACTGAAGCAGAGACTATGTTGCTTAAATGAATGTCCAGGAAGTATTGATGATTTGATGCTGTGAGAAAAAGCAAATACAAAATAGAAAACAACCACCAAACAAACAACAGCCCCCCCCCCCCATTTAACATTTCTGTTGTTTACTCCTAAGTTGGCATTAAAATCTCCTGGAGGAGTTAAAGGAGTGTCTGTGCCACACGGTGCCCTGTACTGCCTCTTGTCCCTGCTCTCCCTTTCTTGCCTCCTTCTTTAGCCACAGAAGCAATCTGGCACCCACCTGCACCTTCCTGAGGCTGGAAAGACCATGGAACCAAGTAGGCGAGCTGGCCTGTACCATGCCTTCGATGGTAAAATATGTCTTTGGTGGCATTTATTCTGTTTCTTTTCAATGTTCTAGTGGTAGCCCCGAGGGGTCATGCGATTCAAGGTGCCAATGACAGGCATGCCTACGATCAACACTTTCGTCTCAGGCTGTGTCTCTTGTGTTCATGTCTTGGAGCGCTGTGGGAAGACCTAAGGATCCCAAAGTTCCATCTACAGTGGTGACGTCCTCCAGTCAGCCTGTGATCTGCCTTGGTGCCAGGTTGACCACTCTCGGGTCCTGATTAGTCAGCATCGGCCTTGGGATCCTGTCTCTACCCGTGCAAGGAATAAGAGTCATTGTGTTTCTAATAATGCAATGAAGCTAAGGAAGAAGTTCCCTGTGTTCAATTTCCCACTGCGCGTGATGTAGGTCAAGGTAGTAGCTCTCTGTATAGCAGAGCAAGGGACCTGGATGTGAAGCTGTTCTCAGCAGAGCGCTCTCAGCAGGCCTGAAGTTGGACGTTGGTCTCTGGCTTAGCTCAGCACTAAGTGGACACATTTTACATCACGGTCAGCTACTCTAGATCTACAGGAAGTCTTGACAGGGTAGAGAGCACAGGCCTCTGGTTTCCCCCGAAGAAATGAGAGCAACCGTCTTGCCTGCTGAGAACATCATGGGAAGCCATGTCAGTCAGTCCCCTGTGCCCTCGGAATCAGGTGTTGCTGTGTGGAAGAGCTATCTCTCTCTCTCTTTCTTTCTTACATTTATGCAGTATTATAATTTTAAAAAGATGACTAAATAAAAAGGTATTTTGCCGTGGCTTTGGGTTCGGTTCCTAGCACTGATAAAAGACATTTTAAAAAGGTGACTGCATTTCAAATCCTGTATTTGTTACAGCCCTTCCCCCCTGTTTTTTGAATTCTCTGGTTCCAAATCCTCAGGACTAGCCAAGTATTAATCTCTTTAAAAGATAAGTATCTTATAGCAAGATTAGATGAATTACACTTGGAGAAAAGACCTTGGTGGGCTGGAGTACAGCTCAGTTGGTGGAGGGTTTGCCCAGCGTGAAAGAAACTCTGGAATGGACCCCAGCATGTATAATCTGGGTGCTGGCACTTGGGGGGGGTGTCGGAAATTCAAGGTCATTTGTAGTTACACAGAAATGTTGAAGCTACTGTATATGTGTGTGTGTGTGTGTTGATGGGAGCATGTAACAGATTCATGGCTTATTCATACTACGGAAAAATCTCACTATCTAACTCTGGCTAGTCTGGAGCTTGCATGTAGACCAGGCTGGCCATACACCCATAAAGGTCCACCTGCCTCTTCGTGTGCACTGCAGTGCCCACCAGTGAAAAGAGTTCTTAGCCTTCTCCACACTGGCTGTGCAGTGCCACTCTAAGTAGCTAGAGGGTTGAGTGAGCCCTTCAGGGACACCTAGCCTTGGACGGGCCATTTTACTTGGTATCGTTTGTAACAAAATGTTTGGTGTTTTGACAGAAAAACAAAACAAAAGCTTGCTTTAACACAAGATGTCTCCAGGCCTGTGCAGGCTTGAGGGATTTTGACAGTTGCGCTTGATAGGATGAATCTTTAAAAAATATTAAGGAAATGCTTCTTGGAGGGAGAAGGATGAATGCCTGGTGATCACATGCTGTCTGTGATGTCTGCTCTGTGGGAACGGGGGTATGACTGCTCTTCTTGGGGTGCTGTGTAGGAGGCAACTCCGACTGCTCGGGAACTTCGGTTTCTGTCTATCATTCAGTGAGCGCTACCGTACTGTAGCAAGGGAGGCATCTTACAAGAGCCTGGCACTTGTTAATACTTCATTATTATTGTTCTTGTCGTTATTATTATTCTTCCCTAACCTAGGTTGCCATTGAGAGTTGTACACGAATGTAGAGAAGTCAGTAGGAGTTTGTCCTCCAGAGCCGGCCTACCTGTCCTCTAGCTGTGTACCGGAGACAAGTGATTTCCCTCTCGTGTGCCTTGTTCTTCTCTCCCCATTAGTGCCAAGGAATAGTGCTGGTACCATGTCTCCTTAGGTCCTTATGCAGCGTGTGGGGTAAAGTGCTCAAAGATTTAGTGCAATGTGTGGCAAATAGTAACTCAATAATTTAACCATTTTTTTCTTTTATGGATATGGAATAGTTTGGATAGGAGTATACGGAAAGAGGAAACTGGACCAAGAAAGGATGACTACTTAGTAACGTGTCTGCCTGCTTTGATAAGAAAATGTACACTGGGTTTCTGTTTGGCCTGTGTTGTTGGGAGGAGGCAGGACAGCGTGGAGGGCATGGCCAGTGGAGGTAGGCAAGCTGGCTGCATTTCACCTGTCCGAGTCTGTGGTGGTCTTTGTCCCCCAGTCTCAACTTGATGTGTTTCCGGCAAACCTGACACAACAACCTTTCTGATCCCTAGGTACAAGGAGTGGCTTGGTCATGCACCCTGAGGGGTGTGAGTGTGTGAGTGTGTGAGTGTGTGAGTGTGTGTGTGTGTGTGTGTATGTAGAGAGCAGATGTTGATGTTGTGTGTCTTCCTTAATTATTCTCTGCCTTGTATTTTGAGACAGGGTCTCTCAGTGAAGCTGGGGCTCCCCTCTTAGGCTAGCCTGGCTGCCAGGCCCCAGCAATCCTCCTGATTTGGCCTCTCCAGGATTGGAATTACAGATTTGTGCCCCAGTGGCAGGCTTTGCGTGTGGATGCTGGGGATCCAGACTCAGCTCTTCGTGCGAGTGTGGCAGGCAGACACACTACCAGTGGTTCACCGATGCTCCAGCCGGCTCCAACAGCTCTTAGCAAGCGTTTCTGTCCTTTTTGGACTTCATTGTAGCTGATGGAACCCTTGCTCTGTGATCATCTTTTTGGGTTTTTGTGGGCTGGACTAAGGGAGAACCGGCAGTGGTGTTGGGTACCATCTCCCCTTTTGGACCTGCGTTGCGCTCTGCCCATTAATTTTTCTGTTTCAGGGACTTGGACCTGCAGTGTGTACAGGAGACACCATGCTAGCCACAGCTCCTGCCCTCTGGTTCCAGTTCTGAAGGCTCAAGTCAGAATAGCACGGCGCTTTTCTGGCCAAACAACAAAAAACGATTTTAAACCGCTCAGTTGAGCTATTTTGGGGGAGTGACACAGTTGGCTGCCGAAATCTAACTGAAAAGGAAGAAATGAAAGCGCAGTTCATGGAATATGTAACACTTCCTCAGAGAAAATAGGGCGAGTGCTCTTATTTTGGGCCTGTGATACTATGTTGCTGACTTTGTGGCAGAGCAGAGAGGCAGGCTGTTGGATCGGGCAGTGGGTATATACTTTTGAGGAATTCCTATCAGTTACTATGTGAATCTGAGAGCTCTCTGGTTTCTCACATTGAGATTGCTCCTGAAGTCTCCAGCGCATGCATTTGGAATATCATCTGGAGGAATTCGGATAAAGGACACAACCGTTAGCATTTCACTAGGCAAAGAGCTAGTGTCCAGATGAGCGAAGGCATACTGTTCTCGTTTAAGATCATCTTTTCTCTCTTAAAAACTTGTTTATTTAGTCTGTGTGTATTTGTGAGTGGGTGTGCCCATGTGTGTGTGCAGGTGCCTATGGAAACAGAGGGCATTCTTTAGTTCTGCTCCTTAGGCATCTCTACCTTGTTTTTTTCTTTCTTTCTTTTTCTTTTTCTTTCTTTCTTTTTTTTTTTTTTTTTAAGATAATATCTGTCTTTTGGCCACTGCCTGCCTACTGGATGAGGCCAGGGAACCTCAGGGAGCCACCGGTCTCCACCTCCCTAGCACTGAGTTCTCAAACTCCTAACTACACGCTCATATCTTGTTTACCTGAATTCTGAGGACCAGACTCAGGTTCTCTAGCATGGAAGGCAAACACTTCACCAACTGAGCCATGTCCCCAGTCTCTCCAGATAGTCTTTTTAAGCCTTTTAAGGATTGTCAAGAGAGAGGGCCTAGATTTTTTTTTTTAAACTGGGGAACCATTTGGGGCTTTGACTTTTGTGCCTCTCATCCTATATATCATGTGAGTGTGGAGTGTGGGCTGCAGGTTCTGAATCACCCAGCACTGGAGGAGCAGGGTTGACGGAGATAGTTAAACTTGGCAGGAGATAATGCGGGTTCTGGATTTTTTTTTTCCAGAGTGTAAAACTAGCTTCAAGGAGCCTACTTACCAGCTGTGAGATCTTAGTCAAAACCTTCACTTTATTTTTCTTCTTCCCCTTCCTTCCTTCCTTCCTTCCTTCCTTCCTTCCTTCCTTCCTTCCTTCCTTCCTTCCTTCCTTCCTTCCTTCCTTCCTTCCTTCCTTTTTGTGGCCTGGGTTGGGGTCTCATGTAGCCCAAGATGGCCTTGAACTTGCAGTGTAGGTGAAGATGATCTTCAACTCCTGATCTTCCCCTGTCTCCTAGTTATAGGCATGTGAGTGGTCCTGGGGGTTAAAGCCAGGGCTGTTTTCAATTGGCCACATTCCCAGCCCAGACTATATTTGAGTTTTTCCCCCCTCATCTTTACCTAAATCATTTCTAACATTCTTGGAGTTTTAAGGTTTGTTGCTTCTACACTGAGTTGTTGGGAGGGTTGTGACCTTTGTATACTAAGCAAGTCAATTATTCAGTCAAATAATAATTGGCACTCTGCACTCAGTGCACTCTGCACTCAGTGGGGCATCCTGCACTCTGTGGGGACATCCTGCACTCTGGGGGGCATCCTGCACTCTGCACTCTGGGGGGCATCCTGCACTCTGTGGGGCATCCTGCACTCTGTGGGGACATCCTGCACTCTGTGGGGCATCCTGCACTCTGCACTCTGGGGGGCATCCTGCACTCTGGAGCATTCTGCACTTAGGGGCATTCTGCACTCTGGGCCACCCTGTAGTTTGTGGCACCCTGTAGTCTGGGGCATCCTGCGCTCTGGGGCATGGTGCCTGGTAAACTTTTCCTGAGTTTGCTTTCTTGCTGTAGGATATTTCCGGGTGGGATGGCCCTTAGTTAGGGTTTCCCTTGCTATGAAGAAACACCATGACCATGACAAGTCTTATAAAGGAAAACATTTAATTGGGGGTGACTTAGAGTTCAGAGGCCATCATGGGATTCAACCGTTGTCATGGTGGCATGCAGGCAAGGTGCTGGAGAAGGAGCTGAGAGTTCTGCATCTTGATTGACAGGCAACAAGGAGTCTGTGTGTCATCCTGGGTATAGCTTAAACATAATGAGACCTCAAAGCCCACCCTCACAGTGGCACACTTCCTCCAACAAGGCCACACCTCCTATTAGTGCCACTCCCTTACGGGCCAAACATTCAAATGCATGAGTCTATGAGATTTATACGTATTCAAACCACCACAGGGGATCTATGGGGCAGGGGACAGGCCTGGTGGTACAGGTCTGTAATCCTAGGTACTGGTGAGGACGAGGCTGGAGCATCAGAAGTCCAAGGCAAGCCTGGGAAACTTAGTCTTTCTCAAGAGGTAAAATGGGGGCTGCTAAATGGTGGAACTCTGACCTAGGTTCAATACTAATCTTGAAAAAAAAAAAAAAAGAAATCTTCTCACTGGAAGTGGAGAGATGGCTCATGGGTAAAACCTTGTACTGCTTTGGTGCAGGAGTGGAGTTTGACTCCTAGCACCCACTGTAGGCAGAAACTCCAGCTCCCGGTGGATGCAAGGCTTGAGTCTCTGACAGCACCGGCACTCATGCGGGCGTTGACCCCTCATACACAATTACAAATGGTAAAAATCAGTCTTTCAAGCAAAGGAATATTCTCTCTCCTTCTTGCTGTCTGTTTCTATCCTAGCATGGTGAGTAGATGCGGATGCTCATGAATGTGTGTTCCCCTGGTACTGGGAGTGAACCCAGGGCCTGCGGATGGTAGTCGAGCCCTCCGTGACCGATCTGCATCCTCAGGCCTTTTGTTTTCCTTTTCTTTGCAGGAACAGATCATTATGGGACCGGAGAGTTGGCTCAGTTGTTAAGAGCACTTACTGCTCTTGCAGAACCACCCGTAACCAGAGTTCCAAGGAACTCAGATCCCTCTCTGGCCTCTGAGGGCTCCTTCATGCACGCTCAGGCACACACACACTCAGGCATATGAAAAAACATAAAAGAAACGCAGGTAATTGAGCACCTGTGGGACAGGGCTGGCAATATAACCTTGAGGAAGACCATTGTCTGACTCCTGCTTGTCGTGGCATTTGAGTTACAAGAGTGAGATGCGCAGGGCAAAGCCGTTCCGGGACATGACGTCACGACATAGTTCAGAACAGGAGCCTGACCTGTATGGGATGGGAGCCTTGTCTAGCTGACTCCATCCTCGATGATTGACAGAAATGGGGGAGGCTGGTGGCGGCTTGAGTGCGTTCCATGGCTTTTCTCCTGTGAAACCAAATGAGCCTCTGTAGGGGGAGCAACACTGCGTGAAGGGACCCCTGGCTGTGTTGACAAGATGAGGAGGCAGCAGCATTGACTAAATGTTGGCAGAGAGGGACTTGGAATCCGGAGCTACTTAATCCTAGAGGCAGTTGAAATATTCCAATTTCTTGTTGGCCTTCGTTTTTTCACTGTTAACTTCAAGTCAGCACTAATCCATTAAACAGGATATAAAAGCCGAGTACTTCAGTCTTTGGCCATTTATTAATTTTACTAAAATAAAAAATAGTTTTGATAGGGTCTTAGGTATTCCCACTGGCCTTGAGCTCACTATATAGCCAAGGATGATCTTGAATTTCGGAGTGTCCTGCCTTTTCCTCCAGGAGCTGGGATTATAAAACTCTGCTACCATACCCCATTATGTGGTTTTGGGGTTCTAATCCAGAGCCTGTGCACGCTGGGTAAGCATTCCACCAACCTAGCTACATCCCTGGTCCTGGTTTCCTTGGAGACAGGGCCTCACTATATAGCACAGGTTAGCCTAGAAAGAACTCAGCATCTTATAGCATCCTTGCCGCATGGATTCTAGAGTCCAGGAGAGGACCACTATGCCTTCTTTACTTTTGGCTTTGCGAATAAGCATTCAATATTACTAATCCCGAATGGCAGTTCCAAGGATGTAAGTTTGCTCATGCCAAACTTTTAAATTCGTCTTATTTATATGGATGTTTTGCCCGCATGAATGTCAGTTCAGCACATTTGTGCAGTGCCCGAGGAGACCAGAAGAGGGTGGGTCAGAGCTCCAGAGGACCTGGGTTTGATTTCTAGCACCCACGTGGTTGCTAACAAGGGTCTGTTACTTCAGTTTCATGGGATCTAATGTCATCATAGGGTCCACAGACTTAAATACCACTCAGACACCCTTACACCTACTCATTTAAAGAACAACAAAGTAAAAACTAAAGATAATTTAAAAAAATGGGTATTTTACGTTCATGCAATCAATAAATGTTTTCTGAGAGTCCACAGCTTGCCTGGCAGTGTTGGGGACACAACAGAGACAGTGGGGGCCACATCGGCTGCAAGCTCCTGCCTGCATAGCAGCTTCCTACGAAAGGGTTACTCATTAGAAACTGGGAGGCTAAGAGTCCTGGAGTCCCTACTCTTGCTTGGCAACACCCCCAGGCGCAAGCTGGAATTACATGGAGGCTGCCCTCTGGGGATGGGGCACACACCTGGCCCACAGTGGTTATTTACAAGACTAGGCTGGTCTCTTGAGGTGCTTGCTACTTTGGTTTGGGGACAGGTTTTGTTAGCTTTATTTTTATCTATCCATCCAGCTATCGAGCCAACCAGCCATCTACTTTGTAGAGTTTCGTATTCCTTAGACTGGCTGTGTCTGGGAGCATGCATGTATGTGCATATGCATGTGTATATTTGAGTACATTCACTCTTGGCTGGTGATGTGACGTCATTCCTGTCTATCTGGCCTTTGAAGCCTGGCCTCAGCTGTCAGTTGTCCTGGCCCCTCTCTGGCTTCACAGATGTCCTGCTGTTTGAATATCTCACAGGAGCGTGGTGACTTCTATTGGCGACTTTAGGCAACGGTGGGTTTGATCAGTTAAAACCAGGGATCTGAGAAAATCTCATTTGATTTCCAAATTACTACCTGTGTCATCTTCTTATTAACCAACTCCCCGAGACTGGGTGGTGTGGGGTGGGGTGCTAGGTGAAGGCGGTGGTGAGAGCGGGGAGATCTGAGTAGATTAACGTTAGTGATGCACGTTTAGTGGGCTCCTTACCACTTCATTTTTATACAGAATCTTCACCCCTTCTAGGTTTTAATAAATGGATTTCTGGTTAGTGATAACAGTCACATATCTTGCTTTGTAATTGTGTAGGTGTGTATGTGTGTATGTGTGTGTGTGTGTGTGTTTCCACAAGGAGGCCAGAGGAGGCCATCAGATGTCTTGCTTTGTCTATCATCTTCCCTTGAGAAAGAGACTCTCAGACTCTGGAGAGACACAGATAGCCAGCAAACTTGGGTGGTTCCCCACCCCTTCCAGAACAGCACTGGGTTCTAGGTGTGTCCCAGCTCCCTCCACCCCCGCACGAGTGCGGGTATCTACCTCAGGTCCTTGTGATTGCCACCAAGTGCCCTCTCCAGCCTGAAATCAAGAGCAGTGTGTGGATCCCTGAGCTTTGTACTGAGGTTGAGGGTAGCTTTTGACTGACAGATGGACGGTAGGAGGAGCCTACTGAGATGCCCCCGAGGCCCACATCCATCTTTTGTGCAGAGTGGTGGCAGTTGTATTTGAGGGCTGACCGAACTAAGAGACAGCTTTCTTCTTTCACAGTCTACTGAGCTCTGGTAGCTTTGGACGTATAGAAACTTCCACGCGCTTACTTTATCCTCTTAAGAGTTGCATTACCCAAGGTTAACGCCCCTTAATAGGATTCCAAGGTTCAAAGTTGTCACGGTTGTTGGGATCCATCTTTATAAGGAAAACTAGCTGGGTGTGATGATAGACCACTGTCAGTCCAGAAGATAGGGTTACAACAAGTTCTAGGCCAGTCTGTGCTATGTAGTGAGCCCTTGTCAAAAAATAAATAGAAAAATAGGAAAGTCTGAATTTGCACCATCTGTTGCTGGCCACCAAGGTGTCTAAACCGGCTAGATTCTGATTACAGAGCAGCTGTGTTTGGAACAGCAGGGTGATGGGATCGTGTCTGTGGCGGTACCAATGCTGGTCTCCCTTTCTGGCGAAATAAATAAATTCTCTGCAACCAGTGGTCATTGTGTCAAGAATGACCTCGATTTTAGAACGACCTTGGCTTCAGGCGTGGTCAGAACTAGGCACTGTCGTTTCTGCTTTATTTTAGACATGGGTGTGGGTCATGCCCAGGCTAGCAGAGCAAGGCTCAGCCGATGGTGGGACGCAGAGGCGGAGTTATCTGTTGTCTCCAAATGGCTTTGGGCAGCTGTCCAGGAGAAGGGCTTCCACCGCTGCTGTTCCTCAGTGACAAGTGCTAGCTCGCCACCTAGTTTCTAGTGCCTTGGCTTTGCTGTGCGCTGGCAGGCGCATCCTGGGGACTGCGCATGTGCGTGGGCAGAGACCAAGCTTTCTGGAGCGCACTAGCTGCCCGCCCTGTTTATTGCTCATCAGACCCCTGTCTTCTCCTCTGAAGCTAGCTCTTTTCTTTTACTTAATGTGTGGATAAAGGCCGTTAGTGGCGAGCGTGCAAAATCTCTTGAGTTTTAGGTTATCAGACCCTCAGTTTCTCAACTGGCCATTTTGGAGGAAGCCGCTGAAATTATGTAGCATAGCAGAGGCAGGTAGGTTGGTGTTAGGGTCTCTCTGCACTTATTTCAGGTTGTAATTTTTTTTTCAGTTAGTGAAGCTTCTTGCTTGATAAGAGGTAGCTGTTGGTCTTCAAATTCCTGCCTTTGCTCTTGATGCAAAATGGAGGAAAAATGGATTCCTAAAAAGTTCTAGCTAATGTATGGGTGCTCTTGCCACATAAACGAAGAAGACCCTTGGACATACTTATTAAATGCTTCATGACCTTTAAGCAAGATACTGAGGGGACAAGAGAGCAGTGGCAAACAGATGTGTTCTGAGCTGCTTGGACTCTGGAGCGAACCTCAGCTTCGTCTTTCACCATCTTTGCCCAACAACTTCCCTCTATTGGTTTTTCTCCCTTTGAAAATGGAAGCAATGAGTTCCAGCCTCCTAGATTTTTCAGAAGAAAAAGTGAGCCATGCGTGCAAATCACCAGCCAAGAGCGGCTTGTGGAATATTGTAAAGAGCCCTGCTTCCAATAGGGCTTACTCGGGATTTACTGCATCCATTACCTCTTCTTTACCATGGCCAACGTACCTAACAAGCTCTTTGGGGAGAAATTACTTATTTTAGCTCACAGTTTCACAGCATTCAGCTCGTGGTGGAACAGATGGGGTGGCAGCCTGTGATAGACAGGAAACAATGCAGAGGGCACACAGCTAGGGACCCCGACAACTTGTCGCCCTCAGTGACACAACTGTACTCTCTCAGTGATGATGTCACATTGTGAATCCATCCATGGATTGATTAACCTATTGATTAGGGCAGAGTCCTCAGACGCGTCCAGGGCTGTGCTTTCTTAATCCCCCAAGCGTTTCTCATCAGGTCTTGCTAACACTCAGGTCAGCCCTCACACTGAACAAAGGCTTCCATAAGTATGCTCTCAATTCCTGCTGTGTTGTCCTATGGAGAGGGGAATTAGCTGGAGTTCAGAGACAGCAGAGAGCCCATCGCTGGCGAAGTAGCCCAAGACCTGGCTTTCTGGGTGCTGGCAGCCTTTAGTCTGCTTTCCTTGGAGAGCAAGCAGTAGACCAAATCGGTCAACATTTAGTTGAGACAGTATTCTCAAGGTTTCTGTAACCAAATATCTCAGTCAGCTTAAAAGTAGGAACGTTTATATATTGAGTTGCAGCTGATTTGGTAGGTTCTAGTTCGTGGTTGCTTAGTCTGTTACTTTGGACCAGTATGGGGGTGGAGTGTCATGGTGGGACCATGTGATGGGGAGGTCTGTTCATAGTGGGGTGGCTGACAAGCAAACGATAAGAGAAGAGGACAGGGTCCTAATATTATTCCCTTCCAGGACATGCTTCTTCTATCCCCTAGGGTACATCTAACGGTGTCATGGGGGAGTGACCAGACCTTTAACATATGGGACTTTGGAGGGAATTTTAGCCTCTAGCTGTAGCAGCTGCTAAGGCTTGAGCTGCTCTCTTTAGTTGTCAGTTGGCAGGACAGGTTTGTAGGAACTGGCTTTCTCCTACTTAATATTCTTGGTATGTACCATGGCAATTGATGACTGAAATTATCTGTGTGAGTATGATGCTTCCACCTTTTGGAGATAGCTCATCATGTCCTCAGGGCACACAGGGACAGGAACATTCAAAGAAACTTTAGCATCTTATGTCATGTCTTCTTCCTGCATTTTCTACACGGTGGGGCCAACGGCTGGTATTTGAGCTCAGGGCTCCCATTCCTGTACTAGTGGCAGATATTGCTAATCAATCATAGAGCTTTTTGCTGCCAAAGCCTGGATGAGAGCTTATAGATGGCTCACGGGAGGACTTTTGCAGCATCCCTGTGCTGTACTAAGATACAGCCAACCTTCAAAACCGGCAGAGTAAGGACAAGCATAGTCTGCGGAATTTTATACCTTGTAAATATGTATACGGCTAAGTGGGCTATGGTTAAGATTTCCTGGTCCATGTAATTGATTTGGTTTTTTATCTGACTAAGGTTTGTTTATTCAGGAACAAAGAATCCAATCTCTTGACGGTGGTTACATCATATTCTAATTGGTGAGATCCATGGGTAGAGGCCTTGGGATATAAACCTACTCACTTTTTTTTCCTTCTTCAAAGCCCAGCGGTTTTGCATCAGATTCTGGTTCTTGTCGGTCTGTTTGTGTTCTGAAGCGACACTGTTTGGAATCCTTAGCTATTTAAGTAAGTGTTAAACATGGGCTTAGCAACAGCAGAGTTTAAAACTGTGACCGACTTAAAGGATGCCGTTCTTCTGTTTATGCCTGGTGAAGGATTGTGTTTACTGTGAATAAATTCACGGGTACCTTTATGGTCGCCTCCCTCTCAGGATCTGATTGGTCCTTGGATGGATGCTGCTTTTGTAAAAGGGAACTAGAGAGGAGAGACAGGAGTGTGAGGAGTTCTTTTCTGTAACACACAGGTGTTTGCTACTTATCAGTTTCTTAGATGACATCCAACAGTCTCGTGTTTGCTTCCCAGATGTGGCTGTCTTCCGAAAGCTCCCTTCTGGTGTCCTTGGATTATGTCCTCTGAGCCACTTAAGCTGTTCCGTCCACCGTGGTGGCCACTGATTTCACGTGCCTGCTGGGAGGTGAAGTACATCTCGTCTGAGATGTGCCTCAGTATGAAATACATGCTGATTTCAAACACATAGGGACGAAAAATATATACACTATCTCATTAAAATGTTACATTACAGGATTGAGGAGATCGCTCAGTTGGTAAGTGCTTGTCACATAGCGTGAGAATCTGTGTTTAGTCCTTATAAACGGTTTTAAAAAACTTATCAGTTCTGGGTTGGAACTGCAGGGTCCCCAACCAGGCTAGCCTACTTGCTAAGTTGAAGGCCAGTGAGAGACCCCGTCATAATAAAAAAGGTAGATGACATATCCCACATGGCCGTCTGAGTTCCTTACACATACGTATCCGTCCATTCATGAACATACATACCCAAGCATTTATATTGCTTGTCTATTGAAATGATAATACTTTACATATAGTAAAAAGAAAATCTATTAAAAATTAATATTATCTGCCTCTTTTTACTGTTTTACACCATACCATAAACTTAAAATTATTGATGTGACTTGCATGCAATGCCTGTGTCATATCTTCATATGATATTCATAAGTTCTATATCAGATGGCCTTTGTCTAGAGTCCACTTGAGGTCTGTCTCACCCTCCTGGTGACAGATCCTGTGGTCCTCTCCAGTGTGACGCTGGCTCCCTCGTTTTCTTCTTAATTTCAAAACTTAGGGCTAATAAGAGAAACCGCTCCTTACAATGGTGGCCTTAAAAGCAGAGGTGTCAGTGTTAATTTAGAGCATTGGGGTTATTTGCCTTGTCTGCCTTTCGTGAGATGGGGCAAGGGTCCCGGCTCTGTTAGGTGGCTTGAGGAATGAGGTAAGCCATAGGACGCACAGCCCTGACCTCTGTAAGCATTTGAAAGTCAGGACCACTATTGTTAGCACTTATGAGCAAGAATACTGCTAGGTTCTGGCAGGTGACGACTGAGGATACTCTGAGACGTCAGAGAACACCTTAGACATTCTGACTGTGCTGTTCAATGATTTGAAACACAGGGCCTTACAGGTCTTCAGAGAGATTGCATGCAGCCCACAGAAGCCTGTCGGCAGAGGCGCTAACACACCACAGTGCTTGGCCAGCCTTCCTCAGCAGCACCGCAGGCTCGTGTGTTGCTTTCCCTGGGAATTCTGTCTGATCAAAGGTCAGGTGCGCATTGGAGTGTGTGCACTACCAGGCAGGATGCAGGTTCTGGCCTCCAGGTTACTCCCGAGGTGCCAGCTCTAATGGCATGGTACACTCCTTTATCAGTAGGACGAGGTAGTGGCCTCTGCATCCACATAGTATATCAGTTCCTTTTCCCTTGCTGGGCTAGAATACCGGAAATAACAACTTCAGAAAAAAAAAATCCGTTTTGTGCTTCTAGAGGGAAAGTCCGCAAGGGCGAGGAAAGCACGGAAACAGAGAAAGAAGAGGAAGCTGGCCCCTCACATCTCAACCGCGCACTGGGAAAGTGGGACTAAGCTGTAACCCTCAAAGCCCACCCCCAGTGATGACTCTCCTCCAGCAAGCCACCACTCCATGTCCATTCCATAATCTCCCAGAACAGTGCCACCAACCACGAACCCACATTAAATCTATGAGCCTATGGGGCCGTTAGCATCCACATGACCACAGGTGGTAACATCTCATCTCCATGCGTAGGACTTTTGATTCTGTGGCTGCCACAGGTAACCCCAGTGGCCCTTTCAAACAGTACATGTTCTGTGCATTTCATCCTGCCTGTGATGCTCTTTGCATGTGTGGGAGACTGAGTCCTGTACTCCCAAAGACCGCAGGATGCACAGATGTTGAAATCTCTTCAATGCAGTGGTGTGATATTTGCATGTATCGCCACACATGTTCTCCTGTGTGTCTGTGAGAATGGCCCCAGGTTATTTTCTCTAGAGGGTTATACATGTGATACAGAACACATCAAATGGGGGGAACGCGAGTCAAATAATTCCAAGCCAGCTCCGAATAGAGCGTTCTGAGGTTTTTCTTTTTATTAAAAGGGAACTCACACATCACATGGAGGAAATAGGAATGCGGGCCGACATCCAGGCGTGGTTTGTGGGAAGAAGAGACTGAATGGGGTAGGACCGTGACTTTCTGGTACCCAAAAGCCACACCTCAACCTGGTCCAGCCTCTCAAAGGCCACTGGCTGGAGGAGGTTCCCCATCATACGTGCAAGGAATGGTATTTGTTGTTGTTGTTTTCTTAAAAATTAGGTCTTACCATGTGGTTTTGGATGGCCTGGAACTTGTTACATAGACTGCTGGCTTCAAACTCACAGGGATCTGCCTGCTTCTGCCTCCCCAGTGATGGTACTAAAAACTTGTGCCACAAGTAAAAGGATTCTAAAACTCTGTGTGAATTTGAGAACTGGAAAGAAGATTGCTCCAATAGTTGACTGTGTAGCTATGCTCAAGCTGGAGAAAATAAAATGCTGAAATCCTGATCCAGACCCCAGGTATCCGGGGACCATAAAGAAACGCAATAGGACACTGTATTTGTTGCCTTTCTTGGTTTGGTGATCAACGCTCTGACAAGCACCCTAAGGAACGAAGGGTTTAGCTCCCAGTCCAAGGGTACAGCCCATCACGGCAACGATGCCATATTGGCAGGAGCATGAGGCAGCCGCTCACGTGGTACCCACAGTCAGGAAAGCTGAAGAGAGAAATACTGATGCTGGCGGGCATCTGGAACGCTGCCTTCCACAAGCAGGGTGTGTCTTCCCAGCTCAGCTAGCTGGTTCTAGGAACTCCCACACAGATGGATGGCCAGAGGCTTATCGTTCTATGTGGTTCAAGATTCTGTCAAGTTGACGGTCGGAATTAACCTTTATAGATGGCTCCCTGGGAGAAAGTGGTTTATAAACACTCGGAAGCCTGGCTGGTATTTCCTTTGTGCCCAGGGACTAGGGAGCTGGTCTGGCGAGCCGGGGTAGTAGTGAGCCTGGGAGGTAGCTGGCCTTCAGTAAATTGGCTTGTTCCTAGGACTGGGTTGTAGGGCTTCAAGATGTGGGCCCTTGCCTGCCTTGTATCTTAGCGGCTTCCTCAGGGAGTGCAGGTGTTAGTTTATCAATGCCGGGCCACCTGCACATGCTCATTGGAGAAAGCCAGATGCCTGGGAGCTGGTACTGGCATTGACTGGATCTCAACAGCCAGGTTCAGGCATTTGTACCCAAGTCTTGGCTGTGGAAACCATAAAATAACACCTCGAAAGACTCCGGGACTGTCACACTGGTCTTCAAAATGAGACTTAAGTAGCTACTAGCGTTGTCATGGACCGGGGTTGGGTCTTTTGTTCCCGATTTCTTCATGGATAAGATTCCATCAGAGTCCAGTCTCTGAGTCTGTTGTAAACAAGCACTATGTAGTCCACAGCAGGCACATGCTGTTACTGAAAACTATGTATGTAATCAGTATTTTTGTGACTCTGTGAATGTAGACCCTTCACACCTGAAGGGAGGGCAGTACAAAGACCAGGCTATGTTGGGCACCCCTTGCCCCTCTGGACTCCAGTGTCTGAGCCAGATGATGTGAGATTCCATTGTTTCTCTCAGTTGTGAACGCTGTTCCGGTTCTCGCCCTGTTTAATGCTAGGTTGACAGCTGATTGGAGTAGATGGCCAAGATCCTTCCAGTGCCTCTTTTCCGACCAGTTTCAGCCAGGGTTGACTTTGGTCATTACTCAGCAAAAGACACCAATATTAGCAGGAAGGCCACAAGAGGATTGGCACATAGGTAGGCAGTGGGAGCTGTCTCCTGCCTGATGAAGTCCTTTACTAGTGGCTTTTTCCCTTATGCTTTGAGCCCCAGGTTTATCCATTTTCAGCTCTTAAAGAAGCTAATAATAATAATAATAATAATAATAATAATAATAATAATAATAATAATGATAATAATTTGCCCCTTTCGGTCACAGGGACTGACAGCCTCTTTGAGAAAATACGTGGCTAGCACTTCACTCCAAATGCTTCTCTTGATTTTATTTGTACACGAGACTCCCAAGAATCTGCAAGGAAGAGAGTAAAACTTAGAACTGAGCAACATTTATAGCTTGGATTAAAATAATAGAAAGAGTCCGTGATGGTAGGAGGCCCTAGAGGGCCAGAGTGACACGGTCTGCACCTGATCCTCCGGCGTGGGGAGGATGCTGTCCCTGTCACAGCTGATCCTTGTTTTAACTTACTTGTAGACCCGAGGTCAGCAGAGTGTCAGGTTGCCTCCAGAGCTTTGCTCCTAACCATATCTCCTCCCGTGCACTTTCCTTTCTCGGCATTATTGGACAGCAAGTGTTCCAACCTGAATTAAAATCAATAAGAAGCAATTTCATTTGTGTTTAACGAAGAAGACAAGCGCTTCCAACAGAACATTGTACTTTTGAGTAAAGTTCGGTTTTGTTGTTTGTTTCCTTCTGATTTTAAAATAAGTCGTCCTGGCTGGTGCCTCCAAATGCGATTAATTTTTAGTAATCCCTGCTTTGATTTAAAGTCGTGCTCACCATCGTGTCTTTAAAACTTAGACTGGCGGTGGGGGAACTGTGTTTGCGTGTAGAGATCCTCCGCAACACAGCATCTTGGCATCTGGACCTTCAGAGAAGTGTTGTCGGAGATGCAGGTCCAACCCCGCCCAGCCCCATGTGTGCAGGCAGCTGCCCTGGTCTGCTGTGTTCCCACACATGGGAACATCCTGTTAGAAGGTCACTTGTGATGTCAACACTGAATCATGACTCATGGCTTACCACTTGGTTTGTAATGTTTTGGTGAGTGGCAGATTTCTGAGCATCAGGATCCTTGTAGAGGACCGGAGAGATGGCTCAGGGGTTTAGTGCACGTACCGCCTTTGCAGAGGCCTGGAATTTCCTGCACCCATGTCAGGCAGCTCACAGCTGTTTGTTGCCTTAGCTCCAAGGGTATCCAGCTTCCTCTTCTGGCCCTGTGTGCATGTACACATGTGAACATGCATGTACACATGCGAACGCACGTGTGCATGCATCCCCCCACAAAATAGGAGCAGGAGAGATGGCTCAGCAGTTGAGCACTTGGCTGCTCTCGCCAGGGTCTAGGTTCCGTCTCAGCACCCATATGGTAGCTCACAACCACTTGTTACTTCAATTTCAGGAGATTTTGGCCTCTGAGGGCTCATACATGCATGTGGTACACACATAAACTCACTATGGCACACACACACACACACACACACAGAGCCTTTATAAAAGGGGATCACATTGTAGATTTAGAAATATTTTCAATTATAAAGCTTCATTATTTAGAAAAAAGATGAAGTTTCAAATTCCTCTTTGACCCAAAGTGGGAGATTCTTGGAAAACTTGCCTCCTATATCACATACCTGTGGCATTCATCGTGGCCCCAGTATGCCTCGCCTACTGACTTCTCATGAAACTATCTATTTGGTAATCAGAAATCATGAACTCTAAGGCACTGATCAGAGTGGGGAATTTTAACACTTTTTGTTGTCATTTGTTGAGGCAAACTTCACGATGTAGACCAGGCTGGCCTCAAACTCACAGAGATCCGCCTGCCTTTGCCTCCTGAGTGCTGGGACTAAAGGCGAGCGCCACCATGTGTAGCTATTAACACTTTGGTTAAACTTCTGAGCCGCTGAGCAAAACCAGTTATGGATAGGGTTCTGTCTCTGCTTAATTTTCCTATTATTTAATTCTTTCCTTGCTTTGCAAGCATGACTTCTGAACTAATTGCTGTTTTAATTGCTTTCATTAGGTGATAGATTCTTCTGATTGAGTAGACCCTTTCCTTCTCAACATAGCCAGGATTTGAAACTCAGAGTCCAGAAGGCTAAGTTCCTTGGTAAGGAAGTTTAAAAGGCGATTAATAAAGAGGGAGGCGGTAGTCTTGGCAGCAGAAGCTTGTTAATTACAGCGGTTATTATCCCTTTGGTAAGGGTTTCTTGTTGGACCCTGGTGGGTGAGATGATAGGGCGAGGAACACAGGAGAGCTGCCTAGTCAGTGTAGGGAGTTGGGGTGGCCTTATGTTCTGTTGCCTTGGTGGCCACACTCGCTGATGGAAAAACCTATGGCATCATTTCAAAGGTGTTAATGCTCACAGGCCTGGAAGCGCTTCACAGAGGCCCAGGCTACAATGATGGGGCATAGTGGCAATGCCCTGGGTTCTGGAAGCGCAGGCCCTGGGAGATTTCGTGGGGCCAGCAGGGCCTGGACTCATCTCTTTGTTTTGTCTCGGACTGCCGCTTTTCCCAGGAAAAAGACTCCGCTTGCATTTAGTAATTATTGTGATAGGAAAATGAAAGGGTCACACTATTCTGCTGCCCTTTCTGCTCATCCTCTATCTCTCTAGGACCATGTGCTACCCAGGTATGTCCTCTGACCACAGGTGGTTACAGAGAGCAATATTTACTAGGTGGTGTCAAGAGTGGTTTTCTATAATGGGTCTATGTTGGGCCTTGGGGCACGTGAATTCTTTTTTTTTTTTTTTTTTTTTGGAAGAACAGATACAGTCCTCCAGTTCTGGGGGCTGAACTTAGAGCGTTGTATATGCTACGCAAAAGCTAAGCTGAACACCAAGTCTTCAACAGGCACCATTTTTTCGTGCATGCGCACGTTGTGTGCACACACACAGAGGCCAGAGACAACTTAGGAGTCCTCGTTGGGAACCCTGTCCATCTCCTTTGACACGATTTGTCTCACTGAATAGACTTCTCCATCTAGTCAGCTCGGGGACCTGCCTTCGAGCTAGATTACAAGCAGAGGTCTACCATGCTCAGCGTTTTTGTATCTGTTCATGGGGTCAAATTCGGGCGGCCATGCTTCTTTGCACTCACTGATTCAGACACGGTCTGGATGTTAACCTGTTTGCCATACTGAACAATCAGGAGATGTGAGTTTATAAAATAGAAACTCAGAAAGCAATTGGGCTTTCAGTGTAAACTTGTCATTGTTATGGGTCTTTGCCTCCTTAAGTTTTTAAACTCTGAAATAATTTCTGCTTTCCAGAGAACTTACCACACTTGGAGAAATAGTCCCCGAGGTTCCCCAGTATTGAGTTTATCATGTTGTTCTTTTTCTTAGCACACACATAGAGTGCTTTCTCTGTCTCTCACGTACATGTGTACACACCTACATAGTTTCTTATGTGCACACATAGCATTTTTCCTCCCTCACGCATTCGAGCGTGCACACACACACAGATTTTCTCTCATGTGCGCACAGCAGTTTTTTTTTTTTCCGTCTCTCTGACACGCACACACTTATTTTCTGGGTGGTTTGAGAATAAGGACTTGGACATGATGCTTCTTTGCCCTTAAATACCTATGGCAGGTCTGAAAGGAATATGTTGGAAGGGCGGCATGGTTTGATTGTGGTATCTAATTGGTAGGCTCTGTTCGTATTTACTCAGTTATTACACTAATTCCCTTTGTAAGAAAACATGTGTTATGTTTTCAGTCATGACCTTTTAAGGCTCTGATTCTGTCTGTGTTTAGACCATTTTCTTGGCTGTTTCAATTCTTAATTTTTCTTATGAAATCTGGAACCTTGGGGCAAGGTAGATGGCTTATTTGGTGACATGTTTGTCATGGCAGGCATGAGGAAATGAATTCAGACACCCAACACCCACAAAAAGGCTGAATATAAGCCAGACATAATGGTGCATGTCTTTAATCTCAGCACTCAGGAAGCAGAGGCAGACAGAACTCTGTGTTTTCGAGGCCTTTCTAGTCTACAAAGTGAGTTCCAGGACACCAGGGCTGTTACACAGAGAAACCCTGTTTTGAAAATGTCCCTACCCTCCAAAGCAAGACAACACACACACACACACACACACACACACACACACACACACACACACAAACCCCAACAAAATTGGATATGGTGGCCTACACTTATAGCCCCATTGAGGGGAAACTGAGGCAGATGGATCCCTAAAGCTTACCATTCAGGCTAGCCAATCAGTGTGCTCCACATTTAATGAGAGAATAAGTTGGCTTTCTCAAAGCAAAAAGGGAGACTGATGGAGGAGTGACCTCTGATGTGGACCGGTGGCCTGTACGCAGGCACACATACCCCAACAATAAATAATACTAAAAAGCAAATTTGAGGCTGAAGTAGTGGCACACAACTTTAATCCCAGCACTGGGCAGGTAGAGGCAGGGAGATCTTTCTGAGTTCTAGGCTAGCCTGGTCTACATAGTGAATACTAGGTTAGCCAGAGCTTCCCGTGAAACCCTGTCTCAAAACAAACAAACAAATGCCAGACAGTGGTGGTGCTCGCCTTTACTTCCAGTAGTTGGGAGACAGAGACAAGACAGGCAGATCTCAGTAAGTTCATGACCAGTCTGGTCTATAAAGCAAGTTCCAGGACACCCAGGACTGTTACACAAAGAAACTCTGTCTCAAAATCCCCCTTCCAAATAAAAACCACTCCAACCAACCAACCAACCAACCAACCAACCAACCAACCAACCAACCATATTAGAAACTTTATCTTGGTGACCTTTCTTGCCTTTGAGCACTAGCCCCTCTGTTTGAATCTTCCTCGGTTGGGCCTTGTATGATGTCACCTTATGGTTCTTGTTGTCCACTCCTTGTGAAAACCCCCTGCCCTGGTTCTGAAAGGTTCTTGTGATACTTTGAGTCTTTGATCTGTACTGATACTGGGGAGAGGAAATTTTGCACACTGTCCTATTGAGTATCTTTTCTAAATTAGAGATGTACGGTTGCACTGATGTTGCCTCTATCCTAGACCTTCCCCAATACAAATTCCAAGAGGCATTCATCAAGATGCGTATTGGTGTATGCAAAGAAACACCTGTGTGTTTCTTTTGAAGCAGGCCAGTGCCTGGGACTTCAGTTAGCTCTCCACAGGCAAAACATTTGTTGCATTATAGCCTGGCATTTCTTTTCTCATCTGCCTGTCAAGGAACTCCTTTAATACAGGGACCAGGAAGCTATAGCCTGGGGCTGTGGCCCTCAGCTTGTTTTGTGCTGCAGCTAGGTTATAAAAATGATACTGTTTAGCCAGGTGTTGTGGTGCAGGCCTTCCGTCTTCGCACTTGGAAGCAGATTTCTGTGAATCTGAGCCTAGCCAGGGCTACACAATACCCAACCCCTAAAGTATATTATACATATGTTTTTACATATTTTAATTTTTAAGACTTGTTTTTTAATGAGACTCTAAAGCAATCATTCAAATTGATTCATTAAACATTTATAATTTGAGGCGCTAGGAGATAGCTCATCAGTTAAGAACATGGGCTGTTCTTCCAGAGGCCCTGGGTTCAATTCCCAGTACCCACGTGGTAGCTCCCAACCGCCTGCAATCTCTGGAAGAGTAGGAACTGCCAGATTCTCAGCCCTGAAATGAAATTTTAAATCACTTAAAACAGTCAAAGTATCATGATATTCAAATTTTCAGTCTCCATGGATTCTTGTCTCTGATCTGCATTTCGGTTTCTGATAGATGGGAGTAGCCAGGAGTGAGTATCTCCCCCGAGGTAGGAAACAGGGGTATTTTTCTTTCTTGAACTAGGATTCTGTTCCTAGTTTATGACTATGTTCTTTGCCAGGGCACTTCAGTTACATCGCAAGTCTTTGTACCTCTCTTCCACAATAGGAAGCCAGTTTAGCAGATTTACATCCATAAATATAGGAACACAAAGATGATTTTTATACAAATAATACATTCATCATTCTATCACTTGCTCTTTTATTCAACAGCAAGTTTAAAAAAAGCATTGTTTACCTCGTCTATTAGCACAGTCTTTTTAATCGCTGTGTAGTATTCCAGTGTTGAAAAAAATCATTAGATTTTTTAAAGATTTATTTATTATTATTATTTATTATATATACTGTATTCTGCACCAGATCTCATTGTGAGCCACCATGTGGTTGCTGGGAATTGAACTCAGGACCTTCGGAAGAACGGGCAGTGCTTCTAACCTCTGAGCCATCTTTCCAGCCCCTAAGTCATTAGACACTTTTTCCTGCTTCTAGTCATTAAGACCATGTTACAGAAGTTCTCGTATGCATCTCCTTCAGTGCACATTCGCCAGTATTGGCTTAAAGTGGGGCCACAGTGTCCTAGGGGGCCTTGGTGTTCCCTGGGTCTTGGGTAACATACCGTGTCACCTTGCAGTGTGTGTTCCTTCCTGCTGATGGTGAGGGCACAGAAAAGGCGAGATGTGTAGAATCAGGACAAATCAGGGCAAATATGCTTTTCTAGAGCTTCCCCACCTGCACTCTGGGGGCCTCCATCCCCCATCCGGACAGACACCCCTGCAACCCTGCAGTCCTTTCAGCCAGGGGCCAGCATTTCCCATGTCAGCTTAGGGTAGGGAAAGGGGGAAAGAGAAGGGGAGAGAAGAAGGGGGTAGAGAATTGAGGTACCGTGGGTGGGAATTGCTCCAGTCCCCCCAATCAAGTCCGCACACAGCTCCTGCCCCCTTCTTAGCTAAAGTGCACCGATTTCAGAAGTCTGGGATGAATGAAGTTTTCCTCATAATCTCTTGCCTTTATCCAGCAGCGCTGTTCTCTGTTTCTGTCTGATGGAGGTGTTTTTAATGAGGAGATGGTTAGGAAGGGGGAGTACTGGTCAGGGAAACCGAAGGACACAGAGATGCATTGTCAGGCCGCATAGCTGCTCTCAGGACTGGAGATGACTGTTAAGTTGCTATTAGTAGCCGGCGGGTCTTCCCCAGGACCTGGTTTCTCCCAACCTTGACGGCCACGGGAAAGATGCACTGTTTGGTGTATTATCCCAGCAAGTGGACTCTTTTTTCCCCTGAAGTGTTTAGAGCCTTGTCAGCAATGTAGACAGAAGATGGGCAGCTGTGTTTAAGAACACTGCGCCTTGGAGTGAATATGTATTGATTGGTAGAATTATTTTTAAGGATGCCATTTCAAAAGCAGAGTTAGGTATTATTTTGTGGGAGGGTTGCATGCATGTATGTTTGTAGGCCAGAGTCAGACTTTGCGTATCTCAGAGTTCACAGATTGGTTAAACTGTTAGGCCAGTAGATCCCTGGGACCTGTGTGCCTCTTCCTTCCCAGCACTAGGAGGACAAGTGCGGGCTGACACACCTGGCTTTTAGGAAGGTGCTGGGACTCGGAAGTTAGGTCCTCATGCCCGCTCAGCAGCCTCAGCATGGTTAACTGAGTAGCTGACCTAGTCTCAAGTGTGGGGATAAACGAGCTAGTCTTTGAAAGCATCATGGACAAATCAGAATGTCACCAGCCACACTGGATTTAAACCCAGAGAGGCTGAAAAATGAAAAAGCTCATCTGGGAGGGGATAGTCAGCTTGCCACCCAGGGAACTGCACTTCACCTGTGCAGGCACACTGGGGGGTTGCTACTTATAGGGACATTGATTTTTTTTTATTCTGAGGCTGATGTAAATCGAGCTGGAGGCTGGAGTAACCTTAAGGGAGTAGAGCAGACTCCTCTTGTACCTCCGTGACGCCAGGAGTCCACACCGAGGTTTATCAGAATTATCATGTGCAAGGTGTTTGTAGGACAGGACCAACTTCAAGGGCTGCATGACTGCACACATCCACTGCAATTCAAGATTTGCTGATGCACACCCACAGGGTTGCTGGTGGCGTGTGGTGCTGCTGTTGGGTAGGCGAGCGAGTGTCTGCTCCATGCCACTTCGTGCCACGGGGCTGTGCTGCATGGGTTGCAGGGGGTTGGACCTGGGTAGCACTTGGCTTGGTTCTGACTTACACTCTGCTTATCATCTGGATGCCTTGCTTTCAAGCTAGCTCTTATCAATAAAGCACAGCAGGGCAGTCGGCCAGTGTGCTTGGGGAAAGAGTTTACAGGAAGAGACACAATGTTGAAGCAAAATGGCCTGATCTCAGCAGAGCCAGGCCTGAAATCCACAGTGGTTACAGCCAGCTCACCTTTGAAAAGAGAAGCCATCTTTCGCGTGTCGTGGGAAAAGGAAGGCAGTTTTTCCTCAGTCCAGGTGAAAAGGGAGAGGGCCTATCTGTGTACAGATGTTTGCCATTCGTCATAGCACAGATGGTGTCTACTTTTCAGTTTGCATCTGGATTGCTGTATGCACAGAGCAGCAGCGGGGTTGCTTTTGTGCGGTGCCCACCTTCTGCTCTGAGGAGTTGGTTTGCTCGCTGGGCAGCACATTCCCTGGAATGTTTAGAGAGATTCCTTCCTGATCGCCCTGCCTTCTGCAGTAGGAGAAAGCTGGCCATAATAAGCTGTGCACAGAAGTTAGACATGAATATAACACGGATTATACAGCACAAAGGAAGAGCAAGAATATAAGGGGATGAAGAAGGAGTGGACGCAAGTCATAAAAGAGGATAGGAAGGTAATTGCTTTTCTAATTCTAATTTTTTTTCGTGGGTTGTTTGGTTTTTGGTGATGGATAAGTACGTAAAATATATTCAATATTGAAAGTGTAAAATTTAATGTGTATCTCCATAGCGTCTATTTCAAGTGCCAATTCTCAGCATTTGGCAGTTTGTTGAGTTCTATAGACTTCGGCTTAGGTTCCTTCTGCTGTGCAATGTTTTAATTTTTGTAAGTTTTCTTTTTTTGTAAATAATTGTCTTAGGGTTACTGTTGCTGTACTGAAGCACCACGACCAAAGAAATTGCAGGAGGAAAAAGTTTATTCGGTTTATGCTTTCACATCACAGTTCATCATCAAAGGATGTCAGAACAGGAACTCAGTCAGGGCAGGAGCCTGAAAGCAGGAGCTGATCAGAGGTCACAGAGGTCATGGAGGTCACGGAGGCAGCTGTTACTGGCTTGCTTGCGGTGGCTTGCTCAGCCTGCTTTCTTACAAAAGAGTCCGGTCCCCGCTCAAGTATGGCACAAAAGAGTTGGGTCCCAGCCTAAGTATGGCCTCCGTACAATGGACTGGGGACTTCCTAGTCAATCACTAATTAAGAAAATGACCTACAGGCTTGCCTGACCTTAGGGATGCGACCCCCTCCTCTCTGATGGCTCTGGTTTGTGTCAAGTTGACATAAAACCAGCTGGGACACTAATAAAGTTTGGCCTTTTAAAGAAGTTACCTAACGTAATGCTGTATGACACCTTGATTTTATCTGTTTGTTTTCTTTAAAGGTTTATTTTTATTTTATGTGTATCAGTGTTTGACTATGTGCGCATAAGTGTATCCTGCTCACAAGCTGAGGAGGCCATCAGAGGGCAGCAGATTTCCCAGAACTAGTGTGACAGATGACCTTGAGCGGCCAGGAAACTGAGTCTGGGCTCTCTGCAGGAGCGGTTCCTCTTAACTATTAAGTTTTCTCTTCAGCCCCTGAGAATACTTTCAAAAAGTAAATTCTGCAATCTCCGTTTACCTTTTCTGTTCCTTGCTCTGGAGACAAAACCTCTGGACAGGAAGATGGTTCATTTCAGAGAGAAATGTCAATGGTCGCAATGGGTATATTTGATTTTTAGAAGTGGACAATGTATACTTTAATAATTGATTTTTCTGGGGCTGTAGAGGTGGCTCAGAGGTTAGCGCACCAGTTTTTTTTTTTTTTTTACAGAAAGCTAGGGTGCGTTTTTTGACTCCAGTTCCAGGCATACACATAGTGCACATGCATGCACACACTCAGACACACAAAAAATAGATGAGTCATCTATAAAACGTTTTTTTCTGGAACGCTAGCGCATAGATATTTCAGAGCAGAGAGCTCTTCCCCGTTTCATTTACTGGGAACTGAATCATGCTGCTCTCGAGGCTGAGTGTGCACTGTCATCGTTTGCTTTGGGGATGAATAGACAGGGAAGGTGAGACCTACCTGTGCTTACCTTCTCCTTCTTTATGGTCTCTATTGAAACAGGCCTCACTGTGTGGTCCAGGCTGGCCTTGAGTTGTAGTGATCCTCCTGTCTCAGCCTCCCAAGCCTTGGGATTGTCACTCTCCCCTGTTGGTTCCTAAGATCACTAAAATTTCTGTGAATGTGCACACGTGGTTTAGGATTCCCTAGGGCTTTGTATTAGCTCAGTGTTACGTTTTCTGTGTGTGGCTCTAGAGTTTGGCCTAGTGAACCTTTCTCTTGTCCCTAAAGACAGGACTGAGGTCAGAGAAGTCTCAGGCCCATCCTAGGCCACCCTCAGGCGGTGACTAAAGTGGATCTGAAACACAAGTCTTTCAGCTGCTACTTTCTCTGGCCCTAGCTGCCCTGGAGTTCACTCTGTAGACCTGGCTGGCCTGGAACTCCAAGGGCTGGGATTGAAGGTGTGCACCACTGCCTCCTGGCTCCATTGCTGCTTTCTGTTTTTTTGCTGTCGGATGGAAGAACACCAGGAGAAGGTGATTACATGGAGAAGCATGCAGAGCCTTGGTGATTTCTACGACAGTGGTCATTCTCTTAAGGATTTTAGCCTCACTCCATTGGGCCTCATTCTTTTTTTCCCCTTTAAAGATTTACTTTTATTTTTATGTATGTGTGAATGTATGCGTCTGTGTGTGTATATGTCATATGTGCCTATGGAGTCCCAAAGAGGGTGTCCAATCCCTGGAAATTGGAGTCACACAAATGGTTGTAAGCAACCTGATACAGGTGCTGGGAACTGAACCTGGGATATCTAGAGCAGGAGTGCTCTTAACCAAACCACTGATCCATTTCTCTAGCCCCAGCCTGATGTGGGATCCCTCTCTGTATGCTGTGAATACTATTGGTTAATAAAGGACTGCTTTGGACCTATAGCATGGCAGAACTTAGCTAGGTGGGAAAAACTAAACCAAATACTGGGAGAGAAAAGGTGGAGTCAGAGAGAAGTCATGTAGCCCCGCTGGAGCCGGACGGAATTTTACCTAGTAAGCCACAGCCACATGGCGATACACAGATTACTAGAAATGGGTTAAATTAAGATGTAAGAGTTAGCCAATAAGAAGCTAAAGCTAGTGGACCAAGTAGTGATTTAATTAATACAGTTTCTGTGTGATTATTTCGGGTCTGGGCGGCTGGGAAATGACCAAGCAGCCAAGCAGCCCTCATTAGTACACCAACCCTTATTCTTTGCCACTTTTGCTGTTGTAAGAAAGTACCTAAATGGGTAACTTGTAATGATCAGAGAGCGTTGGTTCATGTTTCTGGAATATGTAAAGCCCGGTGAAGGGAATATATTTGATAAGAGTCTGTTTGCATGCTTCAGGATATTACAGGGAGGAGGAACTCAAGGAAACATGACTGGCCAACTTAAACCCATCCTTTTGAAGTAGCTAACCCACTTTCACGGTAATAACATTAATCCATCATCATGGGAACAAGGCCCTATGACCCCCCTCCACTTCCTGTTATGTAGTGCTGCTGAGATCACTTTTGTAACACATGAGCTGTGGGAGACACATCCAAATTGACATAAATGATATAGAATATGTACTGTTGAATTTTGCTTTTCCTGGTCTGGTGGCTTAAGACCATTGTTTGCCCACAGAGTCTAAGGGCATCAAATGTCAAGGTTCTGATGCAGCCCTTGTACACATAGGGTTTAGTGCTGGGCTGCTACCTTAAACGTGTGTTAACATTCTCTGTGTGTGTTTTTTCTCTATGTCTCGTGTAGTCCTCTAAAATGGACGATTTGAGGAAGATTGGATATCCTATATTTGGCAGGATTTTTTGATTATTGCCCCACGTCTATATTTATCTGAAAACATCAAGACAGAATGTTAGCTGTCATTGGGTCATTTTACTGATATGAAATGTATCCTCTGAAGACACTTATAAATACCCAAGCAAGACAAAACAAACTGAACCTTATTCTCCATGGAAACCCCTTGAAAGGTGCTCCTAGTCTGTTCTCCTTTACCACTCCAGACATGGCATTGCAAACAGCGCGGTGGTTGGGGGAGGGCACTCCTGGCTCTGATGGACAGAATTCCAAGCTCCTCTCCTGTTTGGACGTTGACTGGGCTCGGTGTGAATAAGCCGAAAGCGCAGCAGTGCCACCTGCCAGTCTTATTGATTCTGTGTGGGATGCAAATGTCTGTGCTTTCTTAGATCTTAGGTGACCCCTTTGATAGGGTCATTTGACCCCCAAGGGGTTGTGACCCACAGGTTGGGAACTGCTCTAAGTCTTAGAATTGCAAGACTAGATTGCCCAGGAACTTGGGTGTGACAACCATAGTGGGGACACGAGCAGCAATGTAAGCTTGTTTGGTGGGTAAGTGTGCTCGGGCCTCCATAGCAGTGTATCACTCTGGTGATGCACCAATTTGATGATGCCAAAACAATAAAAATGCATCAACTCACTGTTCCAAGATCAATGCATGGACTGGGCTGGTTGCATCTGCTGATTGCTCGCTTGCCTTAGCTTCCGGGACTTTGTAGTTTTCGAGCCTGTCCTGGAACTAGCTCTTGTAGACCAGGCTGGCCTGGAACTCACAGAGATCCGCCTGCCTCTGCCTCTCAAGTGTTGGGATTAAATGCGTGCGCCACCACCGCCTGGTCAACTTCTCCATTTTATAAGAATAACCAATTATATTGGCTTACACTCATCCCAGATGACTTATTAAATTAATAAGTTAATCTTACTAACTTATTATTTGAGGTCAGACTCCGAGGCACTGGCAGTTATGCCACAAAAAGTTTGGGGGACAACAGTTCAACCCATAATGGTTACAAGTTTAACTAGCTTTTGTCTCTAGACTCTCCAATAAGACTGGCCCCAGTCGGGCGACCTACACGTTCAGAATTAGTGAGCACATGCTGCATTATGAATCTTCTCGGTGTTTTTTACATGCCTTGCATTCTCTACCACAGCAAATAAATGTGTCTGTGTTTCTAAAAGCCGCAGAGGTCTCATTACTAGAATAAAAGCGAATGAACCCTGGAGACGAATGGGCGCACTGCAGAATCCGCTCCTCATCTTTTTCTCCCTGGTCCCCAAAGCCTAATAAGTGTAACCTCCAGTCACACGCGGGGAGACTCTGATTTCAATCAAGCTCGGTGGGTGGCAGTCACAACAGAGCAGGCAGTGTGCCATTCCAGAAAATGTGGACTGTACATTTTGGGCAATCCGAAAGATTTGTCTAGGGTAATTTTGACAGGCTGATACTTTATATTGGACTTTTTGTTTTTTTTTTTTTGGGATGGTGGTGCCCAGCCTGACCGCAAACTGGCTGTGCACCCAAGGATTGCCGTGATCTCCTGACTGTTCTGCTTCCTGGTTCCCAGCCTGGGATTACAACTGTGCAACTGCCACACCCAGTTTCTGCAGGAAAAAGCATCCACCCAAGGGCAAATCCAGCCATCGTGGCCATATACTCTACCAACTGAGCTACACTGCCAAGCTCCAGCTAGACACTGACTTTTGACTTTAACTTCTTCCTGTAGTGTGGTGATGCTGTGCTTCTGTTTGCTAGATGTCTCCATGATGGCATTCGGTAGGAGAACCTGTTTTGTTAATGATGTCTTCTTGGGTACTGTAATGAACCAGGCATTTAAACAATGGATCATCCCTGGTCAACCTAGGCTGCTATTTGGAGCTCACTTGTCCAGAACAGTCATGAAGACACTGAGAAATTAAAGAGGGAAGGTGTGTTTGTGTGCCCTGGGCAAGTTCAGCACCTAGAGGAAAATTAGACGGAGTAAATACATTGCGTAACATGCTTTAGGTCATCTCAGGTCTTTACCCATTCCAACTGGTGCTCCTGATAGATGTCAACATTTTATGCAGCAAGAAGAGTGTTGTTTGTATCAGATGGAGGCTCAAGGATCAAGAGGATGCGGCTTCTCTGTGGGAGTCTTTTCACTTCCTCTGTGTATCTGCCTGCCTGGCATGCCCTGTGTGCCGTGCCCCATTTTAGACATCTGGAAAACTGACAAAACCCAAGGGATAATACCTGGAGGATGGAGATAAGTGTCAGGGAAGGAGTGAGAGGAATAATGGAAATCGGGAGTGTGGGGGCACAAGTGAGGTGGGTTGCCACTTGTTTTAAATGGGCCTCTCCGAAAACAGTTGACAATAAACATTTCAAAAAGGAAGAAAGTTAAGCCTGTGGTGTTGTGGAGGCCTTGCCTCATTATCGGGGGGTACCCTCAGGGGTGCTTGCTACTCAACCATGGCCACCAATCCCTGTAACTATGGCAACCAATCCCTGGAACCATGCTGGCATGCACCTGTAATTCCATTGCTGTGGAGGCAGAGACAGCCAGATTCCCTGGGGCTCACTGGCCAGCCAGCCTTACTCCTTAAGCGGGTCATGGAGAGACTGTCTCCAACCACGGATGAGGTGGACATCTGCCTGTGCACGCTAACATGCTTATGTATTCCCCCGCTGCTCACACATGTGCACACATTAGTGGTCACGGCTCAGGTCTCTAGGAAATGGTAGTGGAATGGGAGTCTGTGCTGCCTCCGAGCTGCTGGCTCCTTTGTGTTGCTGGGCTGTGCCTGCCAGAAGGATGAGAACTATGTCTGTCTTGCTTACATGGGTCTCCAGGGTACCCAGTTCGTAGTCATTGCTCACTGAACATGTGTCGGTTGAATAAGGAGGATAAAATAGCACCCCCGCCCCCTTGTAAGTAGAGAGAAGCTCAGACACCCAAGAAAGAATTGAGAACAAAATCTTTAGGAGAGTAAGACCCACTTCCTCAGGGTGCCCCATTAGACACACACCCCATTCTTTTGAAGCTGGGGGACAGATAGCAACTGTTTTCATATAGGCTTCTCATTTTCATGGTGACTCACACTAAACAGTCCCCTTGCTCATCCAAGAGAGGGAAATTGATTTCAAATTGCTCCCATTTTGGTTGAAAACCTAAAGTGCCATACATGCTTTATGGAACTGGGGGGAAGGTAGGGCCATGGTTTCAGCTGCAGTAAAACTAGTTTAATTAACTGAGCGCGGTGTGCCACTGTGTGCCAGCTGGTGCAACCCCACTTCTGCACAGCGGCTGAGTTGGAAGACAGCGTCAGGGCCAGGAAGAGAAAGGCACTGTTTCTGTTACCGTGGGGTAGTGGGCATGGTCTCTGTCCTGCACAGGGCTGGGCTGGAAGACAACAGTGTCAGAGCTAGGAAGAGTTAGGCACTGTATCTGCTACTGTGGGATAGTAGACATGGTCCCTGTCTTACGCAGCCTGGGAGCCTGCGGAGTGGATGACGCATGCTCTGAGCTCCCTCTCTGCTCTCTGCCTCTTTCGAGGGTCACTGGACCTGAGAGCAGGTTGCTACATATTCAGGAATTTGAAAGCTGGTTATTAACCACAATCTTTTAAAACACGGAATTGTATAAACTTTCAATTAAATTATGTTGAAGAAGTAACGGATACCCCAGATTCATCAACCTTAATTAAATCTCGCTGCGTGCATGTCTCTGATCCAGAGCTGTGCCTGTGGCATGCTGAGGTGTGCGTTGTCATGACGCCACCATCTCTAGGCATGCTCCTTGTGTCTACATCTTGCCCAGGTCTTCCCATCTTGTCTCTTCCTCTCAATATGGCGACCGGCATTTTTTACCTTCGTGTGTTACTGTGACCAAAATACCCAACACGGACAGTCTGGGGGAGAGATTTATTTGGACTCATGCCTTCGGGTGGTTCAGTCCACGGTTGTGTGTCGCCCTTCACTTGAACAGGATACTGTCACAGCCAGTACACATGCAGAGGAGAGCGACCGTCTCACGGCTGACCAGGAAGCAGAGAGAACAGGGGTCAAGGGGACCAAGCATTCAGAACATGAGTCTATTCAGATAGTTTCTCTTTGGCCCCAACAGGGTTCAACCTGCTCCGGAGCCTCTCTCTGGAGTAACAAGATCAACAGCTACCCTGTTTTCAAACCACATCACGTTCTGAGATGTTGGGGTGACAGAGTTAACATGTCTTTTGCAGGAAGGACGTAGTTCAATCCTTAGTGTGACTCAGTGCTTTCAAGCTTCCTGCTGGGTCTGCTTCCTTGTGTGAGAAGAACTTGCATAAGAAGAGTAAACATTAGAGCCCTGTAACTGTGATTCCAGTGGCTGCTGGCACATCTTTTGCACGCGTTCTCACAAAACTGTCTCAGCTACTTAGTTGTGTACTCACCATTACTTGCTGTCTTGAAATATATTTACTTTTTTTTGCTACCTTAATCTTTTTGATATAAGTTTGTATGTATGTATGTATGTATGTTTATCCTGTATGTATTTATGTGTCCCATGTGCATGCCTGGGGCCTGTGGAGGTCAGAAGGGGACATTGAATGCCCTGGAAGTAGAGTTAGGGTATTGAGGAGCCATCATGTGGGTGGTGGGGATCAAACTTCAGTCCTCTGCAAGAACGAGTGCTGTAAAACTGCTGAGCCATCTCCAGTCCCTTCCTTATTTGTTAAATTGTGTGTGTGTGTGTGTGTGTGTGTGTGTGTTTAAATCTCTACTCCACTTACCAGAAAATACGCAGTACTTGTCTTTCTGAGGCTGGCTTGTTTCATTTAACATAATGTTCACCAATTCCTTCTGTTTTTACTGCAGATGTTAGTTTCATTTGTTTCTTTCCGAAACTTTCCATTCTAGTAGAGCTTAGCACTCAGATATGCATTGCTGAGTGCATTTCTCATGACATTTTGAAGGTGCAGCCCCAGTCCTAGGGAGCGGATGGGCGGAGAACTCTGTCCCTGCGCCAGGAGCATGGACCTGACACGAGACACAGAGACACCCACAGACCCTCCTTCATAGATTTTGCCATAGTCTGGAGGAGCAAATGCCACATCTCAGGCACCTCTTGCTGACCCTTCTTGTAGCGGATTTATTTCCCCCATCTCTGTTTTTCATTCAGTTGGTAAAGGCCAAGAAACCCCTGGTGGTGCCTTGAGTGTGGGCTGTAACTTGTGAGTAACATCACCGGCTCATGCCTGACAACAGGAAGGTGCTAGGTCTTTCATAGCCACCCTTCCTGACCAGGACAAGAGGTCCTGCTTCTTCTGTGCCTGCTGTTCTGCTCCACAACAGATGATAAAAATCCCAGTGACAGAGTGATGTAGGATCATGAATTGGGCATGAGCTGGGGATCCTCTGTCAGGCTGAGGGCAAAGTGTCAGCTACCCTTTGGGCGCACATGAGGCTTTGGGGCTGTTGGTGGCATTTAGTGTTCTGTTGTTACAGGGCTGATGTGCCTTGTCTCAAAGCCAAGCATCTGTGTAACCTGTGGTGCCTTTACCGTATGGCCACACGCTTCTTTAAAGGCCCAGTCACTCTTGTTGTTGGTGTCTCGTAAAAGACTCATGGGCCAGGCCACTGTCCCACTTTGAATCATTTCTCATTCCAGTAAATAAGTCAGCAGTCAGGGACTTGAGGGTATTGGTAAAATCCCTTCTTCACTTTTGCCACGAATAATGGCTGGAAGTGAAACACAGGTTCGTTTGTAGCCTGTGATAGGGATTATGTAGGATGCACATGAAGGACCGCAGGTAGATGTAGAACTTAAAAAGCTGAACTCGGGGAGCAGACCAGTACTTAATAAGGGCTAGATGCGGGGTGGGCTGGGCAGATGGTGTCGAAACTTCCAAGTTATAACATTAGGGAATTCTGGGGACCCAACATGCAGTGTGAGGTTTGTAGTTGCCAGGTCTACACTTTGTACTTGAAGTCTGCCCAGTGGGTGTATCTTAACCAGTCTCTTGCACGCATGCACGCACGCACACACACATGCACACACAGCATGTCAGTGAGGTGATGGATGTGTTTAGTAAATAGTGGTAATCATTTCTTAGTATGTAGATGTATCTCATGTTTTATTCACACAGTTTTATTCATCAGTTATATACCAATAAAGCTGGAACATCAAGAAAAGGTGATGATCAGAGAGAGGGGCCGTGTTGGAATGTCGTTACCACATCTGGATCTCCTCTCTGCTTGCTCCACTCCTGGGCTCTGACTCAGGTTATTCTCTGTCACTCCCTGACTGTCTTATCCAGACATGCCCATGGGGCTCATATACAAGGATGGCAGGAGAAACAGAGTGACGGGCTTCCTGGGAAGAGCCTCTGCCTTGCCAGTTCTTTGCTTCCTTAGTGTCCAGATGTGTCCTCAGAAGTACCGGTTTTCTGGCCTCATTCTCAGAGGTGCCTCTGCTTTCCATTTAGTTATTTTTTATATTTGAATTTGAGACTTTCACATACAGATGGAGTATGTATAGGCCATATCTACCCCTGGTGCCCCCTTCCAGCTTCTCCTAGGGACCCCGCCCCTCATGTCCTGTTTCTAGAATATGCATGGATGTAGTACTATCCTCTGAAGCATGGGCAACCTGTCAGGAGTCATAACCCTAAGGAAGACTGGTTCACATCAAGTGTCATTAACTCCTCAGCTAGGAGTAGGACCTCCTGTCACCACTCAAACCTTCTTGATTTCGGCAGTAAGACAGTAGTGCATTGAATTTCGAATTGGAAGGGTTGGAAGGGAGAGACCGTGGCATACCATAGTCTAAAGCAGGTTGAGCTCATTGTCAGTGCAGGGTGGGGTAGGTTCAGGAGCGGCTGGATCCGGCACCTCAAACCATGTGTTAATGCTGTTTTTTTTTTTAAGATAATTAAGTTTTGTGTGTTTGTGTTGGTTTGTGCATGTGTGTACATCAGAGTGTGTTTGTGTCGGTGTGTGCACATGTGTGTACATCAGAATATGTGCATTTGGAGGTCAGAGGTTGATGTCTTTGTTTTCCTTTATTGTTCCCTACTTTATTTTCTGAGACATCGTCTTATACTGAGCCTGTGTGCATCACCTGGGGGTGGGCTGGTCAGCCAATAAGCACCAGGAGCCGTATCCCCCACCCCCTCCAGTTAAAGGCATGTGTTATCATGCCTTGCTTTTTAAAATGTGGCTGCTGGGATATGACTTTGAGCCTATGCATAGGGAATGGTACTTTATCGGACGGAGCCACCTCCACTGCCCGCTGCCAGTGGCATTTTTGTGCTGATTCCTCTGCTTTGAAAGCCTCTGTGATGATGGTGGAGGGATAATGGCTACCCTCTCCTCAGAACCCCTAGAGCTGCAGTGGTCAACCTGTGGGTTGTGACCCTTCCTGCAATCAGATATTTACGTTACGACTCATAACAATAGCAAAATTATAGTTATGAAGTAGCAATGAATTAATTTTATGGTTGCGGGTCACTACAACTGTATTAAAGGGTCGCAGCAGTAGGAACATCGAGAACTCTTTTCCAGAGGCTCACACGATACACACAGTTTCTTATTTGTAAAGTGTAGAACTCTTCCCCAGCCTCAGTAACTGCTTGCTTCTTCATGACTTGGTCCAGGAGGTTGTCTTGTCTTGTGAGTAAAGATCCTCTTGCTCGGTCCTTAGCCTCGTGAAATGACATTTTCTTAGGAAGCAGGGGTCTTTGGCAAGAGAAAAAGGAAGACTCCTTCGCAAATGACCACTTAGGAACCCAAAGTCATCAGGACACTCTGCACAGATCAACTTCATTTAATTCCAGGGGTTTCAAATTGGTATTCTGTGCCTCAACTCACTCTATAACACAGCTCTAACATGGCCAGTTGTGATGTTTAAGCTGGCTGTTCAGTGGCCTTGGTTGCTAGGTGATCCTTTTCTTTTCCTGTTTTCATTTTCTGAGGCAGTTTCTTTGAGTACTGAGTAGCTCTGCCTGACCTGGAACTCACTCTGTAGACCAGGCTGGCCTAGAACTCAGAGATCCTCCTGCCTCTGCCTCTCAAGTACTGGGTTTAAAGGTGTGTGTCACTACCACCCATCTTGGTAGCTAGGTTTTCTATGGGGCTTAATCCCCTGTTTTCTTGTCGTGGGCATCCTTTAAATCCTTATGACTGCTTTCTCTAGGTAATACCACAGGACAGTAGGACTCGGATTCTCTATATTCCTAGGATTTGTCTAAACTGAAATGCCCTGGACTGCACACTAGCCAGAGTCAGAAACATGGCCCCTGGAGCTGCATGCCTGACGCTGTCATCTTATGGAATTTTTTTCTTCCCCACAAAGATGGCACCTTTGCTCACTATTAAACTTACATTGCTTTATTTACTATTGTTGTGTTTAAGAAAGGGTCTGAGCAAGGATCCAGGATGTGGCTGAAATTGATTTAGCCTGGTTCTTGCCTCTGGCTTCTCTTTAGAAGTAAGTTTGATCTGGGCAGGGCTCTGGAGATCTGGAGGTCTGGAGGCAGTGGTATTGCCGAGTTTTAGCAGTTTGGTGAGCTATTGTTTCTATCAGGTGTCTATCACAGGCAGATACTGGAGTTGCAAACCAAATAAACGCCATCTGGCCCAAGGGGCTGAAAGGACGACAGGGAGTGACTGGACTACAGCAAGCTGGACACAACTTGCCTCTTGTCCAGGGACAGCTTGGTCTGGCTTGGGCTGGTTGTTGCCTTGCAGGAATTTGAGCCAGTGCCGTGAGGTTGGTCTCATGTTTCAGCAGAAACTAAAAGTTTCGCTTGATAAGCCGCAGCTTTTAAAGAGCATGCTAGGGAATTCAGTTGTTTTTGTGTGACATTGTGAACGAAGAAGCTGTTGCCTTTGAACCAGGTTTGCCCTATATGTGGCCACCTTGCCTCTGTAGTCTGTCTTGCCCTGGTCAGAAGATGGGCGGAGATGCTCTTTGGGCCTATAGCAGCTTCTCTTCCATCTTCCTTCCTCCTCACAGAGCTGCAGTTTTGCACAGAAGTTTTCCTTCCTTCTTGCTGCCTTTTAGCTAGGGGGAGGAGCCAAACCCCAGCTCTGCATTAGACTTGTTTGGGTTATTTAGATCTCTTCTTTGTGATTGGTTCAGCACTGAATTTGTGCTCTGACTGTCCGATGGAATGGGAAGATAAGCTGCTGACCTCTCCTTGGGAAAGCCTTGTTTGTTTGTTCCAGGGCGTGAAAAGCTGCTGTCTTCCTGGGTTCTGAGTGCCACCTACAGTGGCCGTAGCTGTCTCCTTACAGCCTTGTGGATGAAGTCAGCAGTGAGAAGGGCTGACTGCAAGGGAAGGGAAGGGAAGAGCCTGCTCTTTTGCTGAGATCAAATGGCATCTCAGTTATAGGAGATAAAAGTCTTTATTGTAGACTGGAGAGATGGCTCAGGGGCTGAGAGCATTGGCTACTCTTCTAGAGGACCCAAGTTTAGATCCCAGTACCCACATGTTGGCTCAGAACCATCCTTAGCTCTATCTCTGCGGCATCCCGTGCTCTCTTCTGACCGCTGTGAGAACCAGGCACACGTGTGGAACACATACATACATGCAGGCAAACCACCCATACACAGAAAGCAAAATAAATCTTCTGAAAAGTCTTTATTGCCTTTTCTTTCTTGACAGAGGAAGCTGTGTTGGCCTGCACACAGACCAGGGGAGAGGCAGGTGAACTATTGGCAATGAAGAAAGCCTTCTTGCTGTTGGACTTAGCTGCCACTAACTCTGATGACAGGATCTTAAGTCTCTATACTGTGCCCTTGGTGTTGTCCCTTTGGAGAGTTAGGCAAGTCAGGCTCCGTCTTTCTGCAGAGAAGAAAGCCAAAACCCTATGGGCAGGGTAGGCAAGAGAAAGGAGTTGGTCCCATCTTCCACAGGTTCAGGATTGCCAGTGCTGTAACACTTGTGTTGGCCATAGAGGTTTGGGACCAGGGCAAGGGAGCTAGACTTGGTTCTGACAACTTGGTCTCTGCAGATCAGATAGGAATTGAACTAAACTCTTTTAATTTACATAGTTACTCTCCAAGATGAGGAACCTTCAGCCTGGGATGAACCTCACCCTTCAAGGATAAAGTGACTTCAACTTTTTGTGTAATCTAAGTAGTTTAGGTATTTAAACCAGTACAAAATAGAAAGCAGTTCCTACTTGGTCTATGGTCTCTGAAACAAAACCCACTTGATGAAGCCCTAAAACACTAATCATTCTGTGTATTTTTCGCCTTCTGTATGTGTGTTAAGGCCAGGTTTCAACCATAGGTCTTGTTTCTCAGGAGTCATTCACCTTATTTTTGAGACAGTGTTCTTCACTGGACAAGAGTTTGCTGGGTAAGGTAGACCAGATGGCTAGGTGCTCTCACACCTGACTTTTTTTTTTTTTTTTTTTTTAATGTGAATTCTGGGCACAGAAGCCTGCATGTGTGTGAATAGCACAGATTAAGTCATGGTCACACACAACTCTTTCCACTCCTAACTAATCACGTTCATTGTATACAGCATGGAGAGACGAGGCACGTGGGAAAGCATGTGAATTCTAATGCCACCTGGGTTGGGTTTGAAGCCAAGCTACCTGCATGATTTTTCTGGCTACCACACCTTACCAAAAAGCTCATTCTCTTTGTGGCTCAGTTTCCTAATCTGTGGAATGAAAGCAACTATGACATGTTTCTTTAGGCATGGGGCAATTAACAGTTTAATACATTACTCATTGAAGGTACTCAGAACCGTGCCTTGCACACTCTTAAGTGCCACGTATGTTTGCTCTTCTGCATAGTCCCAATAACTAAAGAAATCCGAAGCTCACTGCTGGCTGGCTCATAGAAGACCGTAATCAATTGGTAGATGCATTGTCATTGTCTTTTAGATTACAAGTGATTTATTGCAGGATAGAGAAACGGCTGTGGGAGGTAAGCTTGTGGGAGTCTCCCTGGGCCAAGGATGCAGGCTTCTAGCCAGCAGGCACCATGGGGGAATAAAGAGATTATATAGTGTGTTTGCCTGACTGGATCTGGCTGCACTCAGGGTGACAGTTAGCATTCCTTAGCGCTTAACACTAAAGCATGTGGTATTTAATAAGACAAACATTTCTCTGCAAAGTGTCCATTCCTTTCAAAGGTAGGCGGTCTGTTCTTTCATTTCTTACTGTTATTTATTCTTTCCCTGCCTCATTATCTTTTACTGAATGGCAAGAGTGATGGCCAGTTTGTGGAATAAGATCCACTGACCTGCAAAGGCATCTTGGAGGGCTGTTCCCTTGCCAGGCTGTGGTGACACCCTGTAGAACTATGGCCCTGTGAGGACTCAGTGACATCTTGTAGAGCTGTGGCCCTATGAGGACACGGTGTCAACCTGTAAGTTCATGCCCCTGTGAGGGCATGGGATAACCTATAAGGTCCCTGCGATGGTGTGGGGACACCCTGTACGGCTGTGATCCTGGAGTGACGTGCTTGCGGTCTTGCTGGGACATCAGTCCAGGTCTTCACATGTACGGTGGAAAAACAGGTCTCTCAGAAGCTCCCTGTGGAGCACATGGAGTCCTGTGTGTAAGATAGCCAGCCTGGAGCCTTCTTCGTCGTGTTTTGCTTTCTTCTTTCTGTCTGTTTGTAACCAGCATCTCTGTTTTCAGGTAAGAAAGCTTCAACTATAATTCTGCCTGAGTTTTTTGGGGTGGGGCAGTAGCAAGGAAAGGAATGATACTCTTTTTTTTTTTTCTGGACTTTCTGTTTTGCCATGGAGTCTTTTAATGCTACCCAGGCTGCCTCCAAACTCAGAGCTGGAGAATTCCTCCTGCCTCAGCCTCCTGAGTAGCCCACACTAAGGGTACATGCCTTCATACCCGTTTGAGTCACTACATGTGTCTTGTGAGTTTTTGGTGTATTTTGAGTGTTTCACTGGAAATTGTGGGTGGTTTAAATAAGGGTTTGTCAGGCGTTTCCTGTGAAGAGCTTTGGCTCTCTGTACCATCTCGCTCAACCCTTTCTCATTTGGATCTACAGCTCATGGGCTGAACTGCTGATGTGGCCACAGGCAGTGCTTCACTGCACATGCCTGGTTTTACTAATAAGACTGTATTTGAATTTCATGTACTTTTAATGCCTCATGAAATAGTATCTCCTGATATTTCTTTCAACCACTTAAAATAGTTGGTTGTTTTTTTTTTTATCACTTTATTTGAGACCTTAAAGAAAGATGGCAGTAGGAGTTTGCTGCCCTCCTGGGTTGGGTAATAAACTGTGTTAGACTCCATGTAGTAGGAGGCAGTCATTGAAGGAGTTTGTCCAGCCACACCTGTTTTAGATTTGTTCTGTTTTGAGACAGGGTCTTACTAGTAGCTGTCTTGGAATTTACTGTGTAGGCCAGGCTGGCCTTGATATAAACCCTTCCTAAGAGCTGGGATTAAAGGTGTGTGCCACCAAAGTCCTGCTGTGGTTACACCTTTGTGAAGCATCACTGGAACACACCTGGAGGCTCTGGCAAGATCAGAATTATTGTTTTGGATGGTTTTTGCCAAGGTCAGATGTGCGTGTACTTCCTTTGAATTAGGTCCAGGTGGTTCTAGATAATGGAGCATGTGGTGGTTCTAGATAATGGAGCCATGGTGGCTCTAGATAATGGGCCATGTGGTGGTTCTAGATAATGGAGTGTGTGGTGGTTCTAGATAATGGAGAGTGTGGTTGTCCTAGATAATGGAGCATGTGGTGGCTCTAGATAACGGACTATGGTGGTTCTAGATAATGGGGGGCATGGTGGCTCTAGATAATGGAGCGTGTGGTGGTTCTAGATAATGGAGTGTGTGGTGGTTCTAGATAATGGGGTGTGCTGCCCATTTTTCGTGTTGTGATGCCAGGTCACTCACTTCGGGGGTCTCAGTTGCCTGACTGCCCCTGAACAGCTCCTGTCTCCACTTCTATTGAAAGGTTGGTCTCCTGCCTTCCCCGGCTGTTTTGACCCTCTGCTTTCTCTCTCCTATCTCCACTGCATTAAAGGCACATTAATGTATTCTCAGTGCGACACTTTAAGAGTTCTTAGAATGAGCAGAGAGCAGCTCTATCCCATAATAGTGCATAATCAATGGAGAGAGATTGCCAGGCTATAAATCACCAAGGCGGTTGATGATATCAGCTTCAGGGATGGAATTGAGATCCTGCGGTTTGCTCAGGTTCTGAATCCTCTAGTTTCTGAAACTATTATTCTTCTTTGTTTATTATTATTATTATTTTTTTTAGTTTACAACTGTCTAGTGGAAAGGTGTCTGCTGTGAACCAGCCATCCGTGAAACACAGGAAAACACAGAAGGGCCAGGGTCCCCAAATTCCCCTCAAAGCGCAGGTCAGCTTTGTCCCCGTGGCCCATCCGTTCCTCCGTGTTTGTTTCGCTGCAGTGGGAAATGCTCTCCACACAGCTTCAGTGGGCACTGTGGTGTGGCTCCTGATTGGCCTGTCAAAGACCAAGACGAACGTCTTTTCCTCCCAATGCAGAAGTGAAGCTGACACCCGTTAGCCTGGCAGCCTCACAGACGATGCTCTTGATGGGGCTAAGAAGGGGTTTTAAGAAAGTAAAGTACTTTGCACTTTCTGGCTTAATGCAGAGAGCTAAAAATATACTATACTAAAAACATTTTTTTTTAAAGTCATAGACCAGAGACTTTTTTGAAGCCTTTTCATCTAGCAACGCCAGCCCCCTTTCCCTCCAAGCATCAGGACTGCTTCAATATTTAGGTATTAATATTCCCTCGTGGCTCAATCAGCTCTTTGAAAATGAATTTCTCGGCACCGCTGTCGTAATTAAAGACAGACATGCCGAGGTGAACGGGAATTTGTGTGTTTCTTAGATTGAAAGGCTCTGTCGAGTCGGATGAACATCCTCTCAAGGTTAAGTTCTCTATTTAAATCCCTCCCAATTACGGTGCCAGGTACAATCTTTGATGAGATGCAGGGAGGACAAATGACTTAATCTGTGGGAGAGACATTCTCCGCGGGAAGGGAAGCTATGAAATCAGAAGGAACTGGACAGTGTTTATTATCGAGGGAAAAACAGTTACATAAATCCAGCCTGTCGGAGTCCCAATAAAACAGCAGTCACTATTGGGTTGCGAAGGTGTCATAGTGGAAGACCAGAAGGATGGCTTTCCTCTTCACGGAGCAGTTCAGTCCTCAAAGGATGGGTTCTTGCTGATGGTGCTTTTGGGAGGGTCTGTGTACCTGAAGGGCGGGGCATGGTTAGGTCACTGGGGGCAAGTTCTT
The DNA here is from genome assembly GCF_014885135.2 of Alexandromys fortis. NCBI lineage: Eukaryota > Metazoa > Chordata > Mammalia > Rodentia > Cricetidae > Alexandromys > Alexandromys fortis. Next base: position 4,085,971 of record NW_026068003.1, read on the forward strand.
GAGGGGGATTTGGGGACCCTGGCCCTTCTGTATTTTCCTGCTGCCCGGCTGCCATGTGGAGAATGATCCTCTGCCTTGAACTCTTGCGATATTGCACTTCCTGCTTTGACCCAGACCCCAAAGCAGTGTGACCCATTAGCTATCAATGGGAATGTCTGAAGCTTCCTCAGAGTGGGGAGAACTATAAGGTGGTCCAAGTCTCAGACTGCCAGCAGATGCTGTGATCCTCACGGGGATGCAGTTGTACTGACAATGAGCTCTCACAGCCTGGCTCTAGAACCATTCCAAGTCTCATTGGCTGTTTCTGTCGTAGAAATCAAAGGCTCAGGCTCGTGTCTTTCCGATTCAGCTTCTGCTGACATGGTTGGTCAGCTCTGGTGATCGGCCTCCTTGCCGTGAGAACGTTTGATACCGGCATCTGAAAATATCCCTTTCTGCCTCTGCCCTTCAGTTCTTCCGGTCTCTTCTCACTACGGTCTCGGGTCTCCCTTGGGCTCCGTTCTGTCTCACTATCCGTTGTGATTAGTTGTGTGTGGGTTTCATGGGCGGTACAGGGATCTAGTGTATGTGCTGGTGCCACACCGGTAGGTTCAAATCTTCACGGTGCTGCTCACCAACTTGTGTGCGTAACTGAAAGCTTTCTGGGTCTCAGTTCCTTCCTTGTTGAGTTGGTTTTATATATAGCTTTACTTGAGTAATATTAATCCCCCTGAGATTTTTATTGAAAAAAAAATGATGTAATATGGAAAGAATTAGTCCATTGATTTCTACTTAGTGAGCTCTCTAAATATGATGGTGCTTGAGAAAAAAAAGAAATCGTGTGTGTGTGTGTTTGTAGGTCGGTCAGAGGACAGTTCTGTCTTCCCTTCATCTAAGTGATTCAAGGTATCCGTTTACTTCTGAATGCCAGGTTAGTTGGCTCATGAACATCTGGGAATTCTCCATCTGCTTGCCGTCTTGCCATGGGAGCACTGGGTTTCCAGATGTGTGCCACTGTGCCAGCATTGCATGTGTTCCAGGGTTCCAGGCTCAGGTCCTCATGCTTGCTTGGCAAATGCTTTACTCCTTAGGCCATCTCTCCGGCACCAGTGTTCCTCTTTTGCTGTGAAGTATACATCATATGCCATCCTGGTACCTTAGAGTTGTATCTGGCTATTCCATCGCTTGTAAATAATATCCTAAGAACCTTTGCTTCCTCAGTAACCTTCCTGTTTCTATGGCCCTAAAGAGCCTGCCACCTCCAAAGGCTGCACCCTGCATCAAATGAAACAGAAAGAAAATGTTGCAACAGTAAGAGCAACATGAACTAACAGTTTCACCCTATTGACCTGGGGCTCATCCCTGTACTGATACACTGTCTTCTGGGTGCTCGAATGAGGCTTTTCAGTAAGCAAGGATGTCACAATTTTAATCTTCACCACATGGTTCTCAGACACCATTCAAATTTTCCAACACCAGAAGTTGTTATATAGAGTCCTATGCCCACTGTGTGTCTCCCTTGGATCTCGGGTTCTTTCTTGGGCTTTCTTTGGCTTTTCTGACCTTGATGCATTTGTAGATAACACAGCACTTTGTAGACGATCCCTTAGATTTGCTGTTTCTGATGGTTCCAACCATTCCATTTCTAGTCAGTCTGGCATGGGGTAGAAGAACCACAGATACAGTGTTCGTTCCTTCTGTTAGGTAGCACCTTACGTCACATGATTTCCATTTCCCTTTATTCTCAGTGTTCAGCTTTGGTCACGGATAGAGGCGGCATCTGCTGAGCTCCCCCCTTCCCCATTGTGAAGTCACTCCTCTTACCTTCTTTGTAGGAAGTCTTTTATGGGCAGTATTGACATTACGCTCTTCAAGGTTTCAGCCTGTTCATTTGTTATGATTGAGGACTCAGGGAGTTCCATTTTTTAATGGTATATAATTCCTCATTGTTCTTTGGTAGACAGATTGCCTCCCATTGAGATAGTGGCTCCTAGGTCCTTTTGGAACTGTCTGAAATAATTTTATTCGAATACGTCTCTACTCTGTAGACCAAGAAATTCTAGCCACACTGTGTTTTGCTGGACCCAGCCCTGTTTTTTTCTGCCCCGGAACAGAGTAGCTATTCCGCTTATAATCCCCTTTAGAGAAGCGTGATGTATAGAAGCCTGCATCTAGACACTGTTCCTGAGTACTGCAACTCCAAGACCCCTGAGTAACTAACAGGTTGTATTCATTGCTGTAGTATCATGTGTTGTTAGCCACACATTCACACTGCTGTACCCAGCTCACACGGCACGGTTCATTTTCGTTTTCTCCTGTGGACCCCGGTGGCTCTTTTCTTCAGCAGCGGGAACCTAACTTGTACTGACAGTGTATAGTTTTCTCCTTTTGTCTCACACATTTCAGGCCTTGTCCTGTTGTGTGCACATGTGTCTCTTTAGTTTCTGGAGGCCACGATTCCGCGTCAAGCTCTTCTCGTCCTTGGTCTAGGTACCATCTTCCTCTGGATGGGAATACCGGTTGAGTCTTGGATACCGGTTGGGACAGATGACCATCGTACACTGCAAAGGTGTACAGACTATACCTTCTTCTAGGTAGAGTACAGTGCGGATGGCAGTTTATCCCTCCTGTCAAGGAGAAGGGTGACAGGAAGTCATTCATCGTTCACCTTGGGTTGTACATCAAATGCACGGTTTTGTGTAGCCGCCCTGATGGTGAGTAGAGTCATCACCACTTGGGCAGTGGTGGTGCTGCTTTGGAACTGAGGCTTGGCTGCAAATGGAGAAACACTGTTGCTGCTGGCTCTGTGAACGGAATAGAATAGATAGGAAGACAAGGACTAGAATAAAGGCCTGTTGGAGGCCTGGGAGAAGGGTTGAGGAGCTGGCCTTAGGTTGTGTCTGAGACTCACTGCAATCCTGTGCTTGATATTTGAAGGACAATTACATGTTACTGTGACCCTTAAGCCAGGCCCCAGGGAGACCCTGGAAGAAACTGCACAGTGGCCTGGCAATGATCCTCGGTACCAGAGGCCACTCAGCCCGTTAGATGGGGCAGCTTGTTCAACAGCGGCCAGCTAGAGAGGAAGCAGAGGTGGGTATCAAAAGAGATCTCTTCCGGCTAGGCTGGCTGTCGGCTTTGAATCTTTCTTCTACCTTCTGGAGGAAGGAATACGGGACTAGAGCAGCGTTTGTGTTCCCGAGGGTGTATAGAGTTTTTAAAGGGCTGCTTTTTCCTGCCTGGAAATTTACTTCAAGAAGATGGTGTCAGTCACATACAGATATTTCAGGAATCAGATGGCCTTCATTTCTTTCTCCCTGATCAGCTCTGTAAAGCTAATTGTCCAACTGAGAAAGGCTTAATTTTACAGGCATGTCGGGGAGGCAGGCTTGTTGTTTCCAGCTTTTCATCCCCTTCTGCCTTCCTTGCCAGAGGCTGCGTTTAGCAGCACCACCAGAATTTAACAGGAGAGATTTGGAAGTTGTGTCTATCCAAGGACTCACCATGTACAGATAGGTCTGCGACATTTCTCCTGTGTAGCGATGGTGTGCCCATTATGGTTTTCAGGGCCCTCAATATTCGCCATCGTTGCATTCATTGTATTTGAAATGGCTTTGACTGACAGATGGAAGTCTGTCCGGTTCTTTTCAGACAATGTCTGCATTAATGCCCAGTAGGCAACGGCCTGGTAAGTGCAGGAGACCATATTAAGAAATTATAATGCAAAAATTACGTTGCATAATAAATGTGCAGGAGCACATTATTCTAACTAATTATGAAGCTTACAAAGAGGCCAAGTGGTACTTGGTAAATCTGATTATTTAGGGTGGTGGAAAAACTCCTCCTGCAGCACTGGAAATGTTATGCAGGGTAAAGATAATAGTGGCTGGAATACAGGATTAGCCATGTGCTGTGTGAAGGATGGCAGGCTTAAAAAATCCATTTGTATTTCTGGCAAATTGTCTTAATATAATCTACATGCCTTTCTAATTTAAAATATGAAAGTTAAGTAAAGCGTGTGGAGGAGAGCTGTAGCCATTAAGGAACTGGGGAAGTAGTCCAGCCATTTAAGCCTCGACTATATAGTGTTAGGTGTGTGTGTGTGTGTGTGTGTGTGTGTGTGTGTGTGTGTGTGGTGGAAGTGTGTCTGTGATGTAGTGTGAGGGTGTGTGGTGATGGACTGTGTGTGTGTGTGTGTGTGTGTGTGTGTGTGTGTGGTGGAAGTGTGTCTGTGATGTAGTGTGAGGGTGTGTGGTGATGGACTGTGTGTGTGTGTGTGTGTGTGTGTGCGCCCGCCCTGCTAACATTTAAGCTGTGAACTCAAATTGCAGCCCCGTGCAAGTATGTATTATTTTTAATGAAGACTGCGGCATGGTGGGGTGTTCTAAATTAGGCCTGATTATGACTACAGATGGCAGTTGAGCTTTTGGAAGCCGTTTTCTTAAACTGTTAACATGAAAAAATTGCCTCTTAGTATTGCTTTGCCAAGTTCAGCACTTGTTTAGGGAAAACTATCTTTCTGTTCCCCTTCCATTCACAGCGCGTCCATCTTCCCTCTTAAACCAGCTTTGAGGGGTTTAGATCTACAAACCTCATTTCCTAAGACTTTTCAAATAATCCATTAAACATGATTTTGGCTCCCTTCCATGACGGGTGTTTTCCGAGTGTCTTCTGGACGGCTGTTGAGTCAAAGCAGTCCTGGTCTCGTCCATTGTGAACAGTACGTTTGATCCTCAGTGTGTTTGCACTCATAACGTCCTTAACTGCCTTCTGTCCAGAAGGCAAATTTGACTTTATTCAGACTTCCCGAAAGGATTGTGGATGTGAGTTGACATTAGCTGGGTGGCTTCTTTGTAGACTTTCCTGTCCCGGTTCTCTCTGTTAATAGGCATGTAGACCTGCTTGTACAGGGTCCCATGATCACAATTTCAATTTTGCTTCCTCTAAGGAGACATTTGGTAATGCTGGGCCTCATGTGTTTATGTGTTTTTTCTTTTAATTTAAACCTACATGTATTTAGTTGTGTGCATGTGTGTTACACATACACACACACACACACACACAGCTGCCTCAGTGTTCCTATAGAGGCCAAAGAACAATTAGCAAGAGTGGGTTCTTTCCTTCCACTGTGTGGGTTGTCGAGATCAAAATCAGGTCACTAGACATGGAAGTTGGTGCCATCTCCCTGGCCCTGACCTTTAATTTGGTGTTGGTGTTCTTGATATTTGTCAAGTAGGGGCTTGGGACACTTAAAAACGCAGTGCAGAGCATTCAACAGACTTACAATGTTAGTAGGGCAGCTGTTGAGAAACCCAGCGGTCAACACAGCCAATAGCACCTCCTTTGGCCTCCCACTGTAACAATGGGCGTGAGTTCTCTGTGGGTCAGGTGTGCTCTAATAATTCTTATTACAGTTTTGGAGTTGATTTTTAAATTAGATATGAATACGTAAGAAATAGTCCTTTCTGGCTGGGGGTGCAGCTCAGCCCTAGAGTGCTTTGCTAACGTGTAGGGAGCCCTGCATTTGACCCCTGGTGCCCCCGTGCCTTCCAGCTGTCATCTTGCCAAAAAGAAAAAGTAAAAAAAAAAAAAAGTCAGAGGTGAACCAGGAATCAGCCTTTAACCATGTAAAAGGCATCGTGGACTGGACCTATTCCGGTCAGATGCTGGGTTTGCTTAGGAGCCTTGGGGAAGCATCTGCTGTTACCTTTACCAGTGATGCAGCATTTTACCCCGTCAGTCTGCGCTCTCCCACGTGAAGACTTCTTCCAAAGGTTCCGATGGAAGTATCCGAACTAACGACATCACACAATCCTTCTCATTTGTTGTGAATTCTGTGCCTGAAGCCTGGAGGAGGGGCACAGCTTAACTTGGCTTAACTCCATTACATTCTGTGTTCCTAGCTCAGACAGGGAGGAACCCTGGGAACTAGTCATGACTAGATCAACAGATGGACCCCTTTGAACGGTGACATTTCAAGGTTATTATCTATTTATTTATTTGTGTATATGTGCGTGTGTTGTGTGTCACGGTAAGTGTGTGGAGGTCAGAGGACAGCTTGCTAGAGTTGAGTTTCCCTTTCTCCACGTGGGTCCCAGGGACTGAATTTAGGTCATGAGGCTTGGCTGCAAGTGTCGTTACTCACTGAGCTATCTCTAGCTTTTCGTGTTTTTTTTTCTGGTTTTCTTTGTGGCTGTTCTCTCTGAATGGAGGAAATCAGGAGGAGGGTGTCGGGCTCTTGTGCAGTTTGTAGTGATGCACACGGGTAGGGAAGAGATTGCAATTTGCCTATTATATGTTGACTAATCTTTCAAAACACCTTTTCACGTTTTTAAGTTAGGCAGCAACAGCAGCCAGTGATAGATGGGACTATTGGTGTGACTCGCATCTGCAGAGACAAAATTGGATCTGGATGAGTGTGAGCTTACGGTGAGGCAGTCAGCCCCGGCTCGCTCCCCGACCAGGTACAAATCTAATACCCATCGAGGGCGGCTGGTGCTGCAGCACTGCTATTCCCCCCCCCCCCCCCGGAGAGTGCAGTGCTTCTTGCCATGGCAATAACACATATTCATTGAGGATAGATACTGGTGCCATTGGCTGTAGAGGGTTCTTGAAGTAAGACATCCTTTGGAGAAGTGATGCATGGATCAGAATCGTCATTGATCACCTGGTCTTAGCAGTAAGGAAAATTTACCTGCACCCTCAGCAAATATGTATTTGTGTTCTCTCTGCATGTGTATGTGCGTATGGTGTTGTGTGTGTGCACATGAAGAAGCCTGAGGTAGAGCTGAGAAATCTTTGATGGTTCTCTACCTTATCCATTGAGGCAAGTGTCTCATTTGAACCCACAGCACACCAGTGTGGCTACTTTAGGTAACCCACTTGTTTGGACATTTCTTGATTCTTCTTTTGAAGTGCTAAAAGTACAGGTGGGCCACCATGCCTACACAGAATTTACGTGGATGTGGGTATTTGGACGCCTGTCCTCATGCTTTGGTAGCCGGTGCCTTATGCACTGAGCTATTTCTGTAGATCAATTTAAAAATTATATATATTCATACATGTATATACACATACATATCCATATCTAAATACCATCTGTCCATATGTCTGTCCATCCATCTACTTATCCATTTATCCATCCATTCACCACCCACCCATCGTCTGTTCGTCTGTCTGTCTGTCTGTCTGTCTGTCTATCTATCTATCTATCTATCTATCTATCTATCTATCTATCTATCTATCTATCTATCTTTCATCTATTCCCACTATCTTGGGTACAGACCAGAAATGACAGATGCAGTTAGTAGTGCCTTGGGGCCATTGCCAGGTCCTGGAGAACATTGAGCTCCAACATCTTCTTAAAATAAGTGACTTCTGACCAAGAGGTGGCTCGGCCTATACTGTTCTTGCAGATAACCTGAGTTGGGTTCCTAGGACTCATATCAGGTGACTCCAAGGGGGTCTGCTGCCTGGGAAGACACCTGCATGCCATTAAATGCACACACACACACACTTTAAATCAATGAATGACTTCATAGGACGGAGAGATGACGTCACACCAGTGAACAGCTTGCTTTACGAGCATGAAGACCTGAGTTGATCCGTAGCACCATGTAGAATGTCAGACGCGGTGGTATCACACCTGAAATCCCAGTGCTGGGCAGGCAGAGGCAGGAGGATTCCTGGGAATACTGGCTAGCTAGCATTGCTGAATGAATGTAGTCCAGGTTAAGGGACAGACCATCTTTCAGAAAAAAATAAAGTCGAGAATGCTAGAGAAACGCGATGTCAACAGCTTCCAGTCTCTGTGTGTGCCCACACATATTTGAAAATACATGAACGTACACATGTCTCCCAATCCCACACATAGCAAGCAATTTAACATTGAAGCTTTAGTATGATTGTGTAGTGCGAGCTGCAGACAGGACTGTGTTTCTGAGTCACCTGAGCTCACAGGTCCCTCATGTCTTTTCCAGATCCTGTGCCTTGGATACATCCTCCTAGCTCAGCTCATGTGTGTCTTTCCTTTTCCATGAGGAGACTGAGCCATGGTATATATTCTAAACCTGTCTTCTCTGCTTCAGAGACCGTGAGTTAAGAGTGTGGACCCTTCAGTCAGGATAGCCACAGCATTTGAATAAGTTAAAGAAATCAACACTGGCCTTTGCTCAGGTTCCCGGGGAGCCAGTTGGCAGGTGCCTTCTTGTATCTGTAGACTGTAATAACCGGTGTGATTCTCTGGGGATTAAGTACGCATGTAAAGCCCCCAGCACAGGGCTCATATTACATAAATGTCCATCTAATTTTGGTTTAACAGTTCCCTCAATAGTTTCTGTCCCTGGGCGACCTGAAACTATTGGTCTCTGTCTCTCTTCCTGTGCCCTGCCTCCTGTTTTGATCTTAAGTAGCCCAGATTGGCCCTGAACTTTCCCCATCCTTCTGCCTCTTGAGCTATGGTCACAGGTGTGTAACACCCTGGGTATCCCTTGAGATCCTGTTTTGAAGTCTTTGTTGTACCTCATGAAGATCTACATAGCAGAATGACTGATGGAGATCTACATGGCAGAGTGGCTGACGGGACTTCATATTCCTGGCTCCAACCATTAGATGCTTCTTTCTCAGTAGAGTCAGCTTCGAGCCTCAGCCTGCCCTTGTGCTAGCTGGTCTGGCTTCTTCCCTGTCACTATGCTTAGAGCATAATCTAATTCTTAGTAATCAGGTAGGGGAGCACTCCTTAGTCTATACCTTGGCTTTGCTTTGGATCAGAAGAGTCTCTTTAGGCTTCTAGAAGGTTACTTAAGAAGAGGGACCCCGAGGGTGGCAGGAGGATGGGTTGTTGTAATTAGTGCCGAGCAGAAGTTGCTGCATTCCGAGTGTCACTCACTCAGTCACTTTGGATAGTTTCTTTTCTTTTGCTATTATTTTTAGGTGACAGATTGCAGTGCATATTTTGGGAGCTGCCACCCACTTTGATTTGGAAGATTATGTTGTCGGAATGTTGAGATGCTGCAGGTAGAGACCTCGTTTTGCTAAACAATGGACCTCGGGATCTTGTAAATTGCATTTCTCTTGCAACCAAAAGTGTTTCTCTCTGATTCATTAGACAAATAACTAAATCCTGTAACAGGGTAAAGTGAGACTTTTCGTGTCTTTGAAATCCATTTTCTGGCTTAGCAAAGTCTTTAATAGCTTTACCTTAACAGACAAGAACTATAAATTGTGTGGATTGCTAAACAAACTTAAAGGGTGATATATGGTGGTTCTTTACAGTTAGCAGCTGCCTCTTACTGAATCAGAAAATGTAATGCCTGTGTTATTCCCCCTGCCCCCCCCCCACTGTGTTACCTCTCGGAAGGGGCATTTGTTACCCTGAAGGAGGTACATACAGTATTCTCTCTTTTCCAGTTCTGAAGTTATAGCACAGCCTGACTTTCTACTGGGTATGCTAATAGTAGGTACATTTCTTACACATATTTAGGAGCAGGGTTTCTTCTTGTATGCAAGCAACAGAGTGAAATGTGGCTTTGGAAGGGCTGGATAGGTTTGTTACAGATTAATGCAAAGTGTGGGATAATCAAACCTTGGTGAGGGAAGGAGCCAGCCCACTGGGGGACTGATGGCTGGTGCATCAGGCTTCTCCACTGGGAGGGACCTGATAGAGCACATTTATAGATCTTGAGGGGATTTATTAGAGTGGCTTGCGGCTGTGGGCCAGCTAGTCTCAGATGGCTAGCTATCTCCCAATAGAAAGGCCAAGGATCTGGACGTTGTTTGGTCCACGAGGTTGTGTGTCTTCAGTCTATGTTGGAATCCTAAAAAAGTATGTTTTAACACTAGCGATGGAATGTCCCAGTTCCGTGGTTGATGAACTTGCCAGCAAAAGTAAGAGCAAGCAGGCAAAAGAGTAAAAGCTTCCTTCTTCGATGTCCTTTTCTGTGAACTGCCACCAGAAGGTGTGGCCCTGATTCAGGGTGACCATTCTGACCTCACATGATGCAGATTTAGGGTGGGTCTTCGCACATCAAATAATGTGATCCAGAATATTCTCACACCTGTGCCCAGCTGCCCGGGTTTTTAGTTGATTGCGGATGTAGTCAAGTTGGCAGTGAAGAGTTGCCGTTGACAGCTAGCAAGATTGGACTGGTCCCTATCAGATTCTGTTTCAGGGATGACACTGACATTCGGATCCCTCCCTGTGAGGGGCAGGGGCACCTGTATGGATAATGAAGGAAAATGGCAGACTCTGACACTTCTCCGTTCCACGGAGAAGTGCGAGATTGGTTTGTGAAGTCCCCCCGCTGAGCTTTCTTCCTTAGACGTTATTCTGCCCACGGCTTCAGTTGTGCGGCGGAGCCAGCAGTCCTGACACCAGCCCTGAAGAGTGAGGCGCTACTTTAGGACTCTCAGCCAGAACTGCCTGTGGAGCTCAGGCCGAGTTTCCCTACTAGTGTACCACACTAGCCAGTTCGGTGCCTGAGGGATGCAAAGCTGACCTCTCATAGTTCAGGGAGGTGTAGGGGAGGAGTAGGGAGGTGTAGGGGAGGAGCGGGGAAGGTGCCTATGTGTTTGGAAAAGGTCAGTTAAAGAAGTCAAAGAAAGCCTGTAGTTGCTGTTGGTAGAAACCAATGGAAGAGCTGCTTGAGAAAGATCTCATCTCTTTAAGGAGTGTAAGCATCCTCGATCACACTCCACAGTGCACGAGAGAGCAGCAGGCAGGCTAAGACTATTTCCTCGGTTTGTTGTCACGGTCAGCACATGGGATCAGCGAGCTGGAGTTCCTGAGGTCTCTGACGGCAGCTTGCTCTTAGTGGCTTACTGATTGGCAGGAGAATAGACGTCCGCTATCTTTCGTTGTAGGTTGGTTCATTTTGAGGGAGAGGAGGAGGAGGAAGCTGCCTTTTCCTTTTTTTCTTCTCTATCTCTACACTGAGGGTCTAACTGTTCTCTCTCTCTCTTTTAATGCAAAGACAAAAGTACTGTTTGTATAAGTCTATCCTTTTCTAGGATCTCGTTGTAACTTGATTATTTCTATAAAACCCTGCTTCCACTTAAGGTCACATACTGAAATACTGAGAATTAGGACTTACATGTTGTCCTCCTTAAGGTTACTATTGACGTGTTGAAACACCATGACCTTAAGCAAGCTGGGGAGAAAAGGGTTTATTTGGCTTACACTTCGACATTGCTGAAGGAAGTCAGGACAGGAACCCGGAGGCAGGAGCTGATGCAGAGGGAGGCAGGAGGGATGCTGCTTACTGGCTTGCTCCCCATGGCTTGCTCAGCTCGCTTTTTTTTTCGAGACAGGGTTTCTCTGTGGCTTTGGAGCCTGTCCTGGAACTAGCTCTGTAGACCAGGCTGGCCTCGAACTCACAGAGATCCGCCTGCCTCTGCCGCCCGAATGCTGGGATTAAAGGCGTGCGCCACCATCGCCCGTGTGGTGAACTCCCTGACCAGCAGGAAAGAACAGCCACCAGACGAGGATTCTTCCCAAATCACACTTTATTGGAGCCTCTTGGTTATAGGGAGAGCAGGGAGCAAGGGGCCCCAGAGCTCTGAGCTGCAGCTGCTTATATAGGGAGTCTGCCTAGCAACCTTTGATACTTTGATACTTTAACTGCTTTTCTGGAGACCCACCAGCCGGAAAGAAAGCAGGGGAACATCCTTGTCAATTACAGACCACAAGGAAGTTCCCCTGCCTGTCAGGGGGAGTGTGGGCAGCTAGATCGCAACAACTCACCCTGTTTTCTAGTGGAAGAGCTGCAATCTCTATTATAGAAACGAATGGTGCCTGGATTGGCCAATGCGCGCCTGCCGATGCTCCTGGCCATGGAATTGGCCCTAAGCACATACGCGAGAGGCACGGTTCCACTGCATTGTCTAATATGGAGTTATTTATCAAGCGAGGCCGGGGCCAAGCGCCATCTTGTAATGGCAGCCACTCAAATCGGCTCCCAGCAGCCCGGCTCAGCTCGCTTTCTTATAGAACCCAGGATCGCCAGCCCAGGGATGGCACCACCCACCAAGAGTGGGGCCCTCCCCATCAACCACTAATTAAGAAAGTGCCCTACAGCTGGATCTTATGGAGGCGTTTTTTCAGTTGAGGCTCCCTCCTTTCAGGTAACTCTAGCTTGTGTCAAGTTGACATAAAACTAGCCAGCACACATATGGTTCTTATTTTCTTTTTCTCAGTAGCATGTTACCAATGAAGTTTTAGTCTCTTGCTTTTATTGATTATAGATTCTCTCTTCCTTTTTTTTTTTTTTTTTTTTTAGACAGGGTTTCTCTATAGCTTTGATGCCAGTCCTGGAACTTACTTTGTAGACCAGGCTGGCCTCAGACTCACAGAGATCCACCTGCCTCTGCCTCCCAAGTGCTGGGATTAAAGGTGTGTGCCACCACCACCCAGCTTGATTATAGATTCTCTTTTAAAGACATATATATTTCCATGAGAAATTTCCCTGCCCTTTAAAGTATATGTTTTTAGATAAATGACTTCCAACATACATATAAGGATTCCAGGTTCTCAAGGCTTATGAACATCCTTCTCACTTCGTTGGCTTACTTAGGGTGGAGGGCATCACGTCTTGTGACACCCTTGGCTTTTCCCAGTGCCTTCTTTCGAGCACGTGACCGAAGACTTACCTATATGAGGCCACACTTGCTAGTGTTCTTTAGGATAACAGGACATGATGGATGCCGATGTTCCTGGTGGAGTCATCTGCTCTAGTTGCTGCAAAGTGTCATAGAATGCCGAAGGTAGATTGCCTCAGAATATTTAGGAATACAGTGCTTCTGTTTGCAAGTTCTGGAAGGTGGGACTGCTTTGAGTCACATTCCGGGCATGAAGATTAAAGATGCTGAAGTTTCCCCCACTTACAGGATGTTCCCAACCCCCCTTTAATTTGCAGCCCCGTGTCTTACGCTGCTTTCTTTTTCTTTGCAAACCTTTTAAGCACTGAGACCATTAAATCTCTGGAATGAAGCACATTACTCGTGTATTAAGTAAATAACATTCCTGTCCCAACAGGATTTTTTTAAAGGATCATTTTTAGGTCACATTATGTGTTTGCAGGGGCTTGTCTTTAAATAAAAGGCCTAATTGAAATACAGCTGAATAGGAATCAAGAGTGCAATTCAAGTTTAAGGTGAAATGGTGGTGTCCCTCACTGCACCATAGATAATTACTTTATGGTACGTATTTCCTGATAAAGCTTTTTAGAAAAACAGACAAGCGTTTTTTTTTTCTTTTTTTTTTTTTTTTTTCTGAGTCGTAATCCTCCTTTCCCATCTATCGTGACAGGATACAGAGGGAGGCAGACTTCCATCCCCCTCTCAAAAGTGATTGCAGAAATTGCTTGTTGCTTGGAAATCTATATTAGCCTGCTGGTGTGCCATTAAAAAGGGATTTGGTACTCTGCATTTCATTTTTTATTTAACATAAGATGTAAGGAGTTGCAGCTTCTGTGTCGGCATAAAGTGGGGTGTGTGGATGACTTGAACGCTGTCTTTCATCATTTAAGCGTTACCATTCAAAACCCACTTAGGCTAAGGAGTTGACAATGCTTAATAAGCTAGAAAGAGCACTTTTTCATTCTTTCTGTCTGCCACGGCTGTAAGGTCATTGCTGGGGCTGGGTGCCAGACGTGGGCAGCTGTTCCTCCACCAGTGCGAGGAGTTCAGGCTGGCAGGAGCGGGAGCCAGGACGCTGGCTGGTAAAACAGTATAGATGCCGTCATTTGCCATCCAATTTCACCTACACCAGGGTAGAAACTGAATTCAAACGCCTGGATCCAATACCAGAATAGATCACAATGGAAAACGACAGCCCTTGAATGCTGTTAGCAGAGCAGATGAGGGGAGTTGGTGGAAATGACCAGTTCTTCAACCCCGGCGTCAGGTTATAAAGCAAAAAAAAGCCTTTGGGTTAAAGCAAATGTCGGTGCCAAGGTCAGTTACACGCACCGTGAGGAATTGGGTTCTGATTGGACCTGATCAATATGAAAATAAGCTTATTCTTCAGTGGAGAAACATGGATGATGAACGGTGTTTGATTTGTGGCATTACCGCCCACGTCTTTGGGTCTGGACTTAGAGTGGTGTTGGATTGGCTCAGTCTTGACAAAGTGCCCCATGCACCGGCAGGAGTATGTGAGTTCGACTGCAGTGTCTACATTAAAGCCAGATGCCACGGTATGCGTGTGTAACCCCTGTGCGGAACATACCCTGAGTTGATTTCTACCCTGTGCATTAGAAGTCACACACACACACACACACACACACACACACACACACACACACACGCACCTTTTAGTGACAGATACTGAATCACTTATGGGGAGCATTTATCATGCCATGTGGCTGGGTGTGTTGTTTCACTTCTCGAACCCCAGCACTTGGGACATAGAGGGAGGAGGATCAGGCAGGAGTTGAAGGCTGGCTGTGACTACAGGAATCTTGTCTTCACCGCCCCCCCTCCCCCAATAAACCTAAACACACCAAACAAAAATTCGTTTTTCATAGAAACTGAGTTGGTATACAGAGAAATGAGTTGACATACAGGGCATCGTGAGGTGGAAGGGAATGCCCGTGTGGGCCCTGCTCTTTCTGAAGGTTGGTACACTTAAAAAATATAAAATAATAAATAAACTGGTGTTCCGTTCTTCTGGTGACCACTGACTTTACATGTCCTTCTTTTAAGTATTCTTTGGGTAATGAATATTTAAAGCTAGAACCTTATACCTCAAAGTACTCTTAAGTATAAATGTGGTCACTAAGTCTAGTAACCAAGTCTTGCAGAATTAATGGATATTTAATGATCCATTTTCCTTTATTTGAACCCAGCCCCGTGGAATAAAGGAGATGTTTTATTCAGCGGGCTCTTTACTGATTCCTCTTATTTTTTAATTTTAGAGTGCTTTGTTGGAATTAGCAGGTGTTTAATTGTCAATGGGGGGATTATTTATTTGCCGAGTGCCTTGGAAAGTCATGACAAGAACTTTCAAATATGAAAGACTCCACTGGAGGGTGTGAGGGTAATGCAGCCCGTCCTCTGCCGTCCTCTGCTGGGTTCACTGAGGTCGAGCGAGGCGTGGCCGTGTGCTTTACAGCCTGGCTGTAGGCTGAGCCAAAGTCAAAGCTTTCTGTCCTTTGGTCAGACATTCCGGAGTGAGGAGAACGGCAGCTGGCATGGAACCCTGCCAAGGTTTTGGGGTCACACTAAACGGGAAGTTTTGATAGTTGCCGTAACCCTGGCTTATGGGTAGCTTTATGCCCTGTTTTCATGGCAGGCTGCTATTTCTAATTTTTTTTCTACATTTTCTTTTAAGATTAGTATACACTACAACCATAATCTTTAACACATTTTCCTTCTTTTTTATGATTTATTTTAACTGAGTGTTTCTGTGTGTGTTGGCATGAACACATGGCTGCGGAGCTTGTAGGGGCCACTGGAGCTGGAGTTAGAGGTGGCTGTGAACTGTCCTTTGTGGTTGCCGGAAGCCAAACTCTGTCCTCTGCAAAAACAGTGTGTGCTCGTAACTGCTGAGGCTCCCTCCAGCCTCCCTTATCGAATTTTTATGCATGGTTGACCGACTCCCTACTCTCCCCCACTTCCCTGCTCCCTCCCACTTAGATATCCAGTGTGGCTCCTTTCTATTGCCCTCTCTATGATCCGCCCTCAAATCCTCTTGGCCCCTTTCTTTCTAGTTTGATGACCCTCTCCTGTCAACGGGGGACTTATGCCCACATTGGTATGCATATAAAAAAGTTACACATGAGTATGCGAATTTGATAGAGAACATTGATGTTCGGTTTTATTTATTATTTTCTTTTTCTGAGCCTGGTTTACCACGCTATAATATTCTCCAGTTCTCTCCACTTTCTTACAAGCTTTATAGTTTGTCATTGCAGTTTAAAATACCCTTGTGTTTTCTGTGCATCTTCTCTCCATTGTCAAGGAGTGTGTGGCGTTTGCCAGGTGCACAGCTGTAGGGACTTTGTGTCTCTCTCTACCCCACCTGGTCCTGCCTTGCTCCCTTACTTTTTCTCGCTGCACTGCCTTGTCAGCTTCCAAGGGTGCAGTGCCCATGGCCACGCTCTCCAGTGCAGGTGGCCTGGACATGAGGTGACACAGAAGGAAGTAAGCCGCTACGTTTAGATGCTGCCTCACCTGGCGCAACGGACTGCGTGCAGAAAATTCTCATTTATTTCATTGAAAAAAAAAAAAGAATCCCCCAGAAGACTTGCTCCCCAGTTTGCATCAGAGAAAGGGGAAACCCAGCTAAGGTCATGATCAAGTTCAAGGGTTCATGACTCATAAACTTTTTGTTAGTAAAGACTGGGTTAGGGCTTAGCTGTGTTTATAACCAATGCATATCCAGTATGATGGGTGATGGGGCTGTTTTCTCTCTTCCTCCTTTAGGATAAATAAACAAACAAATATTTATATATTATACATTATGAGACAATTTCATGTATCCCAAGCTGGCCTTGAACTCCTGATCCTCCTGCCGTTGTCTCCTTAGTGATGGGATTACAGGTGTGTGTCTCCAGGTCCAGCTTAAAAGCCATTTTTTGTGTGTGTGTGTGTGTTGCTGGTACTTAAACCCAGGGACCTGGATATGCTAGGTGTCTGCTCTTCCACTTATGCACACCCCGTCATTTTCAATGAAAATCCTGCTCTCTGTTGACATCATGGTGTGGCCTTCTATTGATTCTATCACGATACACTTAGATACAGGCTCCAGGAGGCATTTATATTGTCCAGCAATTCATTAAAGGCACCTATGTGAACATTAGGATCTATAAATTTATATTTGCAATATTTTTTCTTTTCTTTTTTCTTTTTCTTTTTTTCCCCCCAAGATAGGGTTTCTCTGTCTGTAGCTCTGGCTCTCCTGAAACTTGCTTTGCAGACCAGGCTGGCCTCAAACTCACAGAGATCCGTCTGCTTCTGCTTCCCAAGGGCTGGGATTAAAGGCATCTGTCAGCACCCGCGGCTCCTGAAATATCTTCTATTATTCCCAGGAAATAGTGCTAAGGGTTAGGTTGGCTGCTGGTGAGCAGTGACTATGTGCTCTTGCATTTTGATGCTGTGACTTAACCTCGCAGCTGAGTCCATCCTTGTGATGGGATCTACAGGGATCTTGGCGAACACTTTGCGAGCCACAGGCAGCCACAGGAATACTCTGTGTTTTCAGACTGATGGCTGCTTCTTGGGGCCCAGTGAAGAAGGGATTGAAAGGGTAAGATTTTCTATTTCCTCTGGACGCTGTGCAGATTGCCTCTGGGAGAGACCTTCCCATTACCGTTTTGCTGAGTGGACCAGTCTCTGCTTAGAATCTTCTGCCCAAGGCCCCTCTGTCCATTAGACAGTGAAGTCTGATGTTGAGGGGAGGGTGTTGGCTAGCGGGGTGGGAGAGCCTCTGTGGAGCTACTGGACGCCACATAAGAAATGGAGGAGGGAGTCATTCCTGGATAAAGCACCCACACCCACTGAACAGGGCTGATGACTGAGCTTCGCTTCGCAGTAGTGTTTCTTGGCTCCAGGTGTAGGAACTGGCTAGCCAGATGTGTGCTTTCAGTGGATAAGGTGGGGAATAAATGGGTGTCGAGAGAACTTGAGGCTCTCCTCCCTTCCTGCACGTTATTCCTGGTAGTTTGAGTGTACGTGTGTTGTATTTTCTGTTTTCGTTTTTTTTTTTTTTTTTTTTTTTTTTTTTTCAGACTGTTTTTTTTTTTTTTTTTTTTTTTTTTTTCAGACAGGGTCACACTTTTCAGCTCAGGCTGGTCTTGAAATTGAGATGTTTGTGCACCCACCTCCCACATCATGGCGTTCCAGGTGTGAGCCACTGAGCTTGGCTCTCCTGGCCCTTTAACCGTGGTGTTTACCTGAGCAGATGAGAAAAGCACTTGTTTGTCATAAACTTAACCTTCAAGAAGCTGCCTTGAGCCTGCTTATATCACAGGACCCTCGCAGGGAGTGGCTGCCTTAGGTTTAAAGCCCTACCCTGCAAAGTAGTTGGTGTGCTGCGTTATTTTTCCACATCAAAGATGCTTTCTCCCATCCCCTCCACCAAATAATAAAGACATTCCCTTAGAGAGGTCTTCGGGGGCTCTATCCCTCACAATCTTTCTTTGTTTTTCTTTTCTTTAGTGCTGGTAATGGATCCGGACCCTACGGCTTTCCGGGTTGTGTTCTACCCCTGAACTACGAGTCCCGCCTGGAGGGGATCTTTTTCAAGATTGGCACAGCCAAAGGAATTTTTCAGTTCAGCTGACATTCTTTGCGATGCGTTTGTGGTTTGGCATGGTTCGACATATTTACCGCTTCAAATCTCTTTGACAACAAGGGTAGAAAGCAGTACTAGCACACCCTCCTCACGGGGCTGTAAAAACCGAGCCCCTCAAGGAATAGACCCCTGCAATTAATCCAGATATGTAGAGGACCACAGCTGCCAGGCCTTCATTCACTCCCTTCAAATTGCAGTTAAAAAGGGTACCAGCTTCTTGCCAGGTGTAAAAGTCCTTTCAAATTTTTAAGTGTGGCCTTCTTTTTTTTCTTTTAATTATTACGTTGGTTAGATACAAATCCACATGGGCAAGTTTTAAAGACGTTTGTCTTCAGTACTGTGAACACTTGCTCCGTAAGGAAGGAAGCTGTGTGCAGGTGCCACACTCCTTGCTTGTGACATAGGCAGAGGAGGGGCGGGTGTGAATGAGGCAGTTTGCACTCAGTTTATGCAGGAGCAGGTGTGTCCTCCCCAGCTCTGATGCAAAGGTGTCGCTGTCCTGTTCGGGATGGCGGCGGGAGAGCGACCAGGTCCGCAGATGTGGCATTTGGGCAAGCATCTGTAGTCGAGAGAAAACGACAGAATGCGGACAGCGCTTAGAACACTGGCTAGAAATGGGTACAGGATGAACAGGCAAGGAGTCACTTCTTGTTTCTAGAGGAAGGAGCCACAGGGTCTTTTGGATCTGCAGGGGAATACTTCTAGTAAGTGCCCCAAACCAGGGACCGCAGGGGTTCATCCCCTTCATATACACAGGACAGTAGCATTTGCCTGGACCCTCCTGTGTCTTGTAAATTATCTGTAGATCATTTATAGTATAGTGTCAACGAACAGACTTTACCCACCAGTGTAACATATTAGGTCAACACAGAAATACTCGCATATTTTCTCTAATATAGTATATGTGATGTATAAGGGATTTCTCTAATGTACTGTTTATGGACTGTAAGAACATCAAAACCCTGCGCAGCCCAGCCGTGGGGCTAACTGCGACTCTTTGTCCGGCTAAGTAAACCGGGTTTACACCTACTCTGTTGAGTAGTTTTGCTTTTTAAAATTTGCAAATATTACGTTTTGTCTAGCATTGGATTGGCAAATAAATAAATGGATAGAATAGCATCCTTCTTTTTAAAAATGCCATTTGGACCCTCATCCAGCCAACCCGGGGAACGCATGGCTTCGTCTCCTGAGTTCACTCAGTCCCTACTTAGACCAGTGCCTGTTTCAGGGTTAGCACCTCTGGGCCGAAAACCTCTCCATCACGACACTGCTGGCGTGCGGTGCCGCATCCGACAGAGACACCTTGGCTGTGTTTGTTTTACAGGCGTAATGCTGTCAGCGCGCTGTTGAGTGAGCCGATTTCGAGCTGTTGATATAGTTCAGACCTTGGCAGTTGTCTAATCTCCTTGAAGCTTTCGTGTTTGATTGCGTTTGTCCGCCCTGCAGATAGTCAGCGGTGTAAGTGATCTCGAAGTGAGAATATATCTAAAGCCTGTGTTTATAATAGACAAGGTTCAAAGGAGAGCTGAGACCTTGTAAAATACAGGCATGGACTTCCTGAGCAGAGAATAAAGACTTGACTCTTCTCGTCACAGCCTGTCAGGCAGCCACATTGCAGGCATTGCTTCGTTGCATAGAACAATAGAACATTTATTTTTAATATACTGTTCCTTTTTTTTTAAGACTGTTTTTTGAGTTAGGGTTTCACGTTGCCCCAGGAAGGACTTGAACTCACTATGTAGCTAAGGCTGTCCTGAACTGACTTTCCAGGTGTCTAAGCCGTGATTGGTTTTATATGGTGTTGGGTGGCAAACAAGGCAAGCACTCTACCAACAGAGCCACACCCCGAGTCCTTAGATTTATTTATGAATGGATATATGAGGGCATAAAAATTGGGTGTATTGATGAAATATCCCATGTGATATTTTAACATGTATACATATTGAATCTCTTATTCCTATTGAACATCATTATTTTCTCAAATATGGTCATTCCTTTTTGGTGAAAATAGTCAAAGTGCTTTATGTTGCCTTTTCCATTATGTATTATACAGTCACTGTTACAATCATAGTGCGCCAGGCATTCCAGGATTTCCACTCCTCCGTGTTCCTCGGTACCCCTGCCATGCTTCCTGACCGTCGTCCCTTAAGAGTGTCAGTCCTTGATGTTAATTCAGTAAAATGAGCTGGTGAAAGACAAACCTGTCCGTCTGGAGGCTGAGAGAAAGCATGGAATTGAGATAGAAAGGGGCCCTTACATCCTCTGTAATTATAAGCTGGCTTTCTGAAAAGGTCCAGTTCGAGGCCCTAGATGCTCTCATTTGTGGTAACGTTGTTGCGATCGAGTCCATGTATTATATAATCCACCCACCTCAAATGTTCTTTCGTTTTACTCAAATGTTCTTTCGTTTTACTTTCCGTCTGTATGTTGAGATGGGACCTCGTCATGTAGCTCGGGTTTGCCTTGGACTCATGGTCCTTCTGCTGCAGCTTCTAAGCTCTGGCGATACAGCTGTGCACCCGCTGAACGAGTGACGTTGGGCCGACACTAACGCTGAGATGAATTTGTGACTGTTGCCACCGGTTCCATTGACTCAAAGTATGAAATATTGACCAATCAGTTGCGGGCGATCCATTCATTTAAGCTTGTGTCTTCTGCCAACTGGCGACATTGTTTTCTATCATCGTCTGACTCCTGGATCGGATTGTTCTGCAGACAGAGAGGCTCCTTGCCATGTCGTAGCTTGTTTCTGTGGAGAGGGCCAGGGCTGTCCTGCTAGGCACCGATTTGCGTGTGATTAGAGGTCTCACACTTTTTTATGTGGGTATGAAGTATCTATCCCCAATTCTGGCCTGGTCAATACTCGTTCAGTAAGCTCCTTGAAGCCTAGCTTAGTTGATTTTCTATTCTGCACACATAAACGGGATAAGGCTTAGCCTTACAGGGTCATTGAGAGGACTGCTAAGAGAGTCCGTGTATGCACACACGTGCTGGGCATGGTGCCTAGTAGTTCAAGGAAGAACACGTGATCCAGGGAAGTCCCTGAGATTCCTCAGAGGAAAAGTGAGAACTGCACATAGCCAGCAGAACACCTCTGGTGTGCCATGGCTGGCTTGTTCCCGTGAGATTTCAGTTTCTGGGAAGCCAAGATGGTTGTAGTGTTGGGGTCCAAACCTATGAACCCCTCAGCCTTCTTAGGAGCTGACCGGATTTTCCCATTTTCAGCACTCTTGACAACATGGTATTTTGTGGGCATGCGTTTGTTTTTATTGGCCATGTTCTGAGAAAACTACCTTTATACACGGTCTGGGACTCTGAGGAGGATGTATCCTTCTCGATGTGGTGATATAAGTAGAACCCGCCTTGTCGTTCAAGCCTGTGATTTGTTGTTTATTCAGACTGGAATACTTTGAGAGAGCTAGCTGTGTGTAGTCTCTGTCCTGTGACTGAATTCCAGTTATCACTGAGAGATGGCACTCAGTCTCAAGGAACTTGAGGATGTCATTAAAAGCATTCTTGACTGGAGAAGGTTGGTTAGCTTTGGGTTTGATGTTCTGTAAGCTGTTCTTCTCAGAATTGTCCTGAGAAGTTATTAAGGCTTGAGAACTCCTTACCGTCAGTCCGCAGGGCCCGAGTGCTTCTTGGTCGGAGGTTTTGAACTGGCATCATCTTGGAATATTTGTATGGACTACTGGCTTAGTATCCCTGTCCAGAAAATTTCAAATCTTAGCTGCTTAAAATGATTGCTCAGAAAGCTTTAGACTTTGGGGCATTTTAAATTTGGTATTTTAGAATTAGAAATAATAATTTAATGCTGGAAACAGTGCCTCATACTTGTAATCTGAGTACTTGGAAGGCCAAGACAGGAGGATTACCATGAGTTCAAGGCCACATAGTGAGTTCCAGGCCATCCTCTGGTAAAATTATGTCTGAAAAAGAAACCACCACCAAGAAATATGTAATGTATACTTCAGGTATTTGAAAGTGGTCTTTAGACAACCAGGCAGGCTAAGGTGTGAACGTATTCAGAGCTAATTTTCTTCAGAACTGATATGCAAATGGTGTGTGTGTATACACATGCGCGCACATGTGCACACATGTGCTTGTGCTTCGAAGACCCCTTTGGTTTATCAGTATTGCTTTATCTGTAACTGACAGTGAGGTTCCTCAGACATTCGGTTGTGCGTTTCTGGGTCTGCATTTTCTTTTTGGACCAGTTACCTGGAGCTCACCGCTGCTTTGTGTCATTCTGACGTATCCTGGTGCCAGCCTGTTGGGTTTGTGCTTCCTGATTCACACAAGAAGGGGATACGTCTCAGTTATGTTGGCTGGATGTGGGCTTGGTGCAAGGTGACATCGCTGTAGTTTCTTAGAGCTACACAATCTCAGCTCTTTAACCTGTAGTAATCGATTCTATCACAGCTCTGAAGACCTGAAGCCAGCAATCAAGGAAATGGCAGCTGGGCTCCCCCATGACTCCTTCCCTGCGCTTGCTGTCGGTAGCTGTTGACAGTCCTCCACCTGAGGCTCTCTGTCTGTTTTCAAGGTCCCACCGCCTCCTCGGTCTTTGGTTGTCAGTCTCTCTCAGCTATACACTTATGACGAAACATGTCCCGGTCTTTAGGTCCCATGTGAGCAGTCTGGGATACACTCGGAGACTCTCCTTGGGATGCTCAGAGATTCTAGCCTGTAGGATGTGGATTTATCTTTCCAACGGGGATGGGTAGCACTATGCAGCACACTGCCGTCATCGAAATCACCAGATTGCTGCAAGTGAGCAGAATCAGAAATCCCGAACACTGAATGCTGAATAGAAGATGGCCATCTTTCCAGAGCTTTCTGTCACAGAGCAGGTGCACTGACTACTTTGTTTGTTTATTATTTTTGTCATCTCGATACAAACTAGAGTCACCTGGGAAAGAGGGACAGAACTTCAGTTGAGGATTCACTTCCATCAGACTGTCGTGTAGGCAAGTGTGTGGACATTGTCTTGACTAATGGTTGGTGCGTGAGGGCCTGGCTCACAGTGGATGGTGCCACCTTGGGCCGATGGTCTTGGGTTGTATAAGAAGGCAGGCTGAGCGGTAAGTCAATAAGAAGCATCCCTTCATAGTTTTTGTATCGGTTTCTGCCTCCAGGCTTCTCCTGCCCTGGGCTTTCTTCAGTGACTATAGAGTAAAGGCTGACATAAACCCCGAGTTCCTCTGCCATGATGAACTGTAAACCGTAAGCGGAAATAACCTTTCTTCTCCACAGTGCTTTTGGTTATCGTGTTTCTCACAGTAAGAAACAAGGTAGAAGAGGAGCAGGGCTCCCCCTGAACCTTCCTGCTACTGTGTCTCTTTCCTTAGAGAAGCTTGGGGTGTTGTCTCCTACCTTGAATTCAGACCAGTCCCTATCGACTAGACATTTCCCTTACTGGTCCATCTGCTTCCTCAGAATTCCGCCTATGGTCTGTGATTGACAGGTCTGTTTCCTGGTTGAATACTTCGTATGAACATGAAAATTCATAGTGCCCATCAGGGAGGATGAAAGCTGATGGGGTCCACAGAGGACAGCCATCACTGTCTTGCTTTTCCCCCCAACCAAAGCTGCTCTCGAGGGAAATCAGAGAAGCTCATGGGGCAGTCGCCCGGCTCTCTCAATGTGTGGCTGGTGCTGCTCTTCCTCCTTATTGATTGGCACAACTTCCCAAATGTAAACCAAGAGCCAGGCTCTGTACCAGGTCCTCGTGTTTAATCCCAGTACAACTCAAAGGAGCTACCATTTTCAGCCAGTTAGACAGATGAGGCAAACGCCGTGCAGAAGTAAATTACCTGTCGACATCATGTGGCTCGCAGGAGTCTATGCTCTGGTTCCAGACTCTGAGGATGAGCTGTGTGGCCCTCCTGTCTAGCAGGTTGGTGGTACTCAGGTGACACCTACTGCAGTGACTTGAGCCCCCTGCTTTGGGATACTTAATGTTCTGACCTCTCTTGGGTCGCCTTCAGCTTATGCCAAACAGGACTCAGGCAGCTAGAGTTTCTCTTGTTCTCCACCAGTGTTCTGGATGAGATGGCCTTGTGTATCCAGAGAGAAGGGGATGGTTTGCTGTTTGAGGGTCTGGTGCGGACAGTGGGAGGACATTGAAGAAAGGCTTCTTCCAGCCTTGTCTAGGGAAAGTTCAGGCTGGCGATCTTCTCGTTACATTGAAACCGGAGCGTATTTACAGGGAAGAAACCGACGGCTTGACTTGTGCGTATGTGTGTGTGTGTTTGCACATGCATGTGTTTGTGATTATTCACACTAATGGATCTGCTTCTGGAGCCCAGATGAGGGTGTTTGCTTCCTCTGTTGCCCACTCCCTGAGCCTTGCGACAGTCCCTCACTGAAGTCATTGTTTATGCTAGACTGGATGGCATGGGGCTCTCAAGCTCACCCATGCCTTGCTGCGTTTATACGGCTGGTGGGCATTCTAACTGGTCTCTGTCACGTGTTCTTACAAGCTCACAAGCTTTCTCCTTAGCCTGATCTCCTGGGAGTTCCTGGTAGCTTGGAGCCACTGCCCTTTTAGTGCTGAGTGTAGTTCCTCCTCTGCCTCCCTCTTGGGCAAAGCATGCTGGGATTACTGCTGTGGTCCTCAGCAGATGGACACGCTTCTTTTTCAGAAGGCCTCGATCCTGAGGACAGGTTGAAGACCTCAGGCGGGTGGAAAGCTTAGGGCGTGGCGGTTCCATTAGCTGCCGTTACAGTGGGAGACCTTCGCTTCTCTCAGTCTTCTACAGGAGAGAGAATTCCACGTGCATCTTTCTCTTTGTCCTCTTTTTAGCATCCCTTTCATGGATGATTCTTAAAGAGAGATCACCAAGCTGGCTCTTCTGCCATTTGCATAGCCGTTTCCCATTCCCTTAAGGCTCATCAGCTTCTTGCTGTCCCGCCTCCCTGCAGGTGGGCTTGTGGCTCTGTTTAGCTAGAAGATGAGCCATTGGTACTCAGATGCTTAATCCAGGTTTAAGAGTCACAGCCTATGCCCTTATGACATCTGGTAATGATAAAATTCCCCAAACAAAGTCCACTAATTCTTTGTGTGGCTTGGGAGGGTTCTGCCCCAATCCTGGAGGGCAGGGGCTGTCATTCCAGGCCGTAATGCTGTTTAGAAAAATGAGAAACAGGAAGTAAGCCTTGCTGGCTGCCGAAGTCTGAGATTTGGAATGGATGGATCTAATTTTGTTTTGCATTTATATTTAATGGCCCAGGCCCCTTTCCTGTGGGCTGGTGCACATTTTGCTAATGAATGCCTTCTGAGGAGACCTGGATGGCAGGGGAGGAGGGCCTAGCCGGCCTCCCCATCTGTAGCCCCAGAGGCATCAGTACTTTTGTGGCTTGCTCTGGCAGGGTTTGTCCTGCCCCTGCCTCTCATTTCGCTGCATTGTCTGTTTATAAAAATCAAAGCGCTGAGGCAGAAGCCCAAGCGCGACCCTGAATTATTAGCTGGGCTGTCTGGCCATCATTCTCAGCCACAGGCTGTGACCCCTGCACCGAGGCATGTGGCTTCTCTGCCTTGGGTCCTTCCTCCTTCAATTTGTAAAGTCGTCATTCAGTTGAGTTCAGGCTGGTGGTTTCATTTCTTCTGTATAGTTGATCCGTGTGCACTGTTTTCCTGCCCCTGTGTGAGGACCTTTCCCAGCTCGCCCCTCAGCTTGGGTTCAGGTCACAGACATCTGATTTGGTCTTGGGAAGCATCCCCGAGTACTCTGAAATTCTGGAAATAAGGACATGTTGTATCAGCCACCATCTGAAGGGGGGGGGGTTACATCATGCTCAAACACACACACACACACACACACACACACATAAACACACACTCCTCTCCCATCCTGTGGTGCGTGTGTGTGTGTGTGTGTGTGTGTGTGTGTGTGAGAGCCCCAGCTGGAGAGAGACCAACCCATTGTCCTGAATAAGATACAGATTTGGGCATGGCCATGTCGTTTTGGGGATCTTCCTAACACCCAATTTTATTTCAAAATGATGAGGTTTTTGGTTGTGGAGTCTAGTCATATTTTATGTATTCGAAATTCTGATGTATAAGATCTGTATGTTGGAAAAATCAAGAATAGTTGGGCTGGTGAGAAAGCTTAGGATTTAAGGCATCACTTCCAAGCCTGAAGATCTCAGTTCGGTTGCCAGAACCCACGTGGTGGAAGGAGAGAAGCGACTCCTGAAAGTTGTCCTCTGACCTCTACTGGTGTGCCGCTGAGCACGCACCCCCCCCCCCCACATCCATGTACACACAGTGAATAAATGAAAGTATAAAAGAAATCGTAAAAGGAGAATTGGGAAGCGGAGGCAGAAGAATCTGAGTTCAAGGCCAGACTGTCTAATGTAATAAAACCCGTGGCAGAGCGAAGTGATAATAGCTCTTTGAGACAAGGTTATTGCTTAATTGTAGTATATGTATGACTTGGATTCCATCCTTACCACACCCTCTTAAAAAGACAAAACAAAACCAAGAAAGCACAGTCCCGCTTTTAATACTGGATAGCCAAGATGAGGACAAGTTTTGTTTAATGACACTATTCTAGGTAACTAGAACAGAGTGGTGGAAATAGAGGGTGTTTCCATGAAGTTGCTGTACAGAAGCCAGCCAACCAGCCCCCTTGGTCAGGTTAAGTTACCTGGACAGGGACCCGCCTTCAACAAGCATTGTGGGGAAGGGAGTGGCAACTCTCCTCCACCTGGAGGCTGTATAACCCAAACACTTGAGGAGGGAAAAGAGAGGCAGAGAGAAAACGTATAGGGGAAGGATTTTAGAGACAGGTCTATTAGTAACGTCTTCTTGCGGCAGAGTAACTAACAAGGAAGGGAGGTTTTGGTGCCCCTCACTGGCTGAAGGATGCTCATCATGGCAGGGACGCCATGGTGGCAGGAACATGAGTTGTTGGTCACATTATGTCCACCATCAGGACACTGATACGCATGTACCACTCCGCTCACGTTCTCGGGATCCAGTCTGTGGAGCTTTACTGCACCTAAGGTGGATCTTCCCACCTCAGGTAGTCAGTCTAATCTTGATAATTCCTTCAGCCACGCCCACGGCTTGTCTTCTGTGTGATTCTAGATCCTGTCAAATGACCGCCACCATTAGCCAGCACATCAGTCTGTCCCTCGTTTGCACCCTAACCTAATAAGGGAGCAAGCAAAGCCTCTGTTTGGAGGTCTGAACTCTAATTGGAATGCCTATCGGCAGTTTTAAGAGGTCTATCAATAGTTGTGTATTATTATTATTATTATTATTATTATTATTATTATTATTATTTAAAGTTTCCGTCTCTTACAGATTTCTGAATGAATGCATCTGAGGTTTGCTTCAGAAGGTATCAGAGAATGTGGGTGGGTGCTAAGAAGCAGGACTAGACATGAATTTATCTATCATCGGAGGCAGCTCATGGGGACATGGCTTGGGCTTCTTTGCGCTATTTATCATAACACGTTAGAAGTTTTCTGTAATTGAAAATTAAAAGAGGGAAATACGGCAGTATATCAGCAGTGAAGCCTGCATTGCTTTCCTTATACAAAACCACATAGGTTCTTTGTAATACAGGTAAAGTGAGTGGTTTGAATACTTGCCAAATGTGTGTGCGCTCATATCATCCTGTTTTTAAAAGAGAAGTGAATTCTGCTGTGTGCTTTTGTCATCTGCCTGCTGTTGCATTGATCTCTTTACTTTGAAAGCTGTCGTAGGCCATTAAATACTCTTCTGAAGCCCTTAGAATCGACTGTGGAGAAGGGGCGATTTAATGCTCGGGCCCTGACTTTACTTAGCTGTTCCCTTATTGTTAAGTAAATGGCGCTTACAATTTCGGATGTGATAATGAGTTCTGTGATGAAATCTTTCTAACTAAATCTCAACGCATATCCTCCTTTCCCTAAAATAAATTCCTTGGAAGTGCTAAGTTGCTATTTATACAGTGTTTCAGAGAGCATTTGCTCAGGCTTCACCCAGGACCTCAACTTGTTTCTTCTTGTAAGGATTTACTTCTTGAATCTAGGCCCTGGGTTTTTATAAAAGTTATATTATTTTTAATGGTGTATGCGGTGTGTGTGTGTCTGTCTGTCTGTCTGTGCATGTGAATACAGGTGCCTGTGGAGGCCAGAGAAAAGGGCGTTGGATCATTTGGCATTGCAGTTGGAGTTGGTTGTGAGCCGCAGCTGAGGATGTTGAGAGCCAAACCGGGGTTCTCAGGAAGAGCAGCATATGCCCTTAACTCCTGAGATAATGCTCTAGCCTTTATTCGCCGGTATATCTTTATTCTTCGAAGAGATGTCTAGATGCTCACAAACATTCCTTTAAGCCGGGCGGTGGTGGCGCACGCCTTTAATCCCAGCACTCGGGAGGCAGAGGCAGGCGGATCTCTGTGAGTTCGAGACCAGCCTGGTCTACAAGAGTTAGTTCTAGGACAGGCTCCAAAACCACAGAGAAACCCTGTCTCGAAAAACAACAAAACAAAACAAAACCAAAAAAAACCATTCCTTTGTTTTTGATGCCTGAAATCTTCAAGGGGATGTTCTTAGGCAAGATGGGCAGCAAAGATTCTGCTGTCTTTAGTATGCCTGTGAAATATCTGTGAGCCACAGTGGGCATGAACATTCTCATCGCACTAAAAAGAATGAGTCCTGACGTAGGTATTTGTTTGCTCCTCCCTCCCTCCCTCCCTTCCTTCCTTTCTGTTTTCGAGACAGGGTTTCTCTGTAGTTTTGGAGTCTGTCCTGGAACTAGTTCTTATAGACCAGGCTGGCCTCGAACTCACAGAGATCTGCCTGCCTCTGCCTCCCGAGTGCTGGTATTAAGGGGGTTCGCCACCACCGCCTGGCAGGCGCTGCCGTTTACATGCATGGTGAAGTTTTCTTTGTAAACATGGAATAATATAGAGGAACTGGCAGGAGATGCTTATCAAGTGTAAAGTGTAGTTCATGCAAATTTAGAGAAAGGGATGTATATGCACACGAGTGTTCAAGAGCATATCTGTTTATGTGGGTCCATCATACTGTGTGTGTGCAAGTGTGTGTAGCATCATACTGTGTGTGTGGGTCACTGTGAGCAATTCATTTGTATTTTAATACATCAAACTTGCCTGAAGTTCAGCCCCACTGGTCAGCCTTACAGACCAGGCTGTGGTGACACACACCTTTAATCCCAGTACTCTCCCTAGTTACCATAGAAACCTGGCAGTGCACGCCTTTAATCCCAGTGGTGCACGCTTTTAATACCAGCCCTAGAGAGGATTATAAAATGGGAGGAGACAGCTCTCAGTCAGTCTCATTCTGAGATTCCTGGAGGCAGGATCGCCATTTTCTGACTGAGGTTAAGGTAAGAGCCAGTGGCTGGCTGCTTTGCTTTTCTGACCTTTAGGTTGAACCCCAATTTCTGTCTCTTGAGTTTTTATTAATTGTGCTTCGGGTCAGAAGACCACTTTTGCTGTTGGTCCTCAGGGCTCTTCCATCTTCTGTTTAAGACAACCTCCCTCATGAGCTGGAACTTCACCACGGAGGCCGCTCCCATCGCTCCAGGGCTGGGGATCTCAGTGTTCATACAATCCCTTCCTTTTTACCTGGGTTCTGGTTATTTGAGCTCAGATCCTCATGCTTATGGGGCCAGGTCTTTCTTTACTTAGCCTTTTCTCCAGCTCAAGGAAGAATTTGATAGGAGCCATTACCACTGTCTAAAATGTTTTGGTTTGATTTGGGTAGCCGGCGGTGGTGTAATTTTAGATCTGTCACAGAAATGTGTCTTGTGTTGAGCACAACAGGGCAGTTCTGTTTTCTCTCTCCTTCACCCTGTGAGACGGTCCCATCCTTGAAAGACGGACATGGCGTGTTATTGCCTAACGACTCGGGCTCCCCGTGTGGATAGGGGATGTTTGGTAGAAGTCAAGCCTCTCAACTCTGAAAATCGGAAATCTGAAACTTTCTGAGCTCGCTGGACACTGTGAGTGGAAAATTCCACACCTGTTCCTTGTGATGGGTCACAGCTGAAATAAAGGTCTCTGAAAGGACTGTATGAAGTTATCTTCAGGATTTGTGTATAAGGGGTAAATGAAACACATTTCAAGTTTAGACTCGGGTCCTTTCCCAATACCGCAATCTGTGCGTGCAAATATTTCATGATCTGAAAAGGTCCCAATTCAGAATCTCTTCTCCGGTTCTTTCAGACAAGGCATGCTCAGCCAGTGATGGCAGAGTCCCGTGTTTGGAAGTGGGTAGATGTGGGTGGAGAGATTGCACTTCAGGATGGATTTAGGAGTTTATTGTGTGTGAGGCAGCTTGATAGGGAGACAAAGTGTCTTGTCTAAGATTATGACGTCAACAGTGAAAGCGACATTTTCACCCAGGTTTGGCCAAATGGACAGAGCACTGGGTTCTTCAGTCTTCTGTAAACCTACCCATTTAACCTGCCCTTTTAAATTTTTATTTGTGTGTGTGTGTGTGTGTGTGTGTGTGTGTGTGTGTGTGTGTGTGTGGGCGGGGAGGAGGGAGGAGATTAGTACAGTTGCCTGTAGAGACATTGGCCTTCTGGAAGCTGGAGTTACAGGTGGTTGTGAGACGCCCACTGTTGGTGTTGGGAACTAAGTTCTCTGCAAAAGCAGTGAGCAGCGCTGACTGCTGAGAGGTGTCTCCAGACTCCCACGTGGGGCCTCGGATGAGTCCTCGTGGGCAGAGGTTAACAGGCCCGTCGTGCTCAGGAGCAAGCGGCTGTGGAGAGAACTCCACTTGAGTCCTTGTTGCGTCTCACAAAATGTCTTCATCTTTGGCAAGTTACGCGAGTCTCTGCCTGGGTTTCTCCATTTTGTAAGTGATTGCTAACACTAGGCTCTACCTTACAATGAGGGTATTTGTCTGAAACAAAGCAACAACGTAATGTGTACATGCATGTTTAGAATGATTAGAAGTCCAAGTGGCTTGTGATAGTGTCTTTATAAATGGTTAACACACTAACTTTTTACATGTTTTAAAACTGGTAGTGTGTGGGGCTAGAACTCAGGGCTTTGCATATCCACCACCATGCTACTACTCCAGTCTTTGCTGGATTTGAACTCAAGCCCATAGCACCTCAGCCTCCCTACTGCTCGGATTATTGACCCTTCCCACGGCTCCCAGCTGATATCCTGGTTTTCTTAGGAGCACGCTGAGGTGTCTCATCCAACACAATGCTTCTTCTTCTTCTTCTTCCTTTTTTTTTTTAATGGTTTTTCCAGACAGAGTTTCTCTGTAGCTTTGAAGCCTGTCCTGGAACTAGCTCTTGTAAACCAGGCTGGCCTCGAACTCACAAAGATCTGCCTGCCTCTGCCTCTCGAGTGCCAGGATTAAAGGCGTGCACCTCCACCGCCCAGCCCAACACAATGCTTCTATGTAACTGACAGCCAACAAACACTGTTGAACGAACAGTCAGATTGATGTGTCCTGTAATATTTAAATTGAATTTGCAACTATGTTAGAATTTAGCTCCTCCCACCAGGTAACCCTTTGTAGGATGGGACCGATGAGTTCTCTGGTTTTCTGTTTCTTCCCCCAGGCTCTGGAAACAAATTCATTATTTATACAGCACCTACCCTAACGGAGACGATCGTAATCACATTGAAATTACTCTGTGCACCTAGAGAGTTTGAGCAGATGTGTGAATATTAAGTTATTAATAACTAATTGGGTGCTAATTATGTGCCCTGTAGTTCTTGGAGCTGATAAAGAGGTGTCACCTGCTGTGTCAGGCCTCTCTGTCTTGTCAGCTCTGGAGAAATCATTTTTGGCAGACTGACGTTAGCTTTAGGTTTTGAATGTCATTTCCTACAAGTTTGACTTTTGTTTTCTTGGTGCCTCAGGAAATCTTCCCATGAAACTGTTGCGGCCTCTGTGTGTAGAAATGCCATTTTCCATGTACCAAGGGCGTGTGATGCAGGCTGGTGGTTTTCTCTCGGGGGGAGACAGGAACCTGATGAAGGGCAGGAAAGCTAGGGAGGAGTCTGAGGCAGTCAGGCAGAACAGAAGAGGGCGAGGGCTGGAGAGCAGGCTCCGTGGGAGAGAGCAGCCCCTCTGCAAGCCTGAGTAGCTGAGGTCAAACCACAGCGCCCTGATGAAGACAGTGGTGCTGGGTCAGAGAGGTGGTTCGGCCGTGAAGAGTGCTCACTGCAACCTTGGTTCTCAGCCTTCAGGTGAGGATTTCAGCTTTACAACCACCGGTCACTCCAGTTTCAGGGGATCTGATGCTCTTTTCTGACCTCCTTGGATTCCGCCTTACTCTCTGTCTCTCTGTTCTCTCTCTCGTTCTCTCTCTCTCTCTCTCTCTCTCTCTCTCTCTCTCTCTCTCTCTCACACACACACACACACACACGCTTAAAACAACAAAGTCCAAAAATCCTGGTGTAGCCAGGCATAAGCCTGGAACCACAGTGCTATAGGCATGGGACACAGGGACAACTGCTTCCAGCCCAGCTCCAGGATTGGTGAGGGACCTTGTCTCAAAGAAATGTGGCAGAGGGATTGAGTAGGGTACTGTACATCCTTCTCTGGCTTCCACATGTTCACACATGAGAGAGAGAGAGAGAGAGACAGAGAGAGAGAGAGAGACAGACAGACAGAGACAGAGAGAGACAGACAGAGAGAGACAGACAGAGAGAGACAGACAGAGAGCAAAAAGCCTAGTGTAGTTCTTATATTTTTCAACACAGCTCTGTCTGAGTGGCCTTGAACTTGGACCTGTTACTCAGCTCCAGCTGATGTGCTGTAATGCACAATGATGTGTATCTTCGCCTTGTCTCCTCCCTCCAATCAGTTCCTCTACGTCTGTCTTAGTTGGAAATATGTTGGTGGTTGTTAGCTGGAATAAACCTGTGAGTTGAAAATCCTTGACTTGTGTCAGGGTGCTGGAGTGTCGTCCAGCACACCCAAAGAAGTTGTAAAGAATGAGAGAATCCCTAGATATAATAATTGAAGCATTGTTTTCTTCTTTTTAAAAAAATTTTATGTCTAGTTACTTCTGATTCATGGGACTTTTTGCCTTCTCTTTTGTCAGGTAATTCATCTGTGTTAGCTTGTCCTGTGAGAAAGGAAGGTGTGGCTTTATGGTCAACAATATACCTTTTCTTACAGGAAGTTCTTAGTCTGTTAGGGCTACCTGGCTGCATCCTTCTTTTAAAGTTAACTTCAGCATAAACACATACAATCTGAGAGGTTCTGAGTTGGCCATGTCGCTTCCTAGCAAACCAAGAGCATCAAAACGAAAGCTAAGCATTTCCAGCACAGGGATAAATACATAGTGTAGCAGGTAAGACAGAAAAGTGAGGATGCCCGTGCACAAATAGAAGAGTGAGCACAGCAAATATTGACAAGGATTAATATTTCTAATTGGTCAAAGTGTCTGGAAACAGTATTCCAGTAGAGCTGCAGACAGCAATGCCTGACTCATTTGGGTTGTGGTTATGACCTCTGACCTCACTCTCCATGACTCTTATATGCTGTGTCTTTGCCTCTCTGCTTTCTGGAACCCCTTTCTGCATTTGCCCTTGCCTGCTTTGAGTCCTGGCAAATGTGGAAGAATGTGTGTTGTTTGGGTCTTCAGCCTCCCTTGCAGCTACCTTTGGTCATGTGACCAGCGCTCCACCAGTCACAGGTGTCTGCTCTAGTTTTGGAATGATTGGTAGGTTGGTCGTCTTGGGAAGAAAGAAGAGATGTTTTGGCAGTGGCTGCATCTTATTGAGAAGAGCGGAAGTCTCCTTCCACTCCTCTGGTATTTGAGCTTGGCTATCCAGCCCCAAGTGTGTGAAGTGTTTCTGCCATGCGACTGACAATCAATACTTTAGGTGTAGGATAGGCAGTCTCTGCTGGAAACACTCTGCAGTAGTGGTGTGAAAGCACTCATAGACTTCGTGTGAACTGATGAGCACTGATGTGTTCCAACAAAACTTTATCGGTGAACAGGCAAGTGGTTCAATTTGACTCTAGTTTGGTGAGTTCCTGGTCTTGCCTGACCTGTGAGCCTGGTAGCTGAGCCACCTGTTACTTTTAAGAAAGGCTTGGTCGTTTTGCCTTTTCTCTAGAATGTCAGTTTCTATTTCCAGGCTTCCTAGTCCTCATCTACTCAATGAAGAGCTGTAAATTCCTTTCTGCTTCATACAGGCAAAAGCTGGTGTAAAGCGCCAGTCATTGGGTTAAAATATAACTTATTCTTGCTCCATGAAGCCGATAATTTCATTATATTATATTTCCCCCCCCCCCAAGACAGGGTCTCACTGTGTAGCTCTGGCTGTTTGGATTCACTATGTAGACCAGGCTGGCCTCAAACTCACAGCCATCTTCCTGCTTGCTGGGATCAAAGTTGTGTGCCACTATTATTTTAAAATGATTTATTTATTTTTATGTGTGTGGGTACATTGTTCTTATATAGACCCATGTGCCATATGTAAGCAGTGCCTTTGGAGGTCTAAAAAGGGCGTTAGATCCCCTGGAACTGGAGGTACAGATGCTTTTTAGCTGCCATGTGATGTTGGAAACTGTACTGGGTCCTCTGCGGGAGCAGCCAGTGTTCTTCCCCACTGCACCCTCTCCCTGTTCCTCATTGTCTGACTCTTTATTGAACTCAACTCTATTCCTCCAAAACTCTTAGTGGAATTATAAATCCAGAAATACTTCATTTGGTCACCCCCTCCCCCGCAGGTTGGGATTGGCCTAGAAGTCCCATGTATCCCTGACCCAGCCCCTCATCGATGTGATTTAGCAGTGTATTCCCAGACTTGATTTGGATTTCATTAGTTTACTATGCACTTCCTTGTGTCCATGTTGCTTGTGTGCAGATGAAGCTCAAGATCTTTGCATCAGGAGGAACTCCGAGACCCCACGCTCCTGCTCCTCTTCTTTACAGCCCCACTCTCCCCATTGCTAATCCCTATCCTTAGGCAAACTGATGCCATTTAGAGATTCTTGAAGTGGAACCACGTAGTGTTTAACCTTTGGGGATTGGCTTTATTCCCTCATCATGATTCCTTTGACCCATCCCAGTTGCTTGTTCCTTTTTTATTGCAAAGAATACTCCACAGTATGGCTGTAGCATGGTTTGGTTAACTCTTGAAGGACAATAGTTTTTTTCTATTTGGTATGCTTACAAAGCTACTGTGGGTTTTTTTTTTTTTTTTTGTAGGCTTTGAAGTCAACTTAAGTCAACTTAAGATATATATTCTTGAGCGGAATTGCTAGGTCATATGGTATGTCTATTTCACCCTTTACATGAAGCTGCCATCCCAAAGGACACGAGACCGCTGAATTGGCAGTTTATGAACTGGTCTCCTCTTTCATTTTGTTCCCATTTACTGCTTTGTCTGGATTAGTTTTCTCAAAACAGTAATTGTAGCTTTCAAACCTGCTTGGTTTTACACTCAACACTTTATACATACTGTCTAATTTCTTAACGACTCCCCGGCGGAGGTCTGATGCTGTTATTTCTCTAGAGCAGGAAATGGATCCACAGGGTATATAATTAACTAGTTTAGATACATTCCGCTCAGTAAGGGGCAGAGTTAGAAACTGCAGCCTTGACTGCCTGTGGAGCTAGTATCATTAGATTGGTAAGGCAGCCCTTAATGTTGGGTGTACTCAGTGCCTGGAGATGTTGGCTGGCAAAGTGATTCTGACTCTGACCCTGTGGGTCATTCCTGACCTTGTACATTCTTGGAACCATCTGTGAACTTCTGTTGTTTTCCCTCTTGCTGTTACCATA
This sequence comes from Alexandromys fortis, assembly GCF_014885135.2. Taxonomy (NCBI): domain Eukaryota; kingdom Metazoa; phylum Chordata; class Mammalia; order Rodentia; family Cricetidae; genus Alexandromys; species Alexandromys fortis. Next base: position 4,121,982 of record NW_026068003.1, read on the forward strand.
TCTGAATTCCCATAGTATCTCACAATGTCTTAAGCGGGACTCAGTATTTGTATAAAGAAGCCCTGCATATGGCCAGCTGGGGGATATCATAACAGAGACGCTGTTGCAAGGCTAGTGGACTATGATGGAGAAGAAGTTAAAGTTAACGGTCTCAGAACTGAATTGCAGGTCGACCCCCAGTTTCCCTAGTTTGTGGGTTCCCATCTACCCTCAGGGAAGTTATCTGTTTTTTTCATCGAGTTCCTTGATATGTTCAAGCACAATCTCAGTCTCCAAGGACATGGCAATTAGCTTATTCCTATCAGGGTGGACATGTTCATCACAAAAAAAGGGGAGTGAAAACCAGCCAGCAAGTGATGGCCTTTTACGGAATCACCCAACATCAAATTGTTCAGGTCTTCCATCCTGATACAAAAGCACTTGTTAAACCCCACTAAATGAGAGGTGTAGCATCATAGTAGCTCCCTGGCTGATGCAGTCATTCCTTAAACATCCCTTTGATTGACACCTGGGAGACTCCCAAGGAGAGGGGCTGAAAATGATGCTCACCACGAGAGTGCCTCCTGTGTTCTTGTTCCTGATGTATTTTACCATCCCGATGGGAAGAGTAAAGCTGGTGATGGGAGGTGCTTAGTCCACTGCCAGTGAAGATGTATACCTGTGACTCCCTTAGAAATGATTAGTCATGTTGTCTAGGTGAATCGAGTGTCGTGTTGGCAGATGGACGGCCAGGTACGGAAGTTTCCATTATTTGCCTATGGTGCCTTCAGTGCTGAGAGAGCGTGGACCTGGTCGAGCCTAAGTTAGGAGCTGGGACCTTTCCTTACACCCTGAAGTCTGTTATGTCAACCATGTACTGTTTAGTTTACCAAAACCAGGCTGCGAAGTGTTCCTTTATGCTGGGTTTGGCATATGGGAATGGAGGCAGAGAATTGAGAGCAATTTCAAGACCAGCCTGGAGCACAAGAGTGAGACCCTGTCTTAACGGACAACTGAACACCTTTTACAAATGCTTGCTTGAACATGCTAAGAAGTGTGTTGTGGGTGTTGCTGCTAAACAAAGTGGAACACCTCTGTTTCTCACTCTCCTCTGGTTTTCATTTTTCTCTTGTCTTTCTAAAAGGAAAAGGAAAATGAATTTACTGGCTGGGTTTCTGTGTCAACTTGACGCAAGCTAGAGTCATCAGAGAGGAAGGAGCCTCAGTTGAGGAAATGTCTCCATGAGACCCAGCTCTAAGGCATTTTCTCATTTAGTGATCAGTGGAGGAGGATCCAGTCCATGGTGGGCGATGCTATCCCTGGTGCTGGACCTGAGTTCTATGAGAAAGCAGGCTGAGCAAGCAATAAGAAGTACACTCTTAGGCAACACCCCTCCATGGCCTCTGCGTCAGCTCCTGCCTCTAGGTTCCTGCCCCGTTTACGTTCCTGTCCTGAGTTCCTTCACTGATGGACAGCAATGTGGAAGTGTAAGCCCAATAAACCCTTTCCTCTCCAACTTGCTTTTGGTCATGGTGTTTTGTTGCGGCAACAGAATCCCTGACTCAGACAATGAAGAATTCTGTTTTAATTTAGTTTTGTCCCTGGACAAATGAAGCATCTGAGAATGAGAGCCACATCTGGGCACGGTGCTGAAAAACTCTCTTTTAATATATAAATATTACAAAACTAAATCAAGGAAGCCAATTAAGGGGTGGGGGCTCCCTGTCCTGTAATCCTAAAAATACCAGGTGCCAACAAAGAAGCATTACCGAATCCTCAGTTAACCACACACCGGGATCAGCAATGGAAGTACGGTATAGAAGATTTTTGTGAGATAAGAGTCATGTTCAAAAGGCATGGTGGAGAGTTCTGCACTAAACTGTTGAGATGCAGCCAAAAAGAAAAAAAAAAGGCCTATGAATGATTGAGCCCTGGCCAGGAGAAGTGAAATTTGGCACCTCCCCTTATTAGCATGAAATCATGATCCAGGCATCGGATGCATTTGTGGCTTTCAGGAGGCAATGTGGAGGATCTTGGGCGATGATTGAGCGAGGGAGATACTAGTGTGTTAGCCCGTGCGCCTCTCACTAGGAACCTTTTTTCCGCACGAAGAAAATGTTTTCCAACACTAAAGTCAACATTTAATCCAATTAAATTTAACATTTTTATCAACAAACATAGCCAAGTTTGATGTTAAAATTGATGAAGGTGTTCATTTCTAGATCCTTTGGGTGGTGCGGCTCTTGGAGAAGACGCCGGGTTTGAAAGGGTCTTTCCCCACCGTTTGGCTTTATAGCTGGCTTTTCTTGTTTATGTTGTGAACTAATTTTAACTACCCATAAAAGCTTAGGAATCCCATTTACATCTGAACAGTGATTCAGCAATTTGGACCCATATTTTTTTGCCATGGAGTTGTCTAGTAAAAAGTTTATATGACGCTGCTGACTCTAATGGTTCAGATAAATTATGCTTTTATCTCTCTGTGTGTTTATATTTCTTTCCTCTCTGCCTACACTTTCAGAACCCTATTTATCAACCTCAGTTATATGGGTGGATTTGGATATATTTTCTCTCTCCCTCTTTCCCTCCTCTCCCAGGAAAAACATAATTTCTATATGCTACCAGATGGGTGTGTTGGCTGTAAGCAAAAGGAAAAAAAATTTTTTACACGCCATCTGGTGTCTTGGTGGGGTCTAGTTGATTAACTTCTTAGGGTTGGTTTTCAGCCTCATCCCCAAAACCAAGCCCCTTTTGGCTTTTAGTGCTGTAAAATTTTTCATATCCCCCACATTGTTAATAATATACACTCCTTTACTAGCTGGCAGGATGTTGTAGTGGACAAACCTGATAAAGCTGGAACACTGTGCTCTGCTCCTGGACTAGCTGTGTCCTGGCAAGGTTAACAGGTTAAAAGGGAGTTGATCTTCCCCGGGTTTGCTGTCTGAAGTTGAATTTGAGCACTCTGATCACACCAAGGGGCTGGGAATATTTTGGGTGTATGTAGTTGTTGTGTAACAGCAGGAAGGAAAACAACGCAAGAGCTCATGCTCTACTGAATGAACTAGACCTCAGGGCATATATAAACAACTTCAGGAAGTTCCTGAAACTGACCAGATTCATCAGGCCCCTCCCTGCCAGAGTAAACAGTACAAGCTGCAAAGACTGTACTTAGGCCAATTTGCAGAGAAGACTCTTGCAATCAGACCAGCTGTTCCCGTGAGTTTTAGAACACCTAATCACTTGGAGGATACTCTACAACCTGTGGAGTTGCCTATAATTCGTGCAGTGTGCTTCAGGTTCTTGGCTTGTGGGATGTCACCCATCCATGCTGGGGTGGGTTTTGGTGATGCAGCTGTCTTTGAGTCATCTATGCTCCTGTAAGTAACCCCTCACCCATGTTCCTGTCAGTAGCCCCAGTCAAACTCAGTGGTTCACCAAGGCGGACTTTGGTATTTGCTCCCTTTCTGGGTTCAGCAGATGTATGTGTTGCGTCTCCCAACAGCACTGTATTCAGCAGGGTCTCCATACTGTTCTTCTGTAGGACAAGTGTCCCCTCATTGAGAACGGCTCAGGAAGTGTTCATCAGTCATTTATTAATTAATTAATTCATTATTAAAGGAACAACTGCAGGGGCTGCGGAAATCTGCTATCAAAGTATTGTCTAGGGGAACACAGTGAGCAACAGGACAGCTGGGTATTAGGGAATGCAGAAGGTATACCAGCCAACATGTTTTCTATAGAGCAGTAATTAGAAGATGTAGGCCATGGGATCTGTGGCACATTGCTTCCAGAAAGCCCATGCTGTATTGTTTACGTATGACGGATAAACATCCTCTTGTATATGTCTAGTCATCCCAGATTACCACTCAGTCAAGAGAAATGGTTGTTCTGTGTTGTTTAATAAGTAGCGACAAGGGGGAAAGTTCACATTCATTACAGGCACAGTGTTTTCTCTTTACCAAGTCTTTTCCGTCTGTGGTTGGTTGGATCTGAGGAAGTGCAGTTCATGGGTAGGGAAAGCCAACTGTGCATAGAAAATTGAAAAGGCAGCTTTGAAAGAGCACAGACAAAAAGAGATCTTATAATCAATCACCTCACAGTGAAGAGGAGCCTTGTCATGTGACCTGGCAGTGTGCTGTATGTGATTGTAACACTGTTTCTGCTTATGTAGGGAAATGGTGCTGTACCCTGCTGGACCAGACATTCTGTATCGTGTCCAAAGTGGTTTACACTGTTTTCATTTTATATTGAGATTCTCCTATTTCTTCTTTTTAAAAGATTTATTATTTTTCATTATTTCTTTCCTTTTTCCTTCCTTTCCCTTCCTCCTCTCCCTTTCTTCTTTACCTTTCCTCCCTCACCTTCTTCCTTCCCCTTCTTTCCCCTCTTACCTTTCCTCCCCTCCCCTCTTTGAGTTCTATATAATCCTAACTGTTCTGGAACTCACTCTGTAGACCAGGCTGGCCTTAAACTCACAGAGAACCACCTCTGCTTCCCAAGTCCTGGGGTTAAAGGTGTGCACCACCATGCCCAACCTTAATTTTTTAAAAAATTGTGTTTTTGTATATATGCACACGAATGTAGGCATTCTTGGAGGCTCAAGAAGTTAGGTTCCCCTGAAGCTGGTTATGAGCTGCCCAACATGAGTCTTGGTAAGTAAGTTTAAGTCCTTTGGAAGAATAGTCACCGTTCTTAAACACTGAACCATCTCTCCAGATGTGCGCCGCTCCATATTTTTTTATATCATATTTATTGTGGGTAAACTTGTGGAGTCCGTTCTTTCATGCACCGTGTATGTTATGTGGGTCCCTGTGTTCACCTTCATGCTGTCTGGCCTGGTAACAAGTATTTTTTGCAGGTAAGCCATTTTGTCAGCCCAGATCTCCCCATTTCTTTAAGGCTCCCTATCCGAGAGCATTTGCCCCTTCATCAGTTCCCACAGTTGTAGAGATAATCTTCCATGAATGGACTGACATCTATTTTCCTATCAGTTTGTGGATGGACATTTACTGTTTCCAGTCTTTATACACAGTGCTTTGATTTACACCATATCATGTCCAGGTATCCAGGGAAGAACAGATTTGAAGCCCATGGATCTAGCTATATATTTAGAACTCTGTCTTTGCTTTGTTGGGGTTCATTTTGCCCAGCTCCTTTATGCACCCCCTTGCGTTTTAACTTCTCCTTGTTTGCCTGGGAAAATGCTTCTGGTGTAAGAGCAGGCTCCACTGGGTTTGCCTGAGAGGTTACATACAGTTGACTGTGCCTCAGAATGCTTGTAGTTTTAGTGAAGTCAGCGGGAGCCGGGAGCCGGGAGCCGGGAGCCGGGAGCCGGGAGCCGGGAGCCGGGAGCCGGGAGCCGGGAGCCGGGAGCCGGGAGCCGGGAGCCGGGAGCCGGGAGCCGGGAGCCTGCTGCAAACAGCGTTAACATTGGTGACTTGCTAACCACAAGACCCGTAAAGGATTAGTAGGTGTGGCCAGTAAGGGACAGAAATGTCACACAGTTTATTGGGTGGTGTTTTGCTTCGCCTGCTGGCCTTGGATATGCTAATTGGAGCCCAGTGCAGGGCCTAGGAAGTGGGAATCAATCACTCTAGAGAGTGGAGCTGTTCTTTATGACTTTTTATGATATCTGTAGAATGGCCAGGTGTAGGGTAGGAGCCACGGTTCTGATCGTTTGCCATCTTATTCTGGGTTCCATGGGTTCAGCTTCCCCCTGCTGACGAAGGAGGATCTATTGGTTGAGATGTGGGGCTGAAGGGATCCTGATCAGGAATTAGTCCAGCTACAGGAATTAGTGCTGGATCCCTGATCCCTGTGCGGCGACTCCCAGTGATGGGGCCTCAGTGCTGTCCCTCTCCCTCTCCCATTTCTCCTTGTTTTGAAACTAATTATGACTTCCCCAGCCTTTGGCAGTCTGGAAGCAGTGTTTTTCTTTTCTTCCTTGACCCATCTATGATCTTCCTTTACTCTGTAGGTTAAGATAAGGTCATGGGCACTGTACCCGTTGTACTCACTTGTGCTCATCTGGTCCTCGAATAGTGCCAGGCAACATCATCGGTACTTAAAAAGATGGATTAGATTAATATTATCATCAAAATTTTTTCTACAAGAAGGGTTGCCTGCTGCCTTCCCTAGGAAGTCCTTAATCCTGGAAGGACGCTCATCAGAGGCTTCACATTTTGGCCATGTCCCTGGGATGTTAGACGTCATTTATCAGTTTCCTTATTTGAGTTTCTGTTTTCTGATCATTTGATCTGAAACAAAAGGTGAGGTGATGGGACATGCTGCGTCTCTGATCTCGAGTTAGCAAGTAGAATTAAAAACCTCCCATAATCCCAATTCGCATATGAGTAGTGAAATCTGGAATCCTTGGGAATGCGGTGTACAGACAAAAATGTCAGATGGGTGCATCTGAGGAGAAAGGGGAAATAGAGTCTGAAGTACTAGTGGCAAATTTTTGGCAATAATATTTTACAAATTGCCTTCCATGGGTTTCTTCTCCAAGTGTGTCCAACTTTTCTTCAGAGTGTTTTCCTGACTTTGTTTTCTGGCCCATTAGGACTCGGAATCTTTAATATTCTTGATGCCAGTTTTAGTCATTTTATCGTTCCTGGGTCTCCGGGGTCATTGCCAACATCTCCGAGCACAGACACTGTTTAGCTTCATTGTCCTTGTTTCCTGGTCTCAAATCTCCATTGTTTTAATGTGTTGTTGACTGTAAAAATATTTTTATCGATTCTCAAGTCATGTAGTCCAGACTGGACGTGACCTCTCCCTCCCACGTGCAGGGACAGAAGCAGTGCCATCGTCACTAGTCATATACCCTTCTTGTCTTGGGATTGGTTCCGTCCCTCAGCTATTTTAGCTCAAGACAGAGTGATTAAAGATGGAATGAATTTAGTAAAGCTTCATAGCAGTTCTTTCCAACTGAGCCTCGAGGAGCAGTGGTGGCTGCTTTTGCCCTTCTGATTATGATACTGCCCTGGGCATTCACCCCATGACACCCTGCTCTTTTGAGACGGAGGGCTCTAGGAACTGCAGGCTTTAGCATGAGATAGAAAGAGAGCTATTTGCTGGATTTGGGGTAGATGCTCTCTATGTCCTGAATTTGGTTTTTCTTCTACAACACGCTTGGACCTCCATTGCCTTCAGCCTTCAAAGACTGTCAAACGATAGCAATAGAATGTTCTGTCTTGGGTTGAGCAGGTGCCAAAACCTACATGATCCTAGGTGTTGGTGGCAAATGAATGTCCCAGGAGAGTGTCTAGCTGAGTTCTTGGGACCAGGGAGAGAGTTAGAGGAGGAGGCTGTGTGCCCTCAAGATCAGGAGCATTGTGTGCCTTTGGCAAAATGAGACAACAGCTTGTACATGGGTCTCTACCTTGAAAACGGGGATCTAATGTCATCGGTTTGCTCCCTGGGTTTCTGTTCTGCCCACCTTGTCTCCACATTTATCTTGTTTGTTTTCAAGCTTTGTTTGCTTTCTTGCCACGTTTCTCGAAAATGAGTGTTTGTCATGTTGCTTGTTTCCCTGGCTGGGATGCGAGTCCTGATACCCAGGATTGGGACTGCCTGTATGCACCTATCAGCTCCTGGTTGACAACTGTAGAACGAAAAGATGAATCTGGTGTCGGTTACTGGTCAGGACCTTGTGTTGTTCCTTCTCATCTGTTACTTGGTCACATCCGGGAAAAGATCATCATTCAGTGACAAATTGGGCATCCTATAACCAAAATACTTGGGATCAGAAGGGTTTCAGATGGTTTTAGATTATATAATATTTGAGCATATATAATGGTATTTCTTGCGGGATAAACTCAAGTCTAAATGTAAAGATTATGTGTGTTTGATGACTATCTTATATACATAGCTGAAAAAAGTTCAGTATAATATACATATCTTTTTACATGAAACAATTTCAACGTGATGTCAGATGTGGGGTTTTCCATTAGTGTTATCATGATGGATCTTAGATTTGATTTTTGGACTATTTTGGATTTAGGGGTTTAGGTGAGGCATGGTCACCTAGTATACGGAATAAGAACTTTAGACATTGTGGAGTTTGCTGGCCGTCTTCTTGGCACCATTGCGCCCCCCCCCCCCCCCCCCCCCCCCCCCCCCCCCCCCCCCCCCCCGGGTCACACAGCTTGTTTAGAAGGATGCCTGGGAATTGTTGACAACCCTCAGCTTAGCAGTGTGAGCTCTTTTGTGTTCCCTCCACTATCAGCCCTGTTCCCTTTCTCAGACAGTGTCCTAGGCCCAGCAGCCTCCTCTGGGATCACGTCGTCTGAAATCCTTGCTGAGCCCTGCTTTTGAGAGTCCTGAGTCATGACCTAGTTAACATCACATAGACTTCGGATTGTTTTATTATTGTAGCTCCAAGCTGTCAGTCTGATGAGCTAGTCTCAGATTTATATAGCATATAAGATGTGTTTTTTTTTCTCTTTGCCAAAGGCTGTGATTGTACAAGTTCACACGTTGCTCCTCAGCCGAGTGTTTTCTCATTCAAGTTTTGAGACCTCTTGACTGTGCCCCTGTTCATTGGAGAGGAGGATGCTTGGGTAATGTGTGTGCTTCTGAAAAATGAAGACACCTTGCCTGAGCTTCAGCTCAGGCAGGAAGGAGAAGCACAGTGCAGCCTCCTGAGCTTGGTTCTTCGGGGACCTAAGATCTTAGCATTTGGATTGAAATTCCTTGCTTTCCCAAGAGTATGGTTAAGATCTAATGTCACAGATAGAAGTCTTCCTTTTGAATGTTCCTGATGGCTAACAGGGTTAGGCCATGTAGAACTCCATGTTGAGAAAATTCGAAGGTCCTGCCTTATTTAGACACTGTAGGAGGGGGCTGAAGAGATGGCTTAGTGGTTAAGAGCATTGGCTGCTCTTACAGAGGTCCCGAGTTCAATTCCAGCAACCACATGGTGGCTCACAACCATCTGTAGTGGGATTTGATGCCCTCTTCTGGCCTACAGACATACATGCAGACAGAACACTGTATATATAATAAATAAATTTAAATCTTTTTTTTTAGACACTATAGGAAAGTCTCAAGGTTAGCGTGGTGGGATTTAATTTTATCATAGTCTTTCACTTAAACTCGGTGTTTCTTGTTCTTTATTCATGTATGTGTTATAAAGTTTCCTTTAAAATAGACTCATTTAACTTGAAGATGAGAGGCAGCATTTTAAACAAGACTAAACTAGTGGTAGAGGGTGTGAGGCTATAACAGAAATGACGACGATTGTGCGAGCAAAATTGGCGCCCTGAGGAGATGAACATTAACCAGCCTTGAGGCAGTGCTTTGGGGTGTTGATGCAGGTGGCAGCTTGTGCTCCCTCGAGGCAGCTGCATGGTACTATGTGTGTAGACGGACTAACCGGGAGGTTAAATGAGCGGAATGCCCCGACTAGTCTTCAGAGTGTTCTGTGTGCCGCGTGGAAACATGATGTAGAATAGGCTATTGGTTGGTGCGAGCGCCACTGGTCTGGGTACACATACCTCACTGCTGTGATAAAACACTTGACAGAAGCAGCTGTTGGGCAGGGAGGTCAGGGCAGCAAGAACTTGAGGAATGGGTCACATTGCACCTGAGGCTGGGTGGCAGAGAGAGGCGGGTGCTAATGCTTGGATTTGTTTCAATTCGGTCTAGGATCCCAGTGCGTGGAATGGTGCATAGATAATGGTCCTCATTATCTATGGACTCCGCACGCACGCACGTACAGATGCTGTTGCCTTGGAGTCTGTGGCTCTTTCTAGGTTTAAAGGCATTACCCATCACCTGGTAAAACTTTTTAACAGCAGTCATGGGACCACCACCAATTACCTCCTGGTAATGATACAGGGCTAAAGGGAACGATGCAAAAAGAGCTTCCAGAGTCCTGCCCGGTCCCTGTAGCAACAGTGCAGATGCAGCGATAGCTTGTATGAGGCAGAGGATGTCTTAGGTGGTCCTTAAGCAAACATGAATATTTTCCTTCTGGTTTAGGTGTAGGCGGTAGATCCCAGGCTTTGTACATGGTGAGCATGGAGCTGTACCCTACTTCCTTCCCTTTAATTTGTGTGTGTACACACAAAGGGCAGACCTTCCTCATCTTGGTGCCATTGCTCAGCTCAATGGACCGTATTTCTTTATTATTATTATTAATTCTGCTGTTGCTGTTTTGAGGCTGGTCAGTGTCCCCTGAGTAGGCTAGACTGACTGGCCAGGAACTTGGAGGGACTCAACCCCTTTCTGCTGCTTCCTGCACTCAAATCTACATCCAGAAGGTCTTCATTGACCAAGTAGCCTCCCTGGTGTCCTCTCCATCCTTCAGTGAAGGTGTTGGCTTCACTGATGAGTGAGACCAAAGGCTTGTTAGTTGTATCAGCTTTTGAGGGGAAAGTTCTTTCTGGGCAGCAGACCCAGGCTTGTGGCTGATATTTATGGAGTTGTTCCTTTCTGAGCTCCCTTTTGGGCTGTGGATGTCTTGTTTATCTGGCTGCCTGAGGCGGTTTAGAATATATAAGCGTTCCCGCAGCCGAATATGATAGCGTCCTCCGGGAATGAGTCTTTCTAGGGCAGGGCATTTCATCCTGCTCCAAAGACAGGAGCAGTGGAAACCAAAGAATGAGCAGATTCCGATTTGTTTAAAAACCCTGTCTTTTGATTAAGATACATCCTGTTCTGAATCACCCCTTCCGCCTTTTTGCTGTCTCTGCGCGGAATATAGATAGCGTCTCTGTAGGTTATCTGTAAGAATGCAGCCTTGTATGCATAAAACCCCAGGCTCTGTAGGCTGTTTGGAAATGAGATTGTAGAAATCATGATAGGGGGTTTCCTCATTTCAAGACATCCCAGATGCAGGGAGTGACATCTGGACATTTTGAGCATCAGAAAGGGATGTATGTTGGAGCATCTTAGATTTTTGACGTTCAGAGTGGAGATACTTATCGGAAGTCTATGCAAATGCTTCAACCCCCCACATCCCAGAATCTTGAATGTTTCTGCTCCCTGTCCTTTCAGATAAGGGTGCTCAACCTGAAAGGGTTGTAATTTAGAAATGCTGGGTCAAGAGAGCCCCAAAGAGTAACAAGGGGAGCTAAAATCAAGCCCCCCCCCAGTCATTTTTAAAGTATTGATAGCATACAGGATAAACACCTGACTTCTCACTCAGCACCACACTTGCCCTTTCTCTCCTACCTCTGATAGAAATATAACTCTCCTGCTGACTAGATTAACCTGTACAAACAAGTATGAGTTTCGAATCTTTTGGTTTCTTACTTTTCTTAGACAGGATTAAAAGATCATAGCACTTTCAAAACCTGACAACGAATCTTGGGTAATTCCTCAGACATTCGTATAATTCTCCCGTTATAGGTAGGCTGGATTTGTTGACTTGAACTTCTAAGGTGCACCGATAAAATTGAAGTGAGGTAAACTTACAGGCTTCTTCTCTCAGGCACTGATTGTGGAAGAAGCTGTTAGCCACATGGTGAATGTTTGGCCGCTCAGTGGAGAGGCTGGGGTGCAGCTGACTGCTCGTAGTCCTGGCGTGAGCCTGGAAGGCTGCCCTGACCAAGTCATACATGCCAGCCAATTCTTTCACTGTCACCTCATTAGAGACCCAAAGGCCAAACCACCTTGTCAGAGTGAAGCCCGGACTGCACACAAAGACCGTGTTTGAAAAGATGGCGGCCATGCCAGCACAGCTTTTAGCTGCCCTGATCTGGAATCCTGGCTTGCCCATATCGTGAGCTTGACAAATGAAATGGTTGCTGTTGGAAGCCTCCTTGGAGGGGCCATTTGTTGGGCAGTAATAGATAGCTGGTTCAGATTGCTGATGGGATTTGGACAATGTCTAATATTCACCAGTTAGCCTATGATATCATTTTCTTAGCATGCACACACACACACCCACACCCCCACCCACTTTCTGCATGGGCACCAGCAGTGTTGGGGACCCCTGGCTAGTGCCTTTTTAGGGACAGAAAAGAATGATTTGGGGTTACATGAACAACAACAACAGGATATAGAGAATGTTTTGGGGTTACATGAACAACATAACAAAGATATGTTCTCACGATGATTTTGAAAGAGTTCCCAGCTAAGAACCAGCAGCAGTATCTTGGTTCATACAACTCAAAATGTAGGAGTGGTGGTGTGTTTGTGTGTGCGCACACACATGTGTGCTTTAGAAACAGAAGTCGTGGCCAGAGAAGGTAGAAACTATCTTCTCTTCATTGTGAGGTCAGTTAGCTTTTGATGAGGCTTCTTAAGTTTTCTGAAACAATGGGAAAGAGCAGGGACATTGAGCCCACTCGTGGTGGAATGAAATCTGCCTTTGCTGCTTGAAGATTAGCGCCTCCGTGAAGGTCACTATGCGTGCGTGCGTGCGTTTGTGTGTGTGTGTGTGGTTCAGCCCCAGTGCCTGGCATTGCAGAGTATAGAAGGCGCCCAGAAAGGGTTTCTGCGTGTTTGTTTTAAAGATGGATATGTTGCATGGCTTTCAGAGGATAAAGTCTTTCTGGGCTTCAGTAGACTGTTGTGTAAAGTGGAGCTGAGTGACTTCAGAGGCTTTCAGACTGCCTGGAGTTGGTGTGTTTCGAGGACACGAGCGATCATCCAGGCCGCAGCCGGTGGGCCTGCCTTTCTCCTGCCCTGAAGATGAATTCTGGTTGTGGCCAGAGGACAGTGTAAAGTTGAGGTCATGGCACACTTTCTGCTTTGCAGTGTCAGCCTCGGTGATTTAGATCTTTAGGCTGTTAGTGACAAATTCAGAGAGAGAGACCTGTTGGCGTTGACTCTGCGGCTGAATCTTGTTAGGTAGATTGTTGCCAAGCTCCTTCTGTACATGTGCCTGGTGGGCAGACACCATGGTCCTGTCACTTGCGAGCAGATGACGTTCACTTGGGACTGCAGCAGGTTTCTGTGTTCATGGGACTCCGATGGTGGCTGAGACCTGAGCTTTCCGTCTGACGGCCCCTCCTCTGCCTGTGTTGTCTCAGGTCCAAGGGCATGAAGGCCTGATCTCTTTCACTTCGATCTTTCTTAGAAGCTTGGATATGGGTTTGAACACCAGAAAAGAGATCTTGTTTTTTTCCCTTTGTGCTGTAAATAACAGTGATGAGGGACACATTGCCTGCAGGTGGGAGAAGGCATTATGTTGAGTAGGATATTTGTCTGAATGCTGTGTGATGTTTAATGAGTTCGACATCTTTTGGTTTTAGATTATTTAAAGGAACACCATTAGTGAGTGAAATTTTCTGATAAATCTTAGTACTTCCGTGGCTCTGATCCTTTTGAATGGGTATCTCATGGGGGAGGATTCTTATATAAGCACTTATGTGTATATGAAAATATGTCATATTTATTTATTTGTACGCATGGGGGCTTTGTGTGAGGAGGCCAGAGGAGAACCTGGGCCTTGCTCTGTTACTTCATTCCCTTGAGACAGGGTCTCACAATGAATTTAGAACTGGGCTAGTGGCCAACAAGTTCCCAGTGATGATGGCACAACCGTAGTGCCAAGTTACAGGCCCATGTGGATGGATTTTTTTTAAAATAAGTACTTAGTATTTGAATTCAAGACCTGTACTTGCACAACGCATCTGTCCATCCTAGAGGAGTCAGATTCAATGTCAGGTTCAGTTGTGGTCAGTTAAGTGCTGTGGTCAGGGTGAAGCTGGGAGGAGCCAATTGCGTGCCTGCTCATACCTCGCTACCGTTCAGAGTAGAGAGCAGGCTGATGCAGAAATACGGATTCCAGTAATCCATCCCTGGGACTCCTGTTTCCCCTGCCCCTTTACCAGAAATACGGTTTTACCCTCATCGCACAGAACCAGCCAGATTTGTTTAGCTACTATTTTTCCATATATATGCCACTGTATTTTATAGAGACTTCAAATTAATGTGGGGCCAAGTTAAAAATTTCAGAGCAAAGGATTGTGTTTGTAATAACTAAATATATTATTAACTCATTAAGGACTTTGCTTTCATGAGCATGAGCGTGCTTAAAATACATCATATATGTATGAAAATATCCTCATGTAGCCTGCTACCACATGCAGTGACTACACACTAATGGAAATTTAAAAACACATTTAAAAAAGAACGTGAAAGTGAAGAGCTCAGTTGGAATTTGCATATGTAAATTTGAGAGGCCCAGGAAGTGAAAGATTCGCTGTCTAAACTGATGGCTCCTAAACAGGTGCCCGGGCAGCTCCGCAGGTGAAGACTGATGTTAAGCTTTCCTGAATGCTGTGGCTATTGAGTTTGGGACAGAAAATCCTATAAAAGAGAAAGAGCTGCAGAGTGTAATAAACTGCCAGGCGCTTGATAAAACCTCCTTCCTCTTCGCTGGCCGGTCAGGTTCAAGGGCGTCGCTGAATGCTCCTTCTGCTAGCTGTCTGAATTACTTCTGGGCTTGATAGAGACACAGACTCCCACTCGATAGCAGGGCACAGACTTGGGATATCTCATTTCCCTGAAGTTAAACCTACCAGTCTTCATTTGCCCAGTAATTTCCCCCTCTGGGTGGCACGTGTGGTAAACAAGACAAGCTTGTGCCCAGTTCCCGGCTTCTTATTTCAGGTTGTGGCTTGCAGCGGGTGGCCCCAGTTTTTCTGTACTGCCTGTTCTGGTCTCTACTGACAAACCCAGGGAAAAACTATGTTTTGTAGGGTTGACGGGAAGGCCAGATGAGGTGGTAAACACACAATACCGTTCAGGGGTTCCCTGTTACTGCATTTCTGAGTGTCTAAGATATCAGTTTTCAGTTACAATCTAGATGCCACTTTTGACATTTTGGGCCAGACGATTCTTGGAGCTGGGCTCGTCCTGAACATTAAAGGGAGGTGGAGAGAGTTTTTTTTTTTAATTTTTTTTTTTTTTTTATGTATGGGTATTTTTCCTGCATATCTATTTGCATGTGACCTGTGCTTAGTGCCCATGGAGGCCAGAGTGTATTCCCCTGCAAGTGGGGTTAGAGATGGTTGTGAGTGCTGGGAATTGAACCCAGGTCCTCTGGAAGAGCAGCCAGTGCTTTTCACTGAGCATTTCAGGCTGTTCAGCAATCCCTCTGACGTGTGTCTGACATCCCATTTCTGCACTCTAGTTCATGATCTGGAGAATTTCCCCAGAAAATATCTATTCTTTCCTACTGATAGAAATATGTCAGGGTTTTCTTCTTAAGAAAAAGAGATTTTATTTTGATTTATGTACTTGTGTATGTGGTGGTGGTGGGGTAATGTGTCTATGAGTGTCCCCAGAGGCCAGACAAGGGCATCGTAAACCTCAGTTGTTAGCTGCCTGAAATGACTGCCTGAACCCAAACTCTTGTTTCTCTAGAGGAGGAATACACACTCTTAATCGTTGAGTCCCCTCTCCAGCCCAGGTATTTCTTTTATTTAGGAATTGTTGAGAGAAACTGGGAATATACCTCAATAGGTACAGTGCTTGCCTAGGAAGTACCACATTCCAGTTTTTATTTCCACCGCTGAATGGATGTTGCATGCCTATATTCCCAGGCAGTGGAGGTGGGAGGACCAGAGGGTCAGTCTTGGCCATGTAGTGAGTTCAAGACCATCATAGGATATATAAAACGTAGTCTGAAGATAAACTAATAAAAAGTGTCAGGGAACAGAAACCTAAAATGAATAGATTGCTTCAATTTAATAATTGCTTTTATATTTAATGAAATTTTATACAGATGCCTCTTGCTGCAAACTCCGGCCCCTGAATTTGTTTAATTCATTTAGCAGTACTTTGAAAGCATTGGCCCAGTTATCTCCTTCTTCCTATTGCCTAGAGCCAGCCTTAATCTTTATGATGGCTTTGAAATATCATCGGAAATGTTGTCTCTGAGCCTCCATCAGAACAAAGAACTCTACTCTTAAGTAAACCACAAGGAGCTCACGAGGAAGCTCCGAACTGGAGCATGCCTCCAGCAAGTTAAACTGTATCACTTATGTGCGATTAGATGTTCCGGTTCTATAAACTTCTTGAAAATTTCGTGCTTTGAAGATTTGTGCACCTTGACATAGGGATGGAAAGAGAGGTTCTTCCTAGCTCCAGTTAAAAAAATGTAGCAACTTTGCCATAGCCAAAATCAATAGCCAAACTGTATTTGAGTAGCATCTTTGGGAATGTTTTCTAATCAAGGTGACTGTTGCTGTGATGGAACACTTGAGACCAAAAGCAACTTCAGGAGGAAAGAGTTGTTTTGCTTACATTTCCACAGCACTTTTCTTCATCCAAAGAAGCTAGAGCCCGAACCTGGAGGCAGGAGCTGGTGATGTCCAGTCATGGAGGGGCGTGTCTACTGGCCTGTTCCTTTGACTTGCTTAGGCTGTTCACTTGTAAAACTCAGGGCCACTAGGCCAGGGGTGGCACCTCCCACAATGGGCTGGGCTCTCCCCCGTCAATCACTAAGAAAATGCCCATAGGCTTGCCTGCCTACAGCAAGTTTCTATGAAGGCATTTTGTCAATTGTCTCCTCTCTATGACTCTAGCGTGTCTAGTTGACAAATAGCTAACTCAAGGGAATGAAAAACAGAGCTTGTGGGAAACGAATGCACAATGTGTTCCAGCTACCCTTCTGTTTCCTTGCTCCATCTGTGTGTGTTTGTGTGTCTCTTGTCCCCTCCATGGCCATAGAAGATGGGAGAGGGCATCAGATCCTTTGGACCTGGAGTGACAGGCATTTGTGAGCCACCTGACGTGGATGATGGGACCTGGATTCTGGTCCTCGCGATGGAGCAGCAAGTGCGTTTAAGCACCAAGCTATCTCTCCAGCCCTTCTTCTTCATTCACGTTTTAATCCTCTCCAGTCTGTCATTCTCTTTTCCATCCTCTTGCTTCCCAGAATGAGCCTGCGCGTAGTTCCAGTAAATCATCTCCCCTTCTGCCACACTGGCCATGGTGCCTTCTGCCTGTAATACTGGCACTTGGGAAGCAAGGCAGGAGCGTGAGAAATCTGCTCTACCCCAAGTCAAAGGCAGTTGATCCTCCAAAGTCAGTATTCTTTAGTTTTTTAAAAAAGTATCCAATCAGGAAACACTGGGAGGTGGAAAAGACACAAGTAACCAACAGTAGTAGAATTAAAAATCAAGTAATCTTCCTGTCCTGGTACCTGCTGACCAGGTTTGGTTCTCTTTTTTTTGCCAAGAGTTTCCTTTTCTCTTTGTTCATGTGTGTTTTTGTGCACCACTGGGGTTAGTCTTTATTTCTAATAGGAAGAACACAAACAGTCAGACCTGGGGATCTACAATAGACTGTGTACGTGGGCATGTCTGTGAGGATGGGATAGGTGTGGAGGCAAAGTGTCCTGCCCAGTGCTTTCCAGCTGATAAGTATTAGCCTGGTTCTTGGTTGTTAAGTTGATCCTATGGATGCTGTGATTCAGTACTATGAACTATGTCTTATGGATGGTGAATACTATCAATACTTGATAAATAAGGATGCTTTGGACATTTGCTACTGCTTTTGGTGTTTTGTTATCTTGCTACATACTCATGCAGGATATCCTTCTGTGTATGTGTTGCTTTTATTGGCTAATGAATAAAGCTGTTTGAGCCAATGGCTTAACAGAATAAAGTCAGGTAGGGAATTCGAACAGAGATATATAGAGAGTAGGCGGAGTCAGGGAGATGCCATGTGGCTGCTGAAGGAAAAGGATACTAGAACCTTACTGGTGATACATAGATTAATATAAATGGGTTAATTTAAGATGTAAGAGCTAGTGAGGAATATGCCTAAGCCATTGACCAAACAATGTTGTAATTAATATAGTTTCTGTGTGATTACTCAGGTCTGTGCAGCTGGGAAGCATAAGTGCAGTCTTTTTACAACATGTCATAGCAATTTTAAATATATTTTGATCAGACTTTTTTGTCCCAGCCCCTCCCAATAGCAGGTTTTAATAGTTGATATGGAGACTACAGTGACTTACCAGCCCTAAAATATTTACTCCTCTGGGAATCTTGACATATATCTAAGAAAACAAAAATCTGTGTACTGAACATGGAAGAATGGTCTCACTTATACATGCAGTCTAGAAAATGAGGACGTTTCAACAAACCACAATTCCACAAACTTTCAAATGCAGCTTAGTTAAAATTCATGTTATATTTCGATCATTTAAGTGTATGAAGCCATTCCTGGTGTGATGAGCAATATTACCGTGTTCATAGAATATGTTTTCCTCAAGGCATTGCCAACGGTCTGCTTAGGAAACAGCAATGAAAAACCCAAGTAAAAGATACCAAAACTGGGATGAGCGTGGCCAAACCAGTTGGTGACACTTGGCAGTGAGTGTGCAATGGACGTGCTGCGGAGATCAAAATAAGTTTGCGCAGACTTTCTCCGTGGAATGAGGCTTTACCTCTGTGTAAAACTGGAAAACAGCCCCGCACATTTTCCATGACTCTCATTGTTTTTTTGTGGATACGTTTCAGGATAGAAACTGCCATGGTGGCCTTACAGAAAACACACAGTAGTTTCTGGTTCCTTCTGTAATCGGATTCCCGAAATGCGGAAGGGGAGCTCAAGACATGAGCTTTCTTTCATCAAATCAGAAATTATGCAAATGCCGTGAGAAACATTAGAGTCAATATGCAAGGCTGTAGCTCGGTTTATTGCTGCTTTATAAACGTTATTTTGTGCACATTACCCTCTGCCCAACACGACTGCCTCTTCCTGGAGTTTGAATGAAATCTTGGAGCTGAATCACCACGTACGTCAGTCCCCAAGTGATGGATGGTCTTACCTCGGGCTGAGGCCCTTCCTAGTTCTGTCACTGTACCACTGTGGCTTCTATCTGCAGTTACTCACAACTGCAGCGGGAAGCTGTCTGCTCGTGCCGAACGCACAGAATACTTCTTTAGTGTATGCCGAATCAATGGTGGCCCAGATTTTTTTTTGGTTCATTCATTATGCTGAACTTTAGTTAATATGGAAATACTTTCTAATTACAGCTCAGTCCCCCGGTAGATGGATGGTATGCACCGTATTTTTAGCCTTGGTATTTACTTCCAGGCCTCTCTGTGAGTGAGGAGTTCTGGGTTGCTTTCTAAGACTGGTGTTTTCAAACTTGGCTTTGGTTTGCGAGCAAATGGGGCTTGCCTCCTTCAGAACAGATAAAAAGGAGCCTACGTGCTAGCCTCCTGCAGAGCTTCTCCGCTCTTCCCATCCGGAAATGTCTCCTGTTTATTGAGCCTGAGAAGCAGAAGGAAGGACCCATTCCAAGCAGACAGCAGCACAGGACGGGGGATGCCCTAGTGTTACTACCTGCTTAGTATGTGGGAGCCCCTGGGAAGATCGACATGCATATGGGACCGTGGCAGCCTTGGGGAGCTCAGTGGTATGGTTTGTCCTTGTCATGTTCAAAGTCATGGCTGTGGCTTGCAGCACGCGTGCGCAAAACGTCCCCAATGTGGTTTGCTTCGATGCTGGAACCTGAAATAAGAGACTTGAAGGGACACTGGTACCTAGCATCGCCCCATCTGTGGCCTGCCCCTTGCTCCTAGCGTGTGACATCATCCATTCCTACTCCTCTTCCCTTTCTCACTTCCCGTCTGAGGCCTTACCACGGCAGTCAATTACAATTCTGTGTCTATTTCACATAGAGCCTATTTAAACTTACTCGATTGGTGGTGGTGCACGCCTTTAATCCCAGCACTCGGGAGGCAGAGACAGGCGGATCTCTGTGAGTTTGAGGCCAGCCTGGTCTACAAGAGCTAGTTCCAGGACAGGCTCCAAAGCTACAGAGAAACTCTGTCTCGAAAAAGCCAAAACCAAATAAACAAAAAAACCCCCCAAAAAAACCCTTACTCAATTGGATGCCTTGTGGCATGAGTGACTGTTCTGGTTTTTCTTCTTCCAAGCAAGGAGTTTTCTTCTTCCAAGCAAGGTTTTTCTTCTTCCAAGCACACTGTGCTCACTTGCCTCAACATTCTCTTGGGCACGTGTCACTTTTGGGGTCGGCATCGTCTGTGGAATGGATGGAAAAACCTGTTGTCATGAAGACAATTGACACAGACTGAGAAGGTACTCTGTCTACCATGGTTGGGGTTGACTTAGTGACAGATGGTCTTGGAGGTCGCAAAAGCCAAAATGTGCACTGTCTCTGACTGCACATGTTTTGTGAGCACAGTCTTTAGGAGAAAGAGGCAGCCTGACAAGGTGGATGAGAGTTTCTGATTCAAACCCATGTGGGGTGACACAAACATGCAATCTTAGCGCTTTGGAGGCAGGAGATGACCTAGGAGTTAGAAACCAGCTCTGTAGTGAGTGCTGGGCTGGCTAGGGAGACAGGACAAAATCCTGTTCTCACGCTGTCCCAAAGCCCCAAACAATCAATTTCAACCTAGGCATGGATGTGCGGGTCTGTGGGGCTAGAATTTGAGAGGCCGAAGCAAGAGGATTCTGAGTTCAAGGCCAGCCTGCTCTATATCTTAGGGTATGAGTTAAAACTGGGCCACATAGAAAAACTCAAATTCCAAAGAAAACAAAACTTTTGGGGGTCTTTGTAGCCCTAGGTTTCTGGCATGGCATGCAAACTGTTGAACCTTTTCAACTACTCAACTTCTTTGACAACTTTTTCTCCTGTTCTTTGATGGTAGAAGTCTCATAAAAGTGTCGACTAGCTTAGCCATGGGCCAGGAAGGCAGCTGAGACTAGATCATGACTTCTGTGTAGTTAGATTGGAGTGAATTCAATTGCAAAGAAATGCAGATTGTCATCACTGATGTACAGATTTGGGACACCCGGGAGAAGACGTGGCTTATCCCGAAATCAGGTTCCAGCGAGGTGTCATCTCAGGACAGCAGAGAATTAATTCCCATCAGGGGCACCAAAATGTCACTGTGCCTCCACGCACACTGAGTCGTTCTTAAGAGAGCTTCCTGTGGAAGGGGATGACCGCATTTCATTATATTTGTTTAAATTATGTACAAGTGTACAGTGCTTTGCAGACTTGTAATCCGTTCTCAGAATGGAGTCACCTGCCCCTCATGCTGATCAATGTCACATCTGTCCCTTGCTTATCGCACCTTCCCATATGGCTCTTCTCCAAAGCGAGGCCTCTAGGAGACCCACCAACTCATTAGCCTCTGACCAGGAGCCCGGACCTTCCAGTGTGGGTTGGCGAAGGGAGGCAGCGTATTAACCTCCCACTCCCACCCCGCCTCCCCCTGCTGTCCTTGCATTGCCCACTAGCCGTGCTCGTGGGCATTAGACCTGGTGCGTGTCATCGCCACACGGTGAGATTCGTCACGGGTGACTTTGTATCGCCGTTTGAAAAGTCTTGCTGAGTTCTGTGAGAAATCACTGATTGTAGAAAAAAGCCCTTCTCCGTGGTTTGTGCAGCTCTGAGCTCTCCGCTCTGCTTGCGATCGCCCCGCTTTGAGGGGTGGTGGAGACCAGTGAGGCAGGCCTCGGGCTCGCTCCAGACGAGAGTGGGATGCAATTTCATAAGAAGATGGTTTGCTTTGCAGCTGTCCAGGGCTCCAAGAGAGACAAGTAGAGAAGAAAATAGGACACATATCTTTCCCCCTGGACCTTGCTTGTTTTGAAGGAGGCTACTGGGTATCCCCTGGCATAGGGTGAACTCTTTGCTGAGGAAAAAAAAAAAACTGCTTCAATCAGTCACTCGTGTTTTGGAGTCTTAAGTTATTATTACATCGTCCTCTCTCTTGTGAAACCAAATTCTTTGGGCTTTTTGAAACCCATACACATTTATGACAGCTTGTCCGATGTTCTTTCCTAAGCCCTGCATTAGAATTTTTGGTAAATTACAAAGAACCTGACTGGCTCCGTGGGCTAAAGTACGACTCGAGAAGCGCAGAGTTAAGCTACCATTAGGTATAGTTCATGGATGTAGGCTGAGGCTGTATCGGCCTGGGCAGTGGAGGTCAGTTTGGTATATGGGAGACAGTGTGGCATCTGGCACCAGCTGAGTAGGAAATGCCCCCTTTATAGTCTTCCTTCCGATCCTAGAATTCTGAGCAGCCCTTGATGGTGAAGAGGACTGGAGTCAGAACAACGCCAGCTCCTTATGTTAAGCCGGGAAAGGTTTGGTGCTATGGCGTGTGCAGTCTGAATTCAGCCTCAGCGCTCCTGACCCCCACCATAGTAGAACAGAGACAAAGGTCGTGGTCTGAAGAAAAACCACATGTTTGTGCCTGAGAAAACCCATGAGCTCACACAGACACATTGATCCATACGAGATCAGGATACTGTTTTCATTTCTCCCCTTCCTCTTTCAGATTTTCCTGTTTCCCAATGTGTTCAAAAACCATAATAGAACTCGATTAAGGCTGACTTTTTTAGAAAAACAAAAGGCTGGTAGGCGCAGACTCCTTCGGTCCTGCAATGTGAGATTTGCTGCGTGTCTGGACTCCGTTCTGTTTAGTAAATGTTTATCCTGCACCTTTGTTAAATAGGCAGAAAATGAATTTACAATAATTTTATGTTGACCTTTTCCATCTGAAGCATTTACATCACCTCCTGAGGTGGCTGAGGAAGTTCTGGAATGCTGTTCAAACTCCTGGTGGGGGAATTACTGTTTAGAACGTGTCAGCCAGTGTCACCAGGTGACGGTTCCCCTCTGTGTGACTGTCATGGTTACAGTGTGCTTTTTTTTCCCCCACTGAAAAGAACAATTATATTCAAGAATTTTCCTAGTGCATTTAAAAACAGCTGGGTGAAAGTCATTTTAAACACCCAGATCCAACACATTAGTTCTCTTATGCATTTAATTAAGCAGAAGTTAAAATAAATTAGAACGGAAGACATTCAGTGCTGATTGTTGAATCAACAAAGCAAGAAACAGCCTAGCATTACCCTTCCGCGGATGTCTGTCACTCAGCGCCGATGCCTTGTAAATTCAGCCCTTTAGCAGCTTCTGAATAATGCTTTTTTTCCAGTAAAGGCGGGTCTGTGGTATATTAATAAACAGAGGGCTTCACAGAAACCAAACTTTGGTCTCTCTATGTGCATGTGTGCATATACCAGTTTTTCTTCTTCATGATACCTATATGTTACTGGTATGGAAAACATTGTTTAATCCCAGCACTTGGGGGCAGAGGCAGGAGGATCTCTGTGAGTTTGAGGCCAGCCTGGTCTACAAAATGAGTTCCAGGACAGCTAGAGCTGTTATACAGAGAGAAATCGTGTCTCAGAAAAAAAAAAAAAGGAAGACAGCAAAGTTTAGTAAAATAAAGAAAAAGGAAATTTATCAGTAAGTTTGGGTTCTATTGATTGCTGGGAGTATTATTTCTAGTACTAAGCTATTCTTTCTCGACAGGATGGAGTCGAGCCCTGTATGCTGGTTGTGGAAGCAGAGTAAAATTACACACACCAGCCAAGCAACTCAGCCCTGTAAAGTTTTCTAGACTGTTCCCTGTCCCCTGCCTTCCTGCCTTAGCAACGGCAGTTACTCCTGAGTGTCGCGCTGATCTGACCAGAAGACACCGGTGTGTTAGGCTCGCAGAGGCCTATAGCAACAGGGCATGGCCGTGCCCAGTGGGAGTGGATAGTTCAGAAAGCTTGCCCCTTGGATGACTGATGAGGGATGGACACCAAACTCCCAAATGATTCATTAATTGATTTTGTTTCTGTGACTACAAAGGTGTAGACTGTTGCATTGTGCTCAAGCTAACGGCTGCTGTGTTCAGCAAGGAGCCCAGTTGCGGCTTCTTCAGGCAGATAGAAAGCATACGGGCATGCTGCCCCATAGCCAAGGACTTGTTTTACTTTGCTTCAAAAAGTCCCAAATACCTTAACGTGCTCCGGGCCTGTAAGCCGCACAGTGGCCCAAGGAAGGGCACACAGAGCAGAGCTAACTTGTAGGCACAAGACTTAGGTCCCCTTATTGGTTTGCTGCTAAGAAAACCCCAGCTGATCGGGGTTCCTGCGATTTAATCCTTTTTACGGGAATCAAAGAGCAGTTCCTAGAGCGTGGGAACCTATGACACCTTACCCGTATCACCGTGTCCCACTTTCCTCGACGGGTCCCGCTCCTGGAGCAGGCAGGCTCACAATCTCAGTTGTCGCCTTAAGCAATGTACTAATTAGATATTAAAACTGTATGCTCTCAGTCCCAGTGCAGAGTGAGTGAGTCTCACAAACGGGGCTAGAGAAGAACAAAGATGTATCTAGTGCAGAGACTCAAAGCCAGAGCCCAAACAGCTTAACCCAAGTGCAGTGGCCATAGCAATGCTAGCTTGTTCAAGTGTGTTCATGTCAGGCTCCCTGTCCTGGTCTACGGCCTGAGAAGATGGTCAGTGGGAAATGGCACTTATTGGGCGTCATGAGGATCTGTGTCCGAATCCCACGAGCCACTAAGGCCTGGTTTGGCAGCATGTATATGGATATGATGTAATCCTAGTTCTCTTTACGTGAAGTGGGATGTAGGGATGGAGAATTCCCTAGAAGCTTGTGGACCGGCTCCCCTGGTTAGGAGTGGCAGAGAGCAATCTATCTCAGATAGAACCTAAGGCCTGTTACCCAAGGTTGTCCTTTGACCCCACACGTATGGTATTGCATACGTGTTCCTGCACTGCGCACACATGTGTACACGTAAGCACGTCTTGATGGGGTTGTAGTTTGATAAGTGGTGGTAGGGAGTGTTTATGAATGGCAGGGACCCCATTTCTGGAAGCAGCCTACACCCTGCTCTACCAACCTCACCATGTTGCTCAGATACCATGATCATTCCAACTGTGTTTCAAGATAAGCCAGAAATCGGGGATTTTAGATGCCTGAGCCAAACTAGTGAGTACTTTTGTTTTACACAGACACCGTGATACCTGGCTTTGTGGCCCCCTTTGAGCGAGGGCTTTCCTCCTTTCCCGTCTTCGAGGGCTCTTTGCTGCTGTTTCCTTTGGAGATCAGCAAAAGGCAAAACCGTATAAGGCTGACGAGAAAGGAGGCATCGAATCAGTGGCCGGTTAGTGCGGACTAGGGTTATTTTTGAATCAGTGGCCTGTTCGTGTGGACTAAGATTCCATAGGACTCCATGGTCTGTTTTGTGGACTAAAAAGGTTGCTCAGTTGAGCCTCTTTCCACATAGCCGTTCCAGTTGCTAGTTGCCAGGATTTCGTGCAGGATGCCTAGGGTGACGCATCTGATAGTGTTAGTTGTGGGCCTCAGGCCAGCGCCACTTGCTCGGCAGGGAAAACGGGTACCACGTCATTCCTGGGACACATGCAGATGAGTGGTGCAGACACCATCCTTCCAAACATGGCCCTGGCTTTTAGGTCATGGATTTTTTTGTTCCACAATCGGCTTTGATGGTCAGCTTTGGTTTTCAGTCAAGTTGAGTTAGTCTTATATCTTTATGTTCTTTTAAAAAAAATATAGTAATAACGTCCTCACTTCGCCGCAGCCATTTCTGTCTCTGTGAAACAGGCGATTTAAGGTCCAGACAGTCCTAAAAGCTTTTAGCTTGTGAAAAGCTTCTTTTTTCGGCTTTTTAAACCTTCACTCTGTGTTTAGAATAAATGGCATTCCTGGACCTGTTAAGCAGGCAGTTAGTAATGCCAGTGAAGCTGCCCACTCTCCAGCCAGCCATAAAGCCCACTCGGAGGGCAGCCCGCGCAGTAGGATGTTCTTTCCACATGACCCATGCCGAAAGCCTTCCATCAGCGTGACCCTGCAATCTGTGCTTCTAACTGCAGTTATCAATGGGCTATTGATCTGCCCTGGTTTCCCCTAAAGGTTGACTGGGTCCCAGTAATCTACTGTGCCAGTCTGCCTGGGAAGACTGGTTTGACTTCTCCATTAGAGGAAGCAGCGTCATTCGGAGAAGGCACTGAGCCCGTGGGCTTCACCTTGAAGGGAGCTTCTGACATGTGTGCCATTCTCTGGGGCGAGCCCTCCTTGCTCATCTTTAAAATGTGCGCTGAAGGGACTTAAGCCCTGTGGAGTCTTTGTGGGGCTTCACATGAGGTTGGTCACCTAAAGATACAAAATAGGCCCCCAGGAAACTTTATCTATGAGAATTGTTTATTGCTGTGTGTTTAGATGTTTAAAGATTCTGAATTTGGGATCACTAATACTATTGACTGTTGGAGAAAAACTGAAAAAAGATGTCTCCCTCCTCTCTCTCCTCTCTTCTCTACTTTTCTGTTTCTCTCTTTCCCTTCAGCAGGGTCTGTCTGTGTAGCCCAGACTGACTTCATCCTCTTAGTCCTGTGCCATTCCTACCCCCAGGTGCTGGTGTGGCAAGTCCATGTTGCCATGCTGGTGACATCATTTTCTTGGTTATTAGCATATGACATAGTCGTAAAAACACAGGCCTTCGAATTTCAGATGGCCCATGCGGCACCAATATGCTCCATAAGTTTCCAGAGTTCAGTTATTTGAATTGGGTTGCCATAGTGATTGTGGAGGAGATCAGATTCATTTTAGGAGGTTCGCTCGAGTGTTCGGGACCTAAGGTTGCCGAAATCTATGAGTGACTGTCAGGTGGGCATGTATACTGTCAAACATACCTCCAGATGCTGGCTGTAAATGGATGCGGGTAGAGGCTTGGGGGTTGTAATTTTCCATATCGAAACAGTAGAGTGGGCTGCAAGCTGGTAGATGTGCTGGGGAAAATGATGGGGATTTTCAGAAGTTTGCACGCAGAGGTGGCCCTCTCGCACTGGGTCTCTGCATCCTCCTCTCCCACCTGGCCGTCCTCCATTCCTGGGATGGTTGTTTGAAAAGACGGCTTCCTTGTCCAGCCTTGGGCGCCCCTGCTGTTCTGTCTCCAGTTCCTAGTCATAATCCTGTGCTCATGACATTATAATCATCACCACAAGTGGCTAATTGTGATGTCACAAATGGGGGATTATGACTCGAAATGAGGAATAAACAGCAGGGGCGGATTAATTCCTAAGCAACTGAAAAAGATTCTGTCTGGTGCAAATGCCCCAGGGTAATAAAATTTAAAATGGAAAAATGGCAAGAGGAAGACAAAAGGGAACATATGTGATCTATTAGCCAAATTGTCTTTAAGTGGGCAATCCCCTCCCCCCCCTTTAATTTTCCGTGTGGCATGAAAAGCTCCTCTATAGGAGATAAATGGATTTGGTTTTAGGCCTGACAAAACTCAAGGTGTCTTGCTGGCTGGTGGCAGGGACGTCACACCTGGCCTGCAAAGTGGGTCATTATTGGAGCCATCGAGGTGGTTTTTTTTTTATTTATTTATTTTTTTATTTTCCGTAAGGCCAAATTGCTCTTTGCAGTGAGCATTGCAAAAGCCGGGCTATAAAGAACGGAATGATGGCCAGAGACAGCTGGGCTGGTAATTGGCAGCAGTCTCAACCTGGGAACCCTGGGCGAGGCCAGGAGAGCCTGAATGGCGCTGATCGCTCAGGACGGTGTTCTGAATGGCTTGCATGTCAGTGGTGTAGCAGCTGTTGCTCTAAATTGGCCTGGAATAAGCAGACAATTCTCCGTGGAACTGGAATTTTCACTTCCAGATGAAGGATGCCCTTTTTACCCCTTTAGGAAATGTCTGGTTCCCACACCCTTTTTGGTGAACCTCGCTTCTAGATTGTTCTCTGCTGCGAATGATCCTCAGCTACCCCTTTTATCCCTCAGGGTTATTTGGCCGTCTCTGTCTCCAGAGGGCTCTTGAGTTTGTGGCCTTTTCTCAAACCGCACAGCCAAACTAAACTGGAAATCCCATCGATTGTTCTCTGCCTAGGACATGGTGTTCTGTGCTTCCGTGAATTGTATTTTGTTCTCTCTTGTGTTCCTCCAGCTTGGACTTAACCCTCGCTTGAGTGTTGGAAACCTTGGAAAATGCCTACCAAAGACTCAGAGCTTGAGTTGAGAAGAGCAGCAAGTCTCATATTGTTGAGGCATTATAATTTAGTTATAAAAGTCTTCTTCTTGATAATAATAATAAGACGCTTAATAATAGCCGTCATGCACCAGGTAGAAATTATGTGCTTACCACCTCGGGACTGAGGTGAGAATGCGTTGCTCTGTCGGTGACATCCTCTTGTGGCGGTGAGAGGAGCATGGCCACATGCTTGGAGTTGGACACATCTGAGGTCCCTTCCAGGCGCAGTGTCCCCAGGAAAGTTGTGCTTCCTTGATGGCAATTTCCTCTTGATTCCTGGAGCCAGCAGAGATGGTTCCTGTGTTTGTAAGAGGCACTCATAGCCAGGTGTTGCCTCGCAAGCTGTTGCGCAGCCCCAGAGTGGCCTACTAACCATGTGTGTGCACACGTGAGTTGAAGGTGGATCGCTTGCTCCTGTGTGTGTGCTGCTAGCTCATCCCTAGGGTGCATTGCCAGCTTGTTACAACTTTGATCCCATGTATAGTCAACCATTCAGGCGTTCTTAGCTCTTCTTTGAAATGGTACCTGTATTTCGTTGTATACATTTGTTGTTTTGTGTGAGCATTTATGGCTTTCTCTCTCTTTTTTATTTTATGCATCCGTTTTGGTGTGGATTTTCTCAGAGTCACTGTTTGCCAGGATCCAGTAACATTGCGAGGAGCCAAGTGTATGTGTTCAAGCGCAGAAGAACTCTCTTTCAACACATGACAGGAACTCCGAAACCCGAAAAGTGTGGTTTTATGCGGGAAGTCCAGCGTTGTGGGAAATGCAAAGTTCCAAAAACTGGGGCTCTGGTTCTGGTGCATTTACAGCTCTGTCTGGGAGCCAAAACCCAGACCTTGTGTAACAGCTTAGGACGATTTCAAAACCAGCATTCAGCATTGGATTAATGGAGATTAAAACCTTCCTTCAAAATTCTGAAGGACTTGCAGATCTGACCTCGTAATTTACCAGGAAAAACTGTTCGGGTTGATTGAACTTGGGAATGAAGTTTGAAAAGTACCAAGAGAGGGTAGCAAAAATGACCATGGCTGTGGTTCTTAGATGCTCCACAGTATAAAGGCCCTTTTTTGCCCCAGAGGGATGTTAGGATACATTTAACCCAGGTCTGGTCCCCAGAGGTTGCTTGGTTTCTGACTTACTCCTATTCTCTCTCCCAATTTAAAGGGTACTTCCTTTATATTGTCAAGTGGTCCTGAGGGTTGAATGAAGCAACACATATGAAGAATGGGGGGAAAAGGGTCTGTGTGTTTTTATTTACTTATTTTGTATTTAGTATATGGTGTGTGCACGCATGTGTTTGTGTGTGCATGTGTGCATGTTTCTTTACAGAGGCCATCACGGACTATCAGGTGTTTTGGTCTTTTCTGTCTTACTTCCTTGAGATGGGGTCTCTCTCAGGACCTGAACCACCTTTAACTTTTGTATCTACACTTGTTTAGCAGATCATAGTGTGGTAGCTCAACAGCTCACCAGGCAATGGTTGATCAGCAAGCCCCAGGGAGCCAGCTTCTCTGCTCTCACTGTCCTGAACTCTCAACACTGGGGTTCCAGATGTTTGGACCCTGCTCTTTTTGACACGGGTCTGAGAGTCTAAAGTCAGGTTCTCATGCCCACTCAGTAAGCACTGATCTCCACTGAGCCATCTCCTCTTGCATGGATGAAGCTCAGAGTTTGGAATTAGTCCTGGCGAAGAAGATATGTAAGATCTTGAAAGTTCTATCTGAACAATCTGAACAGAGTGGGGAGGGGTACACCATGATTCTTTGTGGAGGGCAGGCTAGCCAAGCTAGGGTTGGACTTACAGCTCTGTAATCTAACATGTATGTGCTTGGCATGATAAGCCCTTGCCGTTAGTCCCCATTCCCTAGTTAAAAAAGAAACCCCCAGAAGCTACAAGGTGGGTGGGGGCAGGAGATAAATGAAAGAATGTTAAGTTGGAAATGTCTAGCCAAGAAGGAGGTGAGAAAAAGGTTTTCATTAAAGAGTGTTGCGTACTCATAGAGATGAAGCTGCCTTGTCTGTGTCATGGTTTTGGTGCAAAGAACACAGACACAGTGGTGCAAGAGTAGCTTGGTAGTTAATAATGGTGGCAGGAAAGGTGGGAGGCGAGACAGTGAGGACCTCAGAACACAGTGAAGATCTCACGCAGTTGCAACCCCTGTCCCTAGGGTTCCATTTGTGAAATCTTTGGCTGAGTAGAAGCTTCATTTGACTCAAAAACACGGTTGGATCCTAAGTGCTTGAAGCTTGAGTGTCAGGTTCCTTCTAGAAGGGAGGTGGCAGTGGGTCACCTCGAGGGCTGCTCTACAGTTTGAGGTAGGCTTCTTGCCATATCTTATTTCTGTCACATCCTCCCGTTTATTGCCTTCATAGCCTCGGGTCATCAGCTGTAACAGCAAATTGGTACAGTTAATCTCTGCCTCCAAGGTGCGGCCTCAGTTAGTCTAATTGACTGCCACCTCGCCAAGGCACACTGCTGGGGTGGCACCCAGTGGGGCAGCTTTTGGCAGGCTGGCATGTGAAGGTGTCTGGCCTTTGGTGAGGTGATCTCTCATTGGGGCTTTGGATTAGTGGCCATGCACGGTGTTCTGCATGGAAATGCAGTTATTTTTCACAGCTGCTGACCTTCCCCCCGACTGTGCTTAGCACATGGCTGTGTTTACTCATGGAGCAAGGCAGCAGTGGAGAGGTATGAGCTTTTATTTACGTAGTGGAGCGTGTACACATGCCTGTTCTGATCAGTGAGGAAAGTATGGCATAGAGAAATTATGCCTGAAGAATGGATAGTGGGGGATCTTTGCTCTGAATCTGCCTACCAGGTCCATCATCAGGGTTACTGTCTTAACAGAAAGAGTGGACAGAGACCAACCCACATTGCACTGTAGTCTGCCACCAAGTGAATGGCCTTTTAGAGCTGGCCTGTGCCGTGACAAATGCCAAGGCTGTGGGGAGTGAGTCCTCTTAGACTCACCCAGTCACTCCGTGGGTGAGGGCTGTGGAGTTGTGCAGTTTCTGTGAAGGGACCGGGCTGTGCCCATCTATTCTGCATGCACCTACTCTTTGATCTGGCATCTGGCCAATAGGGTGCTTGTTCTGCACATGTACCTTGTCCTCTAGTGCAAACTGACACATGTCAAGGCTGTTCATCACAGGAGCATTTGGATTTGGAGAAAAGTTGGAGGTAACCCGACAGCCCATTAAGAGGCAGCTTTAATAAATGATGCTCGCCCAAGTAATGGAGTACGGGCAGCTGTTACAACTAGCTAAGCAACTCCGTTACAACTAGCTAAGCAACTCCCTGGGAGCAGATACTTGTGCTTGTCTGTATCTGGATTGCCCTAGATTGTGTAATAAAATCTAGAGGAAGCCATGTTTTTGTTTGTGGAGGCCTAAGGACAGTATCAGGTCTTGGATGTGGTTGCTCAGACACTGCCCTTTTGTTCACCTTTTCTCCAACTCTCTTACAGACCTGGCATTCACCATGTAGCTCAGGCCGGCTCACCGTCGAGCCCCAAGAATTGCCCTGTCTTAGCCTCTGCAGTACTGGAGTTTCAAACATGGGGCTATCACAGACAGTATGTTTGTTTTAAAAACCAAAACAAAAAGCAAAAACATGCATTCTGGGGACCAAACTTAGTTGGCTAAGCCATCGCTCTAACCCAGGGGATTGTTTCTATGGGGTTAGCACAAGGTGTCACCAGGAAGTTTGGAAGAGGGGAAGGGGAGAGTAAGGATTTCACCACCCGTTTCTCTTTGACTTTGCTTATTATATCTGCATGTGTTAATTCAGAAAATAAATTGTAAAAAGGAGGTCTCCAAAGCAGCTCAGCCAAAAGAAAGTAGACATTAGGCTGGGAAGAAGATGCCGAGTGGAGTGTTGTGGATTGCGTTGGGTGGGCTACTCAGTCTAGGGGTTGTAACCCACCCCGCAATCAAGTTACTCCAGGGTCTCCGAGGGGCGCTACCTGGAAGGGAATGAGCTAAGACAGAAGAAGGAGGCCAAGCAGTTTTGTCAAAGCCTCCGTTTATTAGGGACGGGTTACAGTTTATATATGGTAAGGAATGGGGGGCAGGGTAACTGGATTCTTGCCGCGTGTTCCAGGTCACGTAGGCCAGGAGGTAGGCTAGGAAGTCA
>NW_026068003.1:4156970-4197144 GCF_014885135.2 Alexandromys fortis
ATATATAATCTTCTCAAGTGGCGATGGTAGATGTGGGTTGTAGAGCTTGAATTCTAGAAATGTGCTTCTCTGGGGTGCATACCACATGAAGTAGCTTGTTGAAGCTTTGTATTGACTGTTAGGGAATCACCCCCTCCCTTGAAAAAAAAAATGAAAGAGAAAGCAGTATGTTAATGGCATTGAGAACATGTTTATTGCTGTCTTTGAAACTAGTTGATCAAGATGCTCCAATCTGCTCCCATTAGACTAGAAGTCTTGGGGCATGTCTGTTTGTATTCTGACAGTGTTCTGCCTCTAGAGTTTGAGTAGCCAGCAAATCGTGGCCCTCTTGAGTGCATGGGAACGGAAAGCCTTCGCCAGGAGCATCGAGCAAGGGCTCATCTTCTAGCCAGTGCCCTTGTTATTTCTGCATCTTCGTGTGCGTTCAGCTTTTTCTTCCTCTGGGCCCTGCCCACCTCTTCCCTGGAGGAGGCCATCAGTGGACCTTTGCCAGACTGCACTCTGGCATTAGTTCCAGCGAGGCAGTGGCCTTCACCTGTTGTGACAATGTCACTGCCTCTCATTTTAGGCAGCAGATGGCTTGGAGCACAGTTAGTGCTTCCTGTGGTGGCCGTCAGTTCTTGCAAGGGTGGAGCTTTTGTTCTGGAACTCCGCTAACGTTAAAAAGAGAAGACAGGGTTGCCAACGCTCCCTAGGGGCAGCGCGTTCCCAGCTGCTCTCCTTGTGTGTCTACATAGCCAGTGTAAAAGAGGGAGAAAAGTTACGGTGGCTCGTCATTCAGACAGTTCCGCCATTTGGGTGGGACCTCGTGGAAGTGGGAACCTGTGGTAGAGGAGAGGTTCACATCATAGATAAACAGAGAACAGGGATAATGAACTTAACCCAAACCCAGGGACCTGCTTCCTCCATAAAGAGCTTCTCCAGAGCCAGGTCCAGACCGAGAACTCAGAATATGAGCTTGTGTGTGTTGGGGGCGGGGGGGGGTGTGGGGTTGCATTTTGCTTCATCCTTTTTCATTTCTGGATGCCACTCTCCAGCGTAGAAGGCAAACAAGTACTTAATCGTCTCCGTCCTAGACGTGGGTCTTTGTTAGAGGCAGCCGCGGTCGCAGGAGCCTTTCTGCCTGCCCACCTGAAACAGGCAGAGTGAAAGGGATGTGGGAAAATGGAGGACACGGTGAGAGATGGGAACTGAACTAAGTAAAGCTCGCGCGCCTAGGGTGATTTTGCCCTGAAAGTTCGTAAAGGGATACTTTTGGTCCTTGTCCTGTATCAGGGTCAGCATTGTGCCATTGTAGATAGCAGTCCACCAACTCCCAAGATTCCTCATATCGACTCCTCCTCCTTAAAAACACGTGATTGGCTAGACAGAAGCGAAGCTATTTGAGTAATGCAAACTGCCTGTTGGGTTTTGAGCTCAGTTCAGCTTTTTGCCAGAGATTGAAATCCCCTCCCCACAAGGAAATGAATGGATTGTAGACTAAATGCCAGGCTGTTTCAGATCAAAGAAATGTCTTCCTGGAAAGCATGTTTTTTTTTAAAATATATTTCTCAGAAGACAATGCTTAGAGGATGATTGTTTTTTTTGGGGGGTGCTATGTGAATGGAAAAAAATAATGAGGGTATGCTGTTCCTAGGTACGACTGAGGAGGTTTATTGTGGATATGAGGGAGAGCACAGCCAGAAGCAGGTGGAAAGGTCCAGACTAAACCCGACCATGTGCGGGGGGGGGGGGGGGGGGGGGGGGCAGAGAGGAACTAGAAACCTAAGTGACCAGGAGCAAGCCAGGAGACCAAGAGACTACATAGCCAAAATGGCGGAGGGTTCTATATGAATCAGAGAAGCTAGGGGGGAAGGGAAAGGAAGCTGAGGGTGGAGAGGTTCAGGGTAGTGGTGGGGTGCGAGGTACTGGTTAGGAGCCAGGCCTCTGTCACAGGCCTTGGGGGTGATTACTGGTGGCCAGTGTCCTCTAGATCTGTTAAATAGGCACCTCAGCCATTTGGCCCGAGTTTGAGACTTAACATGATGTTTTCGCATAGATAAAATGAAACCACTATAGTTTCTGCCAACGCAGGACTGGCTTAATAAAGTATGGCCTCCTTGAAACATAGAATATTAGGTAGCCGCAAGATCATCAATCTGTGTACTAACACTGAGAAGGTTTAGTGTGTGTTTGGGTGGAAAGCGCTGTCCAGAAGAGGATCCTGGGGATTTGTGAATGCTCTCTGGACCAGCTGAATTGTGTGCCAGTCTGGGTATGTCTGTGTGATTTCTTTAAAAAGTGGCTACAAGCTACGCATGAAGCCATGTTACTTTGGGTACATGGGGCATCCTCAGGGAGAGGGGACATAAAGGGGTCGTTGTGTATTCACACCCATGTGTCACCCTACTTTTGTAGAAAAGGGAAGGCATTTTTAGTCTGTTGGCCTCCCAGTACGGATAAGGTTAGTAATGGGCAGACGACCTGTTCTTATCAAGACAGGCGATAGTGATGTTTATGCTGGTGGAAGGTTTGAGGGCCTGTTCTGGTAGCTGGCAGGAACAGCAGGTCTCATGGGTAAGGGACTCTTCTTTGAGTTCATAAAGCACTTGCCCATGGAGGGGAAGAAATGGAAGTTCTTATCACACGGGGCATTGTTAGGCCTTCTCATTGTGGAGGGGACCGGAGGATGAGGAACGAGCCTTCTGTGCTGGTGAGAGGGCTCTGTTTGTAAGAGCTGCACAGACATGAAGTCTCTTACCTTGTTCCCCTGCAGCCCCAGCACTGGGGTGGAGGGGTGTGCGTGCGGTGTGGACACAGGAGAATCACTAGAGCTTGCTTGTTTAGCTGAAAACTGAGAAGCTTCAAGTTCAGTGAGATGTTCTGCTCAGAGGGACAAGGAAGAGCATGACAGAGCAGGGTACCTGATGGCATCATCTGAGCTTTGCACATGTGCGCATACACTGCCATGTACTCCTGACCCCCACAATGCACTGCTGACTCCCACAATGCACTCCTGACCCCCACAATGCACTGCTGACCCCCATGCACTCCTGACCCCCACAATGCACTGCTAACCCCCCAATACCCTCCTGACCCCCATGCACTCCTGACAATTCCCATCCATTTATATATACTCCATGTCTAATCGAGTGATAAACACTGAATAATAGATGATTAATGGTGAATTGTCTTCTGTTACTAAGGCTGGCTTCCTTACGATTCGTAGGTGTGGTGTCAGATCATGGCTAGAGGAGAGGTCGGATGTTACATCTATGTTGTACATACCTTTCTTTTTATTTACATGCCCCAAGGAGTGGAGAAACAGTGTTCGAGTCTCCATTGTTCAAATTAGGAGAACTACATCTTGGAAGGAAGCCGTCTACTTGGGGGTTGTCAGCTACCCAGTATGAATAATAAAATGATTGAGCATCATAATGTGGTTGTGTATGATGAAAGGGGACCCAGAATGTTCAGGGGCCGTTGGTGGTCCATGCTGTCTGTGGACGCAAGCTGCTGTTCCCCTGCACGGAGGAAGATTTATGATGAAAGTTAGCTCCCTTTTTAAAAACACGCGTCCATACTTTTTTGTTGATTGTACATTTTCTTTTTTATTGTCTTCCCAGTCCTGCTGGTGGTGGTTGCTCTTAAAGGAATTGGATGTGCTGTGAGAGTAAGGATTTTTATTAATTGGTTGCTATTCCTTGGAATAAAAATGAAAAAAAGATTAACAGTGGACGGATATTAAAATTGCAATTTGCTCATTCATTACACGAGCGGTTTCAGTTTTATGGAGAGGTAGGCATCATATTAAGGTCCAACTATTTAGCAAGATGTATGAATGATTAATATATGAGAAATTGTGAATTTAATACCCGTCCAAAGCTTGTTAGAATAAATGATTTTTTATGTTTCCATTAGGTTTTGTGATGGGAAATAATATATTTTATGTAAGAGAAAATCCACATTCTTCCACTTCTTAAGCTTGGCACTGGATTCCGCTATTATATTCTGAACGCCTTATCTTTAATTGCCTAGGTAATGTGTTGTAATTGAATAGATGCTCACACCAATAGCTTCTGCTAGCCAGTGTACTGTAGATTCTGCTGACATTTTCTGTCCATTAGGTGCCTGGGCTTAGTAATAATGGATCTGCCTCAAGGGCTGGGCCTTCCCTTAGGAGGTAGGAAAGGGTTGGAGGTGTGGATCAGTGGTAAAGCCCTGATTTAGCCTGGCGGAGGGGGGGGGGAGGGGACACGGGACGACGACACACACGGGACACTGACTACGACTGGACTGAGTTCCAGTCCCACTGAGACAGATAAGTTGGTAAGATAGATTAAGAAAGGAGAGAGAGATAAGAAAAGAAAGGAAAAATGTTCCCGGAAGGGAGACCAGAAGATAATCTAATCCAAAAGAAGGAATTCGGGGCTGTTGGGGGTTAGAGGGTGGGGGTGGGGAGGAAGGCATTGACCTTTGACTCCAGGCCTGAATGTGGAGCAGGATCCAGAAAAACTATGAGAGTCTAAGTGCTGTCTGTTTCCAGATTGGGTAAGGGATGACATCACAGGGCTTGAGGGCCAGCCTCGTTGTTTCAGAGAGTGACCGGTGTTTTAATGAGAGAATGTATGCTAAGTCACGTGGGGACAGAATGCCAGTTAATAACCGAGATTACAGTGGACAAGACGAGAGCGGTGGAGATAGGAACCAGTTTCAGAAGGGCCTTTGAAGACTAGGGTGCCCCCACATATGGGTGTGTCTTTTCAGATAAAGCTTCTTACGTATTAAAATGACAGTGAGATGGTATTATTTCTGTCAGGATGATTGGCAGAGATGCACACAGTTGATAAAATACCTCTATCCAGTCCTTTATCAGCTCACTGCTGCTACCTGCAGTCACACCCTCGGAAATAAGATTTGAGAACTCTCTGGGAAGCTTTGGTCAGTTTCCAGAAGAGAGGAAATAAATGCTCGCTCTTTTCTCCCGGTGTCTCCACTTGAGGGAATCTGTCGTGCAGAAAAACCCCCATTCCTCACTGAGGTTCGTGCCTGGAAAGGCTCTGTACACAGGTTTGAGACTTGACCTCAGTACCCATTGCTAGGAGATTTTTATTAAACGAGACCTATTTGTGTGATGGGCCACTACAAAAACGTTTATAGGTCAGAAAGCAAACCCATACACTAATCTAGATGATTCTCAGTCTCCATGTTGAATGAAAAGTCTGTGTATCTCTGCAGTGAGCTAAAGGGGCTGTTAGCAGGGATGGGCAGCCTAGGAAGTCGGTGCCAGCAGGAAGTCTTTGCCACCCCCACTCCCCACCCCCCATAGAACCTTATCTTGCAGCCTTGGCTTGGACTCTTTGGTGCCCTAGAGTGTTGCAAAGTGTGAGCCAGCAGAGTTTGAAAGTCTTTGCTGCTGTGTGTGTGTGGTTTTTTCTTTTTTTTGGTTGGTTGTTTTGTGATCCCAGAATTTCTTAAAGTGAGAGCAGGTTTTCTGTGACTAAAGCATCTTTCTTTGCCATCAAGGAAGTTCAGACTTGCTTCAGGCTTGGTTTGGTTTTTCTTTACTTTTCCTTTTTGGGACTGTGGGTGAGTGAGTGAGTGAGTTGGTGGGTGGGTGCGCTGACCTTGAACCCAGGGCCTTGGCTCATAAGACAAACAGTGAATTACTTGCTCAGCCCTGTGCTTTGTTCTGTGACTTAAAAGTCACGCTTGGATTTCCTTGGAGAGGCACAGTTCCTGGAGCCTGCCACGGGTTGAGGTAGCATACATATAGCACAGGAGGCAGTTGTCCGTTTATTGAATCTTTATTTTATTGTTTTCTTTTCCACGGGAACAATATTTCTATTTAAAGATGCTGTTGATGATATAACGTCTAGTGTCAGTTTAAGAAGTACTACTGTTTTAAATGCACAATATTTTTAATAAGTGCCAGAGGGCTGACTGAGCGTGGGTGTGTGTTGGCAGGGGTGGACAGAGGCTGGCATTTAGATACTTTTAGGAGCATTGGACGTTAGCTAGAGCGAGTGTGTGAGCTGCATGAGACATGCTTGTTCTTTCCTGTGTATATGAGTGTACCAGGCGTGCATGTGTGGGTGTCTGTGAGCTTCTGTACGTGGAAGCGAAGGGTCACCCTAAAGTATCGGTATCAATCCTCGGTCACCCTATAGCTTATTTTTGAAACATGATTTTTTTTTCTCACTGGCTTGAGGCTTGTGTATTAGGCTAGGCCTGCGGGGACAGGGACTTGCCTGCCTGTCACTTGATGCTAGGCTTTCAAGTGCAGGTCTCTGTGGCTTTCTAACATGGCTTCTATGGATTGAGTTTAAATTCTCAAGCTTCCCTTTCATGTATGATTGGGGTCCTGGTTGATCTCCCAGCTTTCTCCACTTGGAACTGTCTTGGGACCTGAAAGCACCGAACTTTATGAGCGTCAAATATTTTTTTTCCAGATGGTGGAGCTGGGGGCGAAGATCCCCCCCCCCCATGGTGGAGAGGGTGGCGGAGACACACAGCTTTTGTGGGTGGTGTGTGGGACGCATTGGTTTTGTTGGGGTCAGGACACCGCTGCCTCCAAGCCTGGCACTTGGTCATGTGAGACAGCATCATGAAGGAGACGGCCACCCGCAGGGTCTCTCACCCAGCCCCTGCAGTAAGTAATGGGAAAACCTAGGTAGATGTCTCTGGAGAGTTTTACGCTGCACAGTTTGTATCCAACCCCACTCCTATCCTTAATTTTTTTCCCCCGGATCCACCCTACCTTTTCTGTAACTTCCTGTCCTCTTAAAAAAAATAGCAAAACCAAAAAGCGAACAACTGAGACTAATTGGAGCTGCCGTATAATCATGGGTTTGGGACAGCCTGGTTGACTTGTCAGAGACCACACCCTTAAAACTTATTCCCCCTTACCTAAAGCCATCAGCTGTCAGTATCCTTAACTCAGGGTGAGGGCCCATAGGCCCCTTTTTCTTCACTGCTGGACCATTGACTGGTCTTGTCCAGCCTGTCACAGCTACTATGTGTGCTTGGGCGCATCAATTCTGGCCTGTTCAGAAGACGCTGGGTTTGCTGGTCCTCCCTGATCGCTTGCTTTTAACAACAGCCCCCTCTCCCCCCGATTGCTCTCCAGCCCCATTTTTGGGTGGACCTGAGCCCTGGATGGTATATGCACATGCTGTCCCATTTGTGGTTGAACACTCCATTGACTCTCTGTGTACCATCACTAGTGGGGGACACACACTTTTTGTCCATGTAAAGTGGCCGTGGTTTAGTGTCTGGTTCCTTGAGGATGGACAGCTAGGATTCCTCCTTCTGTAGGCTTTTCAGGTGATGTTTTCTTTGCCAGAACTACTCGGCTTTGCCCTTAAAGAGTCCTGGGACACTATGTAATGCCTCGGTGTGGCTGTGCACTAATAAAACTATCCACATAAATACACACAGTGGGTTTGGTACCTTGGATTGGTGGCTGCGAACAGCTGTGTGCCTTTGACCTGTGGGCTGATTTGTGCCTCCCAGACCCATCTCCATTTGGCTCCTAAGTGTTAGTGAGGAGGGAATCCGTTTGATGGATTATGCCTTGATAGTTTACCATTTTAAACATGGATGCTGAGAAAATTCAAAATCATCAGTTCATTCGAAACAACAATACTAAATCCATAGCGTGTTCACTTTTATATTTATATTGCATATATTTATGAGAAATATTTTCCAAACCAAGAAGTCTTAACCAGAAGTCTGCCTACGCTTTCCATTTTTACAAATCTCTCTTACATCCAGTTCAGCAGACAGACAGCTTTTACACTCAGCCTGTGCTGGTGTTAAAAGTCTTTCAGTCAGGGAGGGATAGGCGGTGGTGGTGCTGCGTGCCTTTAATCCCAGTACACAGGAGGTAGAGGCAGGCACATCTCTGTGAGTTCAAGGCCAGCCTAGTCTACAAGAGTGAGTTTCAGGACAGGCTCTGAACTTGTAACCCCTGTTCCTTAGAAACAGTCTTGACAACGGACTCCTGAGGCTGCTATAGGGACCACACTTTGACAATCTCTGTTCTCCAGATGCCATTAATGGGGATCCATTTACCTGACAGATGCGTGTGCACCTCCATTTCCGTGGTCCCCTTGTCATGCCTTTCTGAGAGTGGTGGTGTCTAGCCCACGTCCCTGCAGAGGGCACTTCGGCCGTGCTAGGAACCAGGACACAGGCTCGCTGTATTTTCCAAGTCGGTTGTCACCTTGGCTGAAATGGCTCTGGCGGCAGCACAATAACATTTTTTTGCAGTGGAGAAACAAAGGGAGGAGACAACCTGGGCTCTTTGGTGTAAAGGGGTAAGAAAAGGAGACTGCTGTGTAGGAGGGTGCTGGAGGAGAGGACAAAGTCGCCTTAGAGATGATTTGCATCCAACTGGAGAGGCTGACACCTCAGAGGGACCGCTTTTGTGAGGGATGTGGGATTTCAAAGAGCCTGTGTTTCATAGTGGACTTTTAAGGGCCTTTGGAGTCCAGGGTCAAAGAGACTTCAAGGTCTGGAGTTTTGGGGGTGAGACAGGTACATGTCTAGCTTCTCTCATACTCCTCAGGGAGGAGGGGTTTTCCATGCTTACCCTCCCTCTGCACTTACTTACGCTCGCGTAAGTTGACTTTCTAAACTAGAATCGGTCAGTCTGCACGTGGGTCCCTGAGGCTGTGCGGGGAGAGCCTGCAGCAGCCCTGTGCGTGCGTTTTCCCAGAGAGAAAAAACGAAATTATTTTTTACCCGAATCTGTTTAGTTCTTAGGCACTTGCAGGTACACAGATTGAGGGCCAACTTGCCCATCAGTTGAACATGTTCAACGCTGAGAATTTACCTAGGCCTGAGTAGGTGGAAGTCATCCAGCCCAGTGCCGAGAGCCTGGACCTAATTGCCTTTCTTTATGTTTAGCTCAACTTTAAAGGAAATTTATAACTAAATTGGACTCAATGA
This sequence comes from Alexandromys fortis, assembly GCF_014885135.2. Classification (NCBI taxonomy): domain Eukaryota; kingdom Metazoa; phylum Chordata; class Mammalia; order Rodentia; family Cricetidae; genus Alexandromys; species Alexandromys fortis. The sequence goes on from NW_026068003.1 coordinate 4,165,905, forward strand.
TTCCCCTGGTTGCTTCCTTTTATTACCCATTATAACATATTTCTGTTTAATTTACTTCTTAGAGCCGCGATCCTTCAGTGTATTTGGAAGACGTTGAAGTGAACTTGAGCGCCTTTGGAGGCTCTCCTTGGGATGCGTAGGTTGATGTGTAGGATGTTCTAGAATGTTCACATTCTGAGTTTTATCTTCAGAATTCAGGAGACATTCCTTGTGTTTCTTGTGGGTTTTTTTTCCTTCAAGTTCAGCTGTGTCATTTCCATTCCGCATGCACACCCCTCTTCTCCGCTTGTGACATCTGTTACTTTTATCTTCCACAGGAAATACATGTGAACCCTCCTAACCACTTCGATGAGAAACAAATGCTCATCCCTATCATTAACGCTACAGCTGTAGGCTTTGCCGCCACACAGAGCAAACTGCCCAGCCTTGTACGGAATCTCAGCAATTAGCAAGGAAGTGGTAGCCAGCGTTGGAGCGAGACTCCACGGCTTCTGGAAACACCGGCCGTAGGAGATGTAGTCGCCGCGATCGCCCAGTCCCCCATCACTTGCCCCCTTGTTCTGTTTACGGCTAGCCACAGATTTCTTCTTGTGTGTTCCCTAGCATTCTCCCATCACGCCATCTGGGCCTTTTCTCTGGTGATTAATCAGGCTGCATGCTGGGTTCCCCGACTCCCCGGGGACTGTGTTTCCTCGTGGCCTTGTCAGAACGTGATGCTTCTCACGTTTGCTCCCACTGCTGCTGACAAGGCATCTGAAGACCCAGACTCAGAGTGGATGGAAGAGAGCCTGATGCAGAGTCTCATTTTCTAGTTCTCCGTGAGGCTGCGTTTGAGGAGAGCCGGATCGCATTGCCTGATCGCTCCTAGGCCTCTAATTTTGTGTTATACTGATAATAACAGTAATGATGCTGTTTTGCTTTCACCTCTCCCCCCCCCCATTTTTGGCCCAAAGCAGGGGGCAGTAAGCAAAACCCATATTCACTGGTCAGTTCATAGCTCGTACAATGAAAAGGAGTTGAACACCGTTTTTAATACTTGCTATCACTGTAATGATGTTGAGGGAAATAACAGCAGCCTGTGTGCTTTCAGAAGCCAAAGCACAGCAAACAGTTACAAATCTAATTGGCTTTTTACTCACCATTTATGAACCAGGGCAGTGTCTGTCCTACAGAATGGAATGAGCACTCCCATGGGGCCCGTGGCCTAACAGTAGGCTTTCTAAGGCAGGAGCAAGAAAACGCAACAGTTTCCAAAAGTCGTGTGTTGCTTCCCAGGTTCCGTCAGGCCGTTTGCTATCAGTAAGGATTCAAGCAAGCAGGACTCTTTCATTTCTCAGGCACACTGGGTCAATTAGACCTCAGAATTTTCGATCCAAAATGCTCCCTCCATGGTTCCATCTTTGAGTGCCATTTAACATGATTTAAGTCTTTTTTTTTTTTTTTTTTTTTTTTTTTTTCTGGGAGGCAAAGGCAGACAGATCTGTGTGAGTTCCAGGCCCACCTGTTCTACAGAGCAAGTTCCACAACAGCAAGGAAAAGCAAAACCATACTCGCCTTCCAGTCTGTTCTGTCCCTGTGTACGCACGTATATATAGTACACAGAACTCCAGTCTGTGGCGAGATACCTTTGTACAGGTATTTATCGTCACCTGAGTGGCAGTCATCCACATTATTCCCAGCATCGTAGCCGTGTGGCTCACTGTCCCCGCATAATCCATCAGGTGACCACTGACCGTGCATGGTTTTGCCCATAGAACATCAACGTAAATAGAGTTGTCCTGTATTTTCACAGCGTCTAGAGGCCCCTGCAGACCCTACTGCTGGCAGAGAAACTTAACTGTGAGTGGTGAAAAGGAAACTGGGTTCGTCATGACTTAGCTGGGCTGGTTCAAACTTCTGGCGTCTGACCCCAAGTAGTTTATTTTTGACATATTTAAAAACATGGGCAAACGGTTCCTCGTGACAGTTACCACCCCAAAGTTTAAAGCCTGCCGATATTGAAATTGCTTTGCAAAGTACCCGTGACCTCTTTCATAAGAGTGGGTTCTATTGACTGCAATACCATGCCCAGGATGAGGACCTGGGGAGAAAGGCTTTGTAATGGGCATGATACCGAACTCCTTCGCGAAAGTCGTGCGACCTCTTTCATAAGGATGGGGTCTGTAGACTGGGAAACCATGCTCAGGAGTCTGGGGAATTCAGATGAAGCCTCTCTCTACAGGATAGCAAAGATTACCAGGTTATAAACAACATCTATCCTAGGCTTCTAGACGGGACAGGCATACATCCCTCCTGTTGAGAAGAAAACCTGCATGTCTACCATTTGTGATTTCTGTCGTACTGTCTATGAGCGTGGGGAGGGGGGTGTGTGTCCTTCTGCAGGTGTCCTGTGTCTTCTGCTCATGCAGTGTCTGTACAAATGACTCTGAGAGATGTGGGCCACGTGTATGTACAGTGATCTACCCGTTTTCTTATTGCTGGGTCCTTGAGTCCTTCTAGTTCAGGGCTTCAAAGTTTGGAGTGTAAAGAACATTCTGGCAGTGCCTGTGGGGGCCTGTTTATAGCAGTGTTTATTATCGGTTCATGGCTTGCCCTTGAACCTGGACTCTTATTTGCCAGAGCTCTGACTGCTGATATTGTTGGTGGTGAGAGAATCTCGTTTTCCTCCTGTGGGATGACTTTGTGACTTTATGTGAAAGTTGGGTGAGCTGGCCCTTTCAGGTGTTTCCTAGCAACCAGTCCTGCCCCAGTCACAGCCTGCCATTATCCTCTGAGGAAGATCAATCCTGGAGAACCGGAAACTCCTCAGTCCTGCTTAGGGCTGACTGGCTTCGGAAAGGAGTTCTGGCTACAGCGATGTGAGATTCTACAAGACTGACGAGGAGAGAGCTCTGCGCCCACCTTTCCAGATTGCATTCTAAATTCGGCTGGCGTGATTCTTCCTGAGTGGAGGTCGGAAGTAGGATCGGTAGTTCGGAAGCCAGAAGTAGAACTTCTAAAACACCGCACAGCTTCGGGGGAGGTGGCGCCTTCCCTTTTTCCCTTTTGTGTTGTTTGCGGAGAGTCTTCTGCAGCCGCTACCTTCTCCTGTCCATTTGGGAGGGAGCGGAGTTGAATCAATTCCCTCCCTCGATAAGCTGAGGGATACTCTCTCACTTGAGAAATAGTTGTACTAAATATAGTTTGTATAGGTTTCTGTGAGCATATTCATGCATGCTGCCTTAGGATTCTTTGATCATAAAGGATATTTACAATTCTAATGTTAAACAAGAGCTCTTCTCTGTCCTTTGAAGGAAAAGCCTTTTCTTGCATTGGGTTGCGGGTTGCTGATACATGCATGCCTTCTTGTCAAGGAAGAGAGCTGGGTCTTTGTGAAGTGCGATGCTCAGAGCTGAAGTGCTTGACTAGGTACCCATTGGTGTGAGTACTTCACTTGTGTGATCTGTGTTCAGGTTACATACGTGGTTCCTCTTTTACCCATGTGGCTGTTTAGATCAGACACACAGCACACGCCGTTCCTCTTTAAACCACAGCCACCTCTAGGCGGCCTTGTGTTGCAAGTGTAAAGTTAATGTGACATAGTCTAGCCCGTCTCAGCTCTACCTTCCTTGTACATACTGTGAGGGTCTTGAATTGGGTTTGGTGACCAGTGGAGAGGAGAAGCCAAAATTGGCCCCCTGGGAGGTCAGGTAATTTAGTGGGGAGAAGCTTGAGGTTTGAAGGTAGACAGACCGGGTTTGTGTCTCAAATCTCTGGCTAGTTTTAAAAACCTCTCTTATTCAGTCTGTCCATCTGTGAGAAAAGTGTCCTAAGTGTTGTCTAGGACAGAGTGCTTTGACCTTGTTACTGTTTGAGTCTCTGTTTCAGATTATTGTTGTAGCGGGCAGTGCTGGCCATGGCTTCTATCCATTAGATATCTGCAGTGTGACATAGCTGTCTCTAGGCATTGTCAGAATTCCTCACTGGGCTCTCAGGCATTTCGGTCTCATTTTAGACTACTTAATAAACCTATGATAAAGTTATTGGTCAAATAGCCTTTTTACCTTTAAGGAGAAAAGTTCTTTGGCGGTAAGCCAGCATTCTCCGACTGCTTCTGAGAAAGAGAAAGCCCATAACACACAGGGAGCAATGTCTGTCTGTCTGTCTCTTTTTCTGTATTGTCCTGTCGATGCATGTCCTCTCCTTAGTGAGGTAGGACACCACTGCTCAGTGAATGATCGCTTCTGCCTGCCTGCTGTTCCTGACCCACTGCAAGCAACAGTCTCGTCCCCCGCACCCCCCAACACGCTAGCAGTTCAGCTTCCCTGGATTGTGCGCACAGCCTCTTGTCCCCAGGGTCCATTTTTCACAGCAGGGGTCTTAAAGGATGTTCAAGCCCAGGCAGCCCTGCTGAGAGTGTGAGCAGAAGCTTGCTGGAGGCGTGGACACAGGTGTCAGGCAATGGCGAGCTCACTTGATGCGGTGAAGGCACAGAAGCGCGTTGGGTGGTTGAGCCCTAGGTATGGGTTTATCGCTCATTAGTGGTTGCACACTCAGACTTATGGAGTGGTGTTTGGCGCACTTAAGGCGTGAGGTGAAGTCGGTGAAGATGCTGGGATGGGTGTGAAGAAGAGATAGAAGTAACACTTCCAAGAAGGCAGATGAAGATGGGGAGCCCAACTGCAGCATCTGTCTGGGCTTTGATTATTTTGAAGATGGGCTGGTGGACAGCTGCTTCCTTTCTTTTCTGCTTGTCAGTGATACTATTTTATTACTGTTTTGGGCTTTGGATTTCATGGAAAAGTTAAAGAAAAACTGAATGGCTCCATGGCTACTATGTGAGGTAGCTCGCTTTTGAGTTTGTTCAGTAAGAGTGATTGTTTCTTTTGAGACAAGGTTTCATGTCTCCCAGGCTGGCCTCCAACTTGCTCTGTACTTAAGTTTGATCTTGAACTTGTGACTCTCATTCTTAGCCACTTCTATCGCTGGGTTTGTCCAAGGACAAGATAAAAGATGTCATTCGATGTCACTGTTATTAGTTAAAGGTTATTTTTTGTCACCCAAATAAAAGTAGATGGCTCAAATAATAACTGTACAATAAAGGAGAGCCCTGTAAAAGGAAGACTCGCTTTCTGTTGCATCTCTTGGGGCCCCTGGGCCTTCGTTACACAGTCCCCCAGCCTCCTTTCCTCTGAACTTGATTGAGGTGAATCCGTTGAATTGCTGGTATTTTTTGCTTATTGGCTTGGATAGCGATTCTGGGCTGAGCAGGAGCCATGTGGGACCCCTCATAATTGAGGAACCCTCGACGATGCCCATGCCGTTGTTTCTCCTCCAGTCCTCTCCATCCTGTGCCTCTGAACGCTTTCCCCCAGAAATTGGGCGCAACAATGGCCAAGTTCATCCCCAGTTCTCACCTCTTCTTCCAGCAAGTTCCTCTTTTGTTACAGTGATATCTCTGCCCCCCCCCCCAGTCCAGGGGAGAAGCCTGCAGATTGGAGGGGATGGGACTCCTGCCAGCGTAGACTAGACGCAGCACGTATCAGTTGACACTCTGACGTGCCTAGGGCACTCAGAATTAGAGCACTCCACTTTAGAATCGGGGCTGTTTTAACAGAAATCTTACCAAAAAAAAAAAATCCCTCGGAGAGTGTAGATGGAGCTGGGAGTTGTCTCAGTGTTGATGTGCCCGGTCTGAGCTGCGTCTTCAGTTTAAATCAAGGCTCTGACCTATTTTCTTACTAGTCACTGGAAAATATATAAAGACACAGAAGCTACCAGACTGTTTGACAAGGGAGTTCCTCAGTACTGGCTTTGGAGAATATGGGCCAAAACTCCATTGCTTCAGATGGTCTCTGTGAATTTTCTTACCGTGATTAATATATATTTTAGAAAATTAATATTAGGATTTTATTTATTTAAATTAACGAAGCAACAGATTAACAGAGTGTTTAAACATGTCTCCAAATAACCCCCTTTCCTGATGGTAAGACCGTCTCAGAAGTCGGGGAATCTTGTGTGTCTAGAGTGTGTTTATCTTCTGAGGGAAAGGTCATTTTCAGGTTACTCGAATGTATTCCTATTGTTGGTACACTTCTCAGTCTTTGGGTCTCTTCCATGTCTTTGTAACCATTCTTCACCTGGTGGTCTCAGATTGTTACTCTACAGCCTTCTGAACATAGTATTCTATACATTTGGGTATCCTGGAAATGAGCTTTCCCTTGGAAGAGTTCATACACTTACTTTGCTGCAGAAGGGATTGCAGCATATCTGTGCTTGGTGACAGGCAGGAGGGGTAGGGTGAAGATGAGAGACAGAGTTCTCTCTTCTCTGTAGAGCTCTGTAGAGATGTGCTGCAAAGTCTGGGTTTTTACATGAATGCTTGAGATTTGAACTCAAGTCCTCCTACTTGGACAGCATCTCCCCTGCCCAGTGGTCTTTACTACTTTTTAAGTAGTTGCATTTTTATTGGTTCCTTAAACAATCACATACCCCGATTTTGCTTCTTGGCCTAAGAAGCCGAGGCTGGTTCGCAATCCCTTCTGCATTTGCTACCTCTTCCTCACCTAAGGCTGAAAAGCAGTCTTTGGCACCTACACAGGGCTAGTTAGCCAGGCCTGAGTCTCCCAGAGGTAAGCATGGGTCAGGTCAGCAGGCGCAGAGGTAATCCAGACTGCCAGCCCTTCTGAGGTTTGCAGTGGTGTCTCGTTTCTGCCTGGTCCTCAGGTTTTGCTGATGGTGCTATCTAGGGGAACTCACAGCCTAAGTCAATGGGATGAGCTGGGATTAGGGAATTCCCAAGGAGTCTAGGGCACCTCATTTCAGGTGTCGGTAAAGGGAGAGTGGCCCCTTCATGTTGGATCATAGAGTGCCCTGACTAAGCATAGCCAGGGAAGTTAGAATGTTAAGACCACAGTGCTGTGTAAATGGGGTAGCTATAGCGTTCTCTTCGTATACTGTTGATAGACAGGTGGCCGAGTAGGTGCTTAGGCCTCTCTCTTACTTACATGGTAATCACTAGTGTTAATTAGTGATGATAACCATGTGCTGAGACCGGTACTGAAATGATGAATCGGTAGGGCACGCGGTGACATTGCCAGGTTGAATTGTAGCATCACCGTTGTGAAAGTGAGCCTGCCAAGGTGGAAGTTCTGTCATTAGGATGCAAACCCAGGTCGTTCAGATCCTTGTACCTAAGAGAACTTTCCGTTGACTTGGTTCTCCGTCCCTGCACCAGGTGCTTATGTTAAGTGAATTCTGTCTGTCTATAAAATTAGAGACGTTTTACTTTAGGGGGGAAAATGGCATTACGTATAGTGTTATTGATGCCTTTATTTTCATGGAAACAGCTTTTACTTCCGGCTCGACTGTCATCGATAATTTGTTGTGCTTTGAGTTATGTTCTGAGTTTACATGGGGGGACCCCAGACTCACATTGAACACATGCATATGTTTCGTCACAGCTGCTTGTGAGATTATTTTTCTGGCAGAGAAAACACTAGAGAATGACTTGGTCCCTAAACATCCATATCTCTTCCTTGCCTAGCCAAAGTAATATCTTGGTTTCTTTCATATTTACGTATGCAGAACGACCAAAAGTTCGTGGAATCACTGGGTACAGGGGTAGCCTGTGGCCTTAGAGTAGGTGCTGTATTGACAGTTGAGTAAGCGTGTTGTGTGAACTCAAACTCACTGGATATTGGGAACTGGCCAGTGGGTTGTTTTTTGTGCATGAAGGTATCTTAACTGAATGTATGTGTAGAATGTATGTTGGTTGAATGCATGTGTATAAATGTATGTTGGTTGGATATATGTTGGTTGAATGCATGTGTATAAATGTATGTTGGTTGGATATATGTTGGTTGAATGTATGTGTATGAATGTACATTGGTTGTTGGTAGTCTTTGAATTTCTTTTCTTTTTTTTTTTTTTTCTAAATTAGGAGATAGAGTCTTGCTGTGTAGCTCAGGCTGCCCTTGAGCTCGCAGTCATTCTTCTTCAGCTTCATGGATGCTGACCTTGTAGGTGCGCACCATCCCACTGACGCCAGCATCTGGAATTCCCACCTGCAACACTCACCCTTCTCCACTTTCTTCAGCCCTTTTTTTTTTCTTGTTCTCTTTTGATTTCACAGTGTAGTGGTTTGATTAGGAATGCCTTCCGTGGCTTCAGGTATTTGAACATCTGCTTCCCAGCTAGTGACACAGGGGACGGGTGCCATCTTGCTGAAGGACAGAAGTCACTGTGGGTGGAGTTCGTCACCTCACCCCTCTTCCGGTTTGCTCTCTCTGCTTTGTACACATGGTTGAACACATGGTCCCTTCTCCTGCTGCCATGTCTGCCGCCTGCTGCTCTGCCTCCCTGCCTTCATGGACTCTTATGCTTCTGCGACTTTGAGCCAAAACAGATTCCTCATTGTGTACGTTGCCTGACTGCCTGTTGTCAGGGCAGAAGAAAGGGAAGGAATGTATCTAGCCTTTTTGCCTTCCTAGAATCCATGTCTTTGAGGACCAGTTTATGTTCTTACCAGAGTTAGGGCAGATCCTTAAGACCACAAGTTGGTTTTCAGGCCCTGGTCGTGACTAATATCTTGCTGATAGGGAAGAAAAGGCAGTGAAATTGACCCCATGGAGCCTGCCTGGGCTTAGGTCATTCTTTTCTATTACCTTCTTAAATTTTAGTATCATAGGATTTTTTAAAAAGTGGTAATAGCTGGAGCCAGTGGAGACTGAACAGTGCTGTTCCCGTCATCCCTGTGTGCTGTAGACAACGTGTTCCAATTCTTGGTTCATCAAGGGTGGTCACCTTGTCTATTACCCGGCAATGAGGCATCCACAGCGCTACTAAATGGCCCGCGACAGTTATGTGCCTGTTTCCACTTGTTATTAGACATTGTGCTAATTGCATGGGTGATTTAAGTGTTAAAAAGGCATTAAAGCATTTGTTGTAATAATGAACAAAGGAATCGGTAGGTTACAAATGAATGATAATGCCGTATTGTTAAAGGAGGGTATCGCCTCTCTTTGTTAAGTGTTATAGTTATGAAACATTAGGATCCAAATGGGAGATTTGAACTGAATGATCTCTAAGATCATTGCAGGGAAGTCCTCTCTGGTTTTTGGTGTATGCACTCGGTAGCTATGACCGGGCTTTGTGAGGTGTCAGTTCTGCCCATCTGTGCCCTCCTTAGGGAGAAGCCGCAGCCGACCACCTTTCGTCCTGCATAGTAGTGTGAGCTGAACTTGGAGAGTGGGCTAGAGACTGCTTGTCTCCTCTTAGTTTTCATTCATAGAGAAACCTGGTGTTTTGTTTGTTTTTCTGGTAAACAGAGACCTGTGAACTGAAGACCAGCTTTTAGCTCTTTTGCTATCTTTGATGTACATTCTGTCTGGTGGTCTGTCTGGTCAGTGTGTCCAGAGGTTTCCTTAAAAGGAGAGAGGCATGCCCTTTGTCTCATTTTTAATCCTGCTTGCTGGAATGTGGACCTGGGACTGGATCTTAAGTTCAGGAAGTTAGAGCTGTGTTTCAGAGACACCAGATGAAGGTAGTGGGCAGCTCTCCAAGTCCTGTTGTGATGATTACAACTTCCTGAAAGGCCTCTGACTGTAAGGGCGAGAGCCTGAAATTCCAGCCAGACTCTGCTTTCCAAGTTAGGTACTTGGAGAAAGGCTGGGTGTGTCTTTTCCAAGGGGACTCATGTGCTTGCTAATCATCTGCACACCAGAGGGACTCCCAGTGCCTTGAGGCCTACCCTTTGCCACACAATCTCGACACTGTTTTGTGTTCCAGCATCACTGAGTACCTGCTATAAGCTGTGTGAAGGAACACATGTTTAGATGGAACCTCTTTGCTCTGGTGTATTTGCTCTGGCGTTGGAATGGGTCACTATTCCCTATCTTTGCAAGGTTGGTTTGGGTTCGCATGTTTGCAGACAGTAGGCAGTGAGTGTGTCGAGTTGAAGCCAGCTGAAATTTGGAGAAGGTTATCAAGAGTTTACGGAACATAGGGTAGAGGAAAGAGTTCATGGGTGTTGGAAATGCCAAAAGTTGTACAGGCTTCGAAGAGTGCCATAGATTGTATGTTCAAACAGCTGAGGTCTGCTCAGAGCTGTGTCTCCCAGCACAGGGCAGTGATTCTCAGGAGGCCATCTGCTTCTCCGAGACCTCACTTAGACTTAAGAGTGTTACCAGGCCATTGGGTCAGGCCTTGGTCTTTGAAATTGCTCGCCTGCAAGTCGGGCCCTGGCCCTTGACCCCTCATTTCTGTGGGTGGCTGGCAGCCCTCAGAGCTGACCTTTGTGGAGAGTTAGAGAAGATAACATTTCCCCAAGGATCAGAACTACAGATTGGGTGGGGAATAGATGGCACACAATCAAAAGGAGAAAAGGGGAGAGAAACAAGTTTGTAATGATATCATTTGGTCACATCCCTGTGAGGTTAGATTCCAGTGTATACTAGTTCCCTCCAAGAGACCTCCCCCCACCTCCACCCCCATCCCCATTTCTTCACGGTAATTTTCTACCATTAAGACGCTAGGGGGAACTCTGTGTGTTAGTCCCCAGGTGGATTGGCAGATCCTTATCAATGCTCAGCTCTGTATAGTATTCTGAACAAGATATAATGTCGCAATGGATGGAGAGTGGCTCCCTGTGGGACTGTGTGGCGTCCACAGTGCTAGGTGGGTTTCAGAATTACCCGGTAGCTGCACAAGCCACTCCCCTCTCCTCCATCCCTCCTTACACTTGGTTAGTTCCTCTTCCAGTGCTGTGGCTCATGTGTCAGCTTTGAGGCTCTATCTTCTTGAAACTTGAAGAAGTCTCTGTCTTCCTCCAGAGGGCTATGTTTCCTGCAGTTATCGGGGTGTTTCTTTGCAAGCAACATAGTTGTGGAATTCCAGTGTTTTTGTACAGCAGTGAATTTGGTGTGTATCAAAGACAGCTGTCAGCTGAGAGATCAACTTCTCATACAAAGGGAAGGAATAGGTTATGTACCCTTTTCCAGATGGTCTGTTCAATAAGTGCTTTGCAGTCTACTTATTCTGGCACTAAGTTCATGGATATTACATAAGATTCTTGGGACTCTGTTTCATGAAGAAAATAGTATGGTTCTGTGTTCTGCTTAAATGTGTGCACAGGAACTGTGCTGGTGTGCAGAATATTCTCTGGCCCCAGCATCTGAAATAAACCTAGACATTGACTGTCTCATACAAATTCCTAGTTTTTTTTTTTCCTTAATAAGCCTCCCACAACATCAGACATCAAAATGGTTTATAGAGCTGACTTCTTTGTCTTGAGTTATTTGAGCTTTAACTAAAAAGCATGTTGATGATGCTACTATTCTTTTTTTAATAAAATAAAACCAACTTACACTAGGCAGACTTCAAACTTAGCCGTGTTCTAGCCTCAGCCTTCAGAGTGGCTGCAGTGGTATACATGCATTACATGCATTGCCAGATTTCTTACTTTCTGTATGCATTTCTTGCACATACTCACGTGTGCGTGTAGGGGTTATACATGTTAGTGTTTGTGCTCATCTTGGAGGGTGCGTGTGGAAGCCTGAAGTTGACATTGAGAGTCTCCTGTTACTCTCCTTGGTTCTTGGAGGCAGAGTCTCTTGGTGAATTCGACTCACTGACCTGGCTGGCTTCTCTTGCTAGCCAGCTTGCTCTGTTAGTCAACTTCCGACTGTTGGAATTAAGACCTGGTCCTTACTGGGTTCTGAGATTCTGGTCCTCACACCCGCATGGCAGACTCTTTAACTACTGAACCATCTCCTCAGCTCCACAGAGTCTTGTCAACGTCTGGTGGGTGGCCCTTCTGTTAAACGTATGGGGGAGAATTTTGGTGTGGAAAATGAATGTTTCTCTGCTTAGAGTATCAGCCAACACAATTTTAAGAGCCCAGCATCATGAGAAGGAGCGGGGACTGTACATTGTTAGCTCCGGAAAGGTAAAGGCTCAGTTTCAGTGGTGTCTGGATGCATAGCCTTTCACACTGTTGTAAGGGAAAACAAACTCATAAGTCAAACCATGGTAGGCTGTGTAAATTGTTCCTAGAATCGCATACTCATTTTAAACTCTTAAGCCCCAAACCCTATACCACCTGTTTCGGCATTTCCTTGTGATAGCTGTCTTACTGAAAGGGGAAGGAGAGCGAGATGGATGGTAACGCTTATAGTTTCTTGAGTGCTTCTGGTAGACAGTGCGGTGCCCTCACAGCCTGGTGAAGTACCCGCTGTTAGAGTTCCTGGTCTCCAAGTGCAAGAACTAAGGTTCACGTTCTCACTACCAAGACCAGTCTCTGCTTCAAGAGGGATGCTGTGCTAAGTCAAAATGTCTCCTTGCTTTCTTGCATCTGTAATAATACTTGAGGGTACAGTTAACCTTTGACTAGGAGAGCTAGGAGTTGTGACGATGGTGGTCGTAGGTGAACATGCCCTGGCTGCTCGAAACGTTTCAGATTTCAGATGAGGTCTGTGATATATATGCAAAGACTTGATTGCTACAAAGACTTCACAATCTATACTCTTTGCACTCAGAAGGCCCCTGGTCCTAAGCTCTGCAGATAGAGTCCAGTGCTGAATCAGGGTTAGAAAATAATAAGTTCCTTTTGACTCACCAAGAGACTCACCGCCCTACTCTCTTCTTGCTGGCGTGTCACCCTTGGGTGACATTACTTTACTCCAAAAATGATTTCCGTGTTCACAGCCACCGTTCACTTTGGGCTTTTGTCTTGAGATGTAGGAACGAACTGGAAAATGCCAGCTGGGTTTGGAGAAACATGGATCCCGATGTTGTCTCTGTCTTCATGTCCCCCCTTTTGGTTTTGGGGTGTGTGTGGGCGCTCTAGTACATTAGAAATGGTGAGTGGTGCCAGGCGGTGGTGGCGCACACCTTTAATCCCAACTCGGGAGGCAGAGGCAGGCGGATCTCTGTGAGTTCGAGGCCAGCTTGGTCTACAAGAGCTAGTTCCAGGACAGGCTCCAAAGCTACAGAGAAACTCTGTCTCGAAAAACAAAAACAAACAAAAAACAAAACAAAACAAAAACAAAAACAAAAAACAACAAAAAAAAAGGTGGTGAGTGGTGTAATATTCTAAGACTAATTTTTAAAATCTGGGATTGTTTTATAGTGCTGACTGCTGCGTGGGAGAAAGCAGGGAGAGTGACGTTTTTGTCTGTCTCTGTTGCGATGAAATAAGTCTGGAGTTCAGTGTGTCTGGAAGAGTTCCGTGTATTCAGGCTTCTGGGGTGTGGGACTCAGTGGGTTTTCTTAGGAGATGTGAGACCAAGGCCCTGGGAAAGGCAAGGGTGTTGAAGTGGCCTACGGACTGCCCAGACCGGCTGCTCAGTAGAGCTGGGCTAACCCTTTTGGCTGGCCACCCACCTCGTTTCAGCCTGACTCCCTTGGTCACAAAAGCCTGCCATTCAGCACCATGGACTCAGCCGGCACTGAATTGTGCAGCACACAGTGGCTTTGAAATTCGCTTCTTCAGTTGAATGAGGATAAACATTTGGAAGAGTATCATTACCTGTTAAAACCCCAGTTGCTCCATAAATCATCCCTAACGATCCGTCTCAAATGGTAGACCCTAGGCACCACCTGGATTGATGAAGTAACAGAAAGCCTGCCTAATTGTAGGTAAAGCTTTCTACTCCTTCTCTTGCAAAAGATGTCCAGACAGCAAGGTTCCACGTGTAAGACATCGTATTCTATTACCTGCTATAAGCCGTGGATTTTATTACACTGGGGACAGTGAAAATTGAGTATGAAATTTGCGGGACTTTGTTTACCTGCGTTCTACATGAAAATGGAATTGAACAAAGTCCTGGAATATAATACTTCTATGAGAATAAAAGAGTCAGATATTTGTAGGCATTTATAAAGTATGTGTAGCCTTGAACTGGGAGAGGGTGGGGTGCCTGGTGTGGATTTTTCCTCCCTCCCTTCTGTCCTTTGTGGGCTCTTTGGGTGTTCCTTGCCTCCCTTCCTCCTCCATCTTTCTACTGTGGCGGATCTCTAATCTCTTCGGTGTCTTGTATCTCAGGTCTTCCTCTGTAGTGCACCCACGGTAATGTCTAGCTTCCTCCAGGTCTCCACATCTCCCTTCTGTGTGTCGTGTATCTGTGCGAGTCTCCAGCATCTTCTGGGTTTCCATGTCAATCGATTGCTTTGTGCTGCACCTGCGATGGTTCCCGAACCTCTTCTGTGTCTCTGTGTCTCTGTGTCTCCAGCTTCCTCATGGTGCACTCTGGTGGTATCTTTGGCATCAGGCCTGGTTGTGGCAGAGCATGGGGACGGGGGAGGGCATGATGAAGCCATGTGTCTGTTCACTTCTTCCTGTTTCAGTTTGTTGGATTTGATTCGTTTGTCTTCATGGCTGCCATGTGTTCACTGTGTAAGATATGAAGGGTGGCCTCTGACTGAGCCTCTCTGGGGATTGGAAAGGGATGCTAACATTTGCATCCAGGGTCTGAGCATCACTTTGTTTGTTTGTTTGTTTTTGCTTGAGTCACACGGAGCAAGAGACTCCCTCTTTCTTACCTCTATTCTACTCAGACTTAACACCAGGGATGGGTGGAGTGTTTTTTTTTTTTCCCCTCTATAGCAGTGTTTACATTTAGGACAGTGTCGCCACCCAGGGGATATTTGGCAATGCTTGGAAATACAGGATTGCCGTCTCTAGGGGTAGGGCGTGTGGATCGCGAACATCTAGTGAGTGGGCAGAGTTTCTTCAACATAAAGCACGAGTGACCCTCAGATCAAAGAATTCTTCTGCTCCAAGGAGTGCTGAGGGTGAAACCCTCAGAACCATCTAACTGGCCTTCACAGGAGCGTGGCAGGGTGGCGCCAGCATCCCTGCTGGTTTACCTGTTACCAACTTCCCCTTTATTTTACATAGCAAACTCTGTTTTAATGCAAAGCTAATGTCATCACCACCCAAAAGGGGCAGAAGTGACAGTAGTGGAATCCAGATTGGAGGCCAAGTGGCTCCAAGTCACGTGTAGCCTGCCCTACACTAGCCTTTTCCCATCCAGTGCAGAGAAGTTCAGTCTTTGAGGGTGTAGCGATCTATTGAGGATTGGCGGTTGCTTTTGTGCCAAGCCGCTTTGCTGTTATTCGTCTGGTCTCCTTGGCACCAGTCTGTGTATTGATTGACCTTCACCCTGCCTGTTACTTCCTCTTGAAAGTGAATACACTCCAGGGAGCAGCTTGGTGGGCGAGCGCTGTCTGAACACACACCTGTCAGGAACCCACAGATCAAGAACCAGAGCCTAATCAGCCCCTTGGGAAGCTCTTCACACACCTTTTTCCTCTTCAAGGATAACAACCACCCTGGCTTGTTGAGGTTTGGGTTGTTGTTGGTATTTAATTTTTTTCACCTTGTGTATGCCCAGCACAAGCTAGGTAGCACTACACATCAAAAGAGTAACTTAATCATAGGCCAAGAGTCCTGTACACCTCAGGATGGTGGTCCCCATTTATAGGCTGTTCCTAGTCTTTGTCAAAGGCGGTTGGAGGCGTTTGAGGTATTACCTGGTTGCAAGGCACCAGCTATTACTTAGCCAATTAGTTTTGTCACTTGTTTGTGCTGTGTTGGCCCTGATTATTTAAATATTTTACCTGTGATTTCCTAAGGTGAACTCTCTTTGCTCGTAATTTTAATTTATTGTCTATTCTGTTTGCCAGACACTTAATCAGACGACACCTCTCCGGTGATTGTCTTACAGGATTATTTAACTTCTTGCCTCTCGCCACATTGTAAATTTAACCAAGCATAATACATTTGTGCCCCGTTTTACCCTTCAGTCCTGCTTCTGTGCTGACGGACACGATTGTACATTTCTGCTGTGGTGACTGGCCAGTCTCTGGGGCCCTGTGAGAGTTGGTTGGCTGTTGTTCATGTGGCTGCCTGTCTTAGAATCGCAGCCTGAGTTTGTTGCAGATGCTGAAAGGAGTTGACTGCCATCGGATCTGAAGATACTGTTAACTCTTTCATCATGAGTTCCAGGATACGGTGGCTTTACTAGCTGTGAAGATGTCTACACTCAAAGGTGTGCCATTTAGCCCATCCCTTTGTCTCCCATGGATGGAGTTGCTGTGGCTTTGATCCTGGAAGATGGCAAGGGAGTATCTAGAGAAACAGAAATGTAAAAACCAACCAACCAAATCAAAATCTCCCAACAGCTTAACACTTGACTGTGGAGCTTGTTGGCATTGTGGGTAATATTACATACTCATTAAAACTCAAGAAAAGAAAGGTATTATGGAGCCCGTTTTCCTGTTTCTCAGGCTGTCAGGCAATGCTCACCGAAATTGAGTTGCTTCTCATAAAACCCACAGACACTCTTGGCTGCAGCTGTCTGAAGCAAGGTCTGTCACTCACCTTTGGATGTTCTCAATGGGAAGAAAGAAAGATGCAACTCAGAGAAAGAGAGAACAAACAAATTGGGGCGCAATCTCGAGGCCCAGAAGTCAGACGTTTCCAGAGACCCTGCACCTGGGGGTTGTTTCTGTCCTCTTGTGGTCACCTGTGTGTCAGATTTGACTGCAGAGTTCTTGCAGGGAACCCATGTGGTGTAATGGACGCGATCTACTGAAAGCGGGGCACACAAAAGTGAGGCGCACCCTTGGAGCTTGTCTTAGTCAGTGTCACGCTGCTATTTCAGACTAGGACAGACAGGGTAATTTATGACGTGAGGAAATTAATTGTTCATAATTCTGGAGATTGCGAAGTGCACAACAGTGGCTTGTATCTGATGGATTGATTCCGGGTGGAAGGGCAAAGAAAAGGGGGTGAGAAGCAACACACACACACCAGTAGAGAGAAAGGGGTTAGATTCTTTTGTTTTCATTTCATGTGTATGTATGCATTCATGCCACATGTGTGCCCGGTGACTGTAGAGGGCAGAAGAGTCATCGGTTCCCTGCACTGGAGTTATCGATGATGTGTGAACTCCCACAATTCCCACTGGGTGCTGGCAGTTGAACTATGCTCTGCTAGAACAGCGAGAGCTCTTAACGGCTAAGCCATCTCTCCAGCCCCCAATTACCTCTTTATAAAACTATGTCTTTACAAAACCAACTGGCCACCAAGACAGGGTGCTAATCCATTCAGTTCAGTGATGTACCCGGGACCTAATTGCCTGCCCAGTAGTCCCCTGCCAACCCCTTTGCATTGGACCCCAGCTTCAAGCACATTAACACCGTTAATGTTCAAGTTACATACAGCAAGGCATACTGCCCAGTGACGGAAGGACAGTCTAGAAACCGAGTGCATTCTGATCTGGAAGAGGGAGCAAATCAGTAAGCGGGGAACTAGTAGAAAGATGGACAACCATAGAATTCGCTGGCATTAGAATGGAACTTGGAATGAGCTGGAGCCCTGGCTCAATCACCAGCACTGCATAAATCCTGGAATCCCAGCTTTCTGGAAGTGGAGGACCAGAAGTTCAGTTTTGACTACATAGTGAATTCCATGCCAGCCCGGGCTACAGTAGACCCTGTCTCAGAAGAGCTGATATTATAGCCCCATCTGTGCCCGAGTCTCTCTTGTTGATAGACATTTTGTCCAACTATATGGAGTCCGGAAGTCACTGCAAGTTTCTGATTCTGCTCTCTTTTGGTTTTATATTGCGAAGTGAAATTTCCTTTTGGTGCGCCGCTAATAACCGAGGCTTAAGTTTGCGTTTGCTGCATTTGATTGAATTGTAGATGGTCTGCTGTTTTGCTTTTCCTAAGACTGGGAAAACAGCTGTTTAATCATGAGCATGCATTTTCTGTGCTCAGGTACTGTGTGAAGGTGCCAGGCTGTATCATGAAGCTATGAAGGCAGTGTTTGAGTTTGAACGGTTTGAAAGGTAGAAGTAGTGCCTCAAGTCCTATCTAAGGGGCTGGCTTGTGTGGGTGTGTGGCTGTAGGGGTGGGTAGGTAGGAGGGTGGGAGTGTTTAATGTTGGGGCTTTGCTTTTGCTGCCTGCCCCTGAGTTAGAACTGTTCTTAGCACCAGACGTTGCCTAACTATTAGAACTCACCCTTCCCCCCCACCCCTTTATTTTCTGAACACACTCTTGTAGAGGTTACATAATCCAGTCCTTACTTAGTACAGTGTTTGAGGGCTGGCAATGCGCGGTAACACACAATTCTTTTCGGGCCACGTGTTTTATCAGAAGATCAACAGGAAATGATGTGTTTACAGTGTGGTAGATTTTCCACTTTTTCATCTCGCTCCTGTCTCAGCAGCTTCAATTTCATGACCTGATAATCTGTGGAGATGCCTTTGCGGGAAGGGGTCGACATCTGTACCCTCCCATCCTGCCCACGTTCCCCGCCTTTGGATTTCATTTGACATCCAAGCGTGTGAGTTCCCCACAGTTCAGCATCTTACAGCTTTTACCCGCGTGGTTATGATAGCGTAGAATTCCATGTGGAATTCTCAGTACCTGTTGGGGAAGGAGCACTCGTGGGGTGTGGAGGGATGATGGCTCAATAGTAACACTACAGCCTTTGCTGCTCGTGCAGAGGATTCCGGTCCAGTTCATTGTACCCACATCAGCGAACTCAAAACTACCTGTAACTCAGTGCCAAGGAATTCTGTGTCTATTCCGGCCGGCCACAGAGGAGCCTGCACACACATGGCATACAGCCACACACACATTCACATGAAGTAACATCAAGAGGAAAAAAAGCAAAAGCAGTGATGACCGGCGCATCTGGCAGAAGCCATATCTTACTATATGCCGCGGCTCTCGTATTTTCTGAGTGGAAAATGCATCTTGCTCACGACTTCCAGCTTGGCCGTACGCCCTAGCGTGTCTTTTCCCCCTGTGGAGCACCCAGGCAACTATGAAATGTGTTCATTGCCCCTGCCCAGCATCTTGTGGTTTTCCCAGTGTCTTACTAGCATGGAAACTAGGTTACAACACACAGTTCCCAATATTATTAGCTCTACTGAACACATGCCGTTTCTGTATCCTTGTAAAACTGATAAATGAATTGCAGCCAGGATTGTCTCAGCTCCTGTAGAGACACATGTGCTCCATATTTACCTACAGTTGGCTTTTCAAGTTTCTACTTGCTTTGGAATAATTTGATATGTAGGGAGGTACTGAGGTTGTGCAGAGGCCAGGTGCCCATTGGCCTGTCTCCTGGTCATTCCATATTGCATGACTTTGAGACTGTCGTGTGCACAGAATCCTGTGGTACACAAGTGGCCCCTTTTCATACGGCACGATCCCGTGGCTGCGCCTGTAGGCTGAGTGTGGCTGTCACTGGGCTAGCTTCGTTGGGAGGCTGTGTTCAGTATATTGGGTAGCCCTCACCTTTTCAGTTTCTGGGAGACATCTTGACTTTGCCCGTTCCACAACTTTTGTAAAGTTAATTCTTCTTTCTTGGGGGAGGGGTGGTAAGTGCTCATGTCCACAGTGGCCGTGCGACTGGCAAATGTGAACGTTTTTTAAAAACGAAATGGTGTAATTCTTTTGCAAAGATAGTTTTCTATACATAACGACTATCCAGTCACTCTGGTGACCACTTTTTCTGCAATTTGTCCCCAATTCTCACTAATAAGCTCTTTTCCCATTTCATCCATTCTGAGAGGTATGTCACGGTGTTTCCAGGTGGCCCTGTCTGTATTTTCCCAGGGGGCAGGCCGAGTGCCCCATGACTTTCTCTTGTGTGTATTGCCTACTTTCTTAGCAGCTCCCACCCCATCTCACCCCTTTTTTGAGACAGAGTTTTTTTTTTGCCTTGAACTCACCCTGAAGTGTGGATGGCCTCAGCTCTCAGGTGTGTCACCATGCTTGTTTTAGTCACTCTCCCCTGCTGCTGGGCTTGAAGAATTGTATGCAGACTCTAGATAGTAAGAGCCTTGTCAGGTACGTGGCTTGCAATTTTTTTCTCATACGAGGGCTTCCTACTTCATTTGCACCCAGAGCTTTCCCAGAACAAGTCCGTACTTGTAATGAAGTGCTATTTCTTTTTTCCCCTCTGCGGTTCATAACGTCTCTTGATGTTCATTAAAAACAAAAGCAAAAAACTCATCCCCCATCTCCTGCTCCAGCGAATTCTCTTCTCTATTATTCCGTAGTTGTCACGTGCCCACTCTATATCTGCAAAACCTTTTGATCTCCCTTTCTGTGTGAGATGTGAGGCTGAGGTGAGATTTCTCTTCCCGGCTTTAAACCTGGCTTTAAACCTTAGATATGCTGCTAGCTGGTCCAGCGCCCTGGCTGGAGAAGTGTCGCCTTGCGCCACGGTATGGCTTTTGTGCCATTGTGAAAACCGGTACAACCAAGTGACCATACTGCGTGGCTCTTTGTGGGGTTTCCGCTCTGTTCCCTTGCCCGCGTGTGCTCCCACCATGCCGACTGTATTATCTTAGCTAGGAAAGGCACAGAGTAATTTTCCTTCCTCCTCCTCTTTGATGGTGTTGCCTTTGAAGGCTTGATTCCCTAACCCCACCTTCTTCTGTTTTATTTTTACCTGCGGTGACCACTGTGTTCCTTGAGAATGACCCAAATGCTCTCTGAGAAGCCCTCTCTCATGTGGCCCATTTCCTGAAGGCCATTTCCAAAGAGCTGGAAATGTCTGCTTATCAACTATTTGGCTTTTCCCTTTGTCTGGAATCCCGTGTTGAACTGGATGGCCAGGCTCTGCAGAGCCGCGAGGGCTTTGATCCTTGAGTTCGGATGGGCTCCTGGGGCCAGCACTGTGGGTTATTCATGATACGGATAATAAATAAGGCAGCATGGAGTGCCAGCTGTAGGGGAGACTGGATGTTTGTGACTGCCCGGGACGGTGGGTAGGGAACACATCTTCCCTCTTCTCATCTAGAGTCTCCAGCGTAAATACTCCCGAGGGAGTCCTCACCCTCTGTGACCCTGTTGTGTAACCCTGGCTGGCACTGCACATCAGACTTCATTCAAGTCTCATTGCGTGGTTTATGCGCCCCACCTTTGTCTTTTCCGTGTATTGTTTCCCGCCTCCTGCAAGTGCCAGGTCTGTTGAATTCTAGTTCAGTGGGATCTTCTTTCTCGCCATGGATGGAGTATGTGTATAGGTTATATGGAAAATGCATAGACTTTTCTTGTTTAAGGAATTACCAGCTCGGGGCATGTAACTTTCGCCGTACTGGTGGAGCATATAGTATCAGATCTTGATTGGGATTTTAAGATTTTATTTTATTTTGTGTGTACGAGTGCATGTATGCAGAGGCCAGAGGTTGATGTCAGGAATCTTCCTCCGTTGTTTCCCGCCCTATAGTTCGCAGACAGAGTCTCTCACCACACCTGAAACTCACCGATGTAGCTGGATAGGCGTGTCGCTAATACTCTCTCTGCTTGCCCTGCGCTTGGATTACTGGCACGAGCCACTGTGCCTGGCTTTTTATATTGGAGCTGGGAATACAAACAGGTCCTCGTGCCTGTAGGGCAGGCACTTCCTCACTGAGCCATCTTCCTAGCCAAATGGCAAGCTTTTAAATATTGGAAATGCAGTTCTTTAAGTTGGCCTCTCTTCTCTCTTACTCCCCATCTTTCCTGTCCCCCTCTACCTCTTCCCCACAAACACAAGCACACACACCTGTGTGGGGGTGGTTTCTTACCTGGGGTACTAAGGATGCCTTTAGCTCCATTCAGTAATCCACTAACCACTGCCCAAAAGTTTGCTTGCAACATGGCTGCAGTGACGCTATTTATTGATATTCAGCTTGGGCATCTCTGGAAATCTTCTATCTGGAGTGTCCACGTTAAGATAGTCCTCCACTACTGACTGCTCAGTTGAGATTGGGGGAATTTAGCTAGCTCTTTAGTGCTAACACTTTAAATTTCATGGAAATGAGTAAGATTTTATTTATTTTTATTTTTTCATTTGGGGCATTTTTAAAGTTAGCACGGACCTCTTTTTTTTGAAGAATTGTATGACTGAGTTGCTCAGGTTAGTATCTACCCTGAATCCCCCTGCTTGCTCATCTCAAGGACTTAGCATACAATCTGACATCACAGTGCCCATCTTAGTGCAAACTCCCTTTCAGAGACTTCCATACCTTAAAATCTCAGGGTTATTGATTATTGGCACACAGGAGAACAGTGGTTATAGTTATTTTTATTTTCTTGCTTATGCCTTTTATGTGCTCACCCATCTCTTTAATGTACTCTGCTTATTAATGTCCATTGCCTAAGTTTTCTTCTACTGCAAATATTTATGGCTTTTATAATCGGAAAAAGCAATAAATGCTATTAAAAAAAAGGATTTACCATGGGCATGCCTGGCCGTGTGATAATAAGAGTATTGATCAGTTCCCAAGAAAGCTGCCAGCAGGCCTCTCTGTTTCATTTGCTGCATGAATGTCATTGGCCCCCTTCCTTTTGCTCCTTAGATAAGTTAGCCAGGGTCCTCCCTGTGTCCTCAGTGATTTCTCTGACGTAATGGTCTGTGACCACCCGAGGGTATGTAACTTGCTGGGCTCCTCCCGGGCAGTTTGCCTGCAGGGGATGCAATCTGCGCTGGCAGAATCAGGGACTTGTCCTGCTGGGCCTGCGCCCGCCAACTGTTGCAGCTACAGCGTCCCAGCTGTTGTACTTTACACTGACTGTTATTAGCCATGCAAACTTTTAGGGTTCAAACCAGGCCACATCAGTTGTGAAACCTGTGACCTTCGAATGCAGGCCAGACAGAACTGCTTTTTATCTCTGGCCGCTCTCTGCCGGTACTGTGTAGAGCAAACTTTGCTTTCTGTGTGTTCCATTATCAGTGGACCAGATTTGAGCCGATGAATGCTGCTGCTTTGTTAACTACTTAGGTCTGATTAGACGTTTGTTGGCTTTTTTTTTTGTTTCCTGGCGTCTCCGGTCTCCCGTGAGAGCCCTGCTGAGAGGTTTGTTTGCAAGAATGTATTTCATTTTTCATTCTTCTGGTGTGTTTTTCTGTCGCCTAACCTAGTTTTGAACTCAAGGTCCTCCTACCTTCATGTCTCAAGTACTGACCGTGCACCACCACCCTGGGTTCCAGTAACACCAGAAACTTGTGACCTGGACATCTGGAACATTTCCAAAGGCATGGTTCTGTCTTAGAGAATTGACACAAAGTTAGAAGGAGTCAGACTAAGGTGGGGATTTGTGACTTGGACACCACGGGAGTATCTAGGTTTGATGGCGTGTTTAGGTTTGCTAGTACACCCCATAAAGAAAGCACTTATAAAACTGAGGGGATATAGGCCTAAGGTCCTGACTTCCTGGAAGAGTCTGTGGCTCTTGCAGAATGATCTGTAATTGTAGGAGGACTATATTGGTTCATTTTAGTTACATGTCTCACTGGTAGTAATATGTAGAGTTGTTTTCTGTGCATGCTGTATGTCCTTCCAAATTTCCTTCCTCTAGCTCAGCACTCTCCTGCTGCATCCTTCAAGGTCAGGTGTCGGGGCCTCCAGATGAACTTAGGAGTCTTATGATTTCAGTGCTTATTCAGTGAGGAAACCAGGGAACCACTAAGCTGCATAAAAATACTACCCTCAACACCATTGAATTAGTGATATCTTAGCTAGCCAGCCTGCCTTGGTTATCCCCTCTCTGTGCCCAGAGTCTGGAGTTAATCATGGGTGCACCATCATGCTAGCCGAACACTTATATGGATGCTGGGGTTTTCAACAAAAGTCGTCATACATGCACAAGTACTTTTCCTTCTCTCCATCCCCTCAAAATACCGTTTCAAGCGTTCAATAAAAGCACACATTTGGTAGACAGACATTCTGCCACCTTTTCTTTACTTGGTAATTGAAATGTGTCTTACCCCATGAAGCCTATGTGGCCAGCCATTGCAGTAGGGGACAGTGTGATTCTAAAGGCTTCTCATCCCTGTTTCTCAGTGGAAATGTGAACATATGCCCGCATGGAACGTTCTCTTCTTCTGTTTTAGGGAAACTGGATTGTTTTCTCAGCAGTTCGTTGGCGTTAGCATAATGCCTCCCGGTGTAGGCTGGAGTGTTAGAATACTCTCTGCAAGCCTTGTAATGGTTTTCAGGAATTATCGCTTTTATTATAGTGTATTTGGGATAGCCAGAAAGTGTTTTCTATTCAGTGTGAAATCTCTGAAAAGGACAGTCAAAACCACATGTGTTTTCTAGTGGGACATGGGGTTGAGCATCTAATTGCTCCATGGAGTGCTTGAGACTGGATGTGTGAATTGTGCAGTTGGCATTTTGTTTGGGTTTTTGTGCATGGTTTTTAAAAGGTTTTAGCTACGCACTCTTCTGATTGTCCAGCTGAGCAGCCTCTATCTGGGACTTGTCACGTACCGTGTCCTTTTGGTGGGCAACTTGAACATTCTGTATTTTGGTGGCTTCGTTTGCTACCTGAGAAGGATGTAAAAATTTCCCCTCAAAGTATTAGTGACCCTAAGATAAGATCTGTGTGGGCTCCTGGCTCTTCCAGGTTTCTTCAGCTACTAAGGGATCAATAAAGGAGTGTAGAGTTTACCATGATTTTTTTTGAAGCACCCACAATCTTCGGGCTTATTTTTTACTCTATATTCCATGGTATTGAATATCAAAGAACGTGTTAACCAGATTCAGAGCAGGAAGACTTTGAAGAAGTTATTTATTTCTGGGACAAAGAAATGAAAATCTAAAAAAGTTTTCCAGATATGAATTAAAACCTTCTTTTTGTCGCTGTCTCTCTCGTCCTATTTTATCCTGGATAGAACATTTCTTTGCTTTGGATAAATTTCATTTTTCATTTTCAAAATCTAATCTTGAGACAGGTATTTTGCTATGTAGCCCAGGCTAGCCTTTACTCATGGTCCTACTGTCTCAGTAACAAAGTGCTCGGTTTATACTCATGCACCGCAAAGCACAGCTAAAAAAATTACTAAATTAGACAGTTAACATGTGTGTGATGCCAAGAATCGAACTGAAAATCTCACACATTGTTGCAAGAGAAGTTCTAGAGCTAAACGACACTTTGCTCTTTGAATAATAGCATTCTGGTTCAGTCACTTTAAGAATTCTTTTTACCATGTGTTTGAAGTGTGATCTGGATTATGTATGTGCATCACACGTGTGTAGGAAGTGGTGAAGCAGGATCTGCTGTCAGCTACTATGTAGGTGCTGGGAGCTCAAGCCAGGTCCTCTGCAAGAACAGATCTTATTTTTCAGTAGCATAGCATCAGGGAATGTCATTCAGCGTTGTTGCCCCCCCCCTCCCCGTAATGCATAAACTTCACACGCCAGACGCCACTGCTGCAACACCTAATATCTGTACTTTCTTTTTTTAAACCCCTCCTGTAGTTTTGGATTCTGTTTTTTTTTTTTTTTTTAAACTGTCACAGAATGGATTGATCTGAACATGACTGGACTGGCAGAAAAGGGAAATCGGAGGCTTCTTCTCCCCCCTCTTTGTTTGTAAAACTATGTCCGTGGGATCTGCACCCCCTTAGCAGGCCTTTGGGGGAACCGGGGATGTGCTGTGTGATGACGAGCTTCTGCAGTCCTTCGTGTGCACCATGGAAAGCAATGTGTGTTTCCAGACCAGTCTCCCCGACTGGCTTCTTACACCAGTTTGTGACAGATGTAGCATGTCCCCATGTGCTACGTCTTACTCCTCTGTGCAAAATTCAAAGGCACAATCTGTTTTATTCGATTTTGCCCAACAGTGAAGCCCCCAAAGATACAGTTTGCTTCTGACATGAGTCTTTTTATTTTAGAAAGAAGGAGGCTTATTTCCCCTACAACCTCCAGTTTTATTGACTAGGTTGCATCATTATAACACTATTTAAATTCCAAGTGGACACCTTTACTAGAAATTGGTTTTTCTTAAATCTTTTTTAATAGAGATATTATGGGGGTACTGAATGGAAACTTTGAATTTTGGGCTTGAGCTTTGCAAATCATAACCTGCATTTCCCTTCAACTCTGGATGGGTCTTGTAGTATGATTGGTCTGAGCTTGAGGTTTTACAGAAAGTAGAGACCCAAGAGACGAAATGGGAGATAAGCCCTGCCCCGAACCATTTCTTCATTGGAAAATGACATTTGCTTTAATACTCCCTCCCAATCATATACACTTACACACACACACACACACACACACACACACACACACACACACAGAGAGAGAGAGAGAGAGAGAGAGAGAGAGAGAGAGAGAGAGAGAGAGAGAATTTTCTCCTTTTAATTATTCAAGAAATTACTATTAGAGCTATTTAAACAGACTGAATGATAAGTACTTTAGCCTTCCTGATGTGATCGGGCAAAAAAAATTTTTATAATGGTTACAGTTATTTTAATTAAATCATTTTATTTAAGATTCTAATAGCTCTTTTAAATTATTTTCCTTGAGAGTTGTATTGTGTTATTTCAAGTTAATAACTCCCTTTCAAGCAAAGCAGAATGCAAGGCATTTCTTGGGCGATTTCTTGCTGTGTTCGAAAAGAACAAAGCTAGCCTCCTTCTTGCTGGAGTAGAAGCCAGCTTAATACCTCAGAAACATGGAGATCACACAGATAAACTTGTAACTTTGGGTTCCTGGAACTAGCAACACCAGTGTGGTTGCCTGGCAATATTAACCAGTTCCTTGTGTTTTTATTTTCCCTTTAAATGCCATAGACAGATTTACATGTGTTGAACAAAAAGATGCCAATGAGAGACCTGTTTATTAGACTTTTGGGAGGGGGAAATGGTCCTGTAGACCATGAGAGTCTATTGTATGTAGTTGACTGTTTTTACGTTTTTCAGCAGGCTGTCTTATTGTCTCTGGTTTTTACTTTTTTAATATTTTATTTATTTATTTTTAATATCTATCTATCTATCTATCTATCTATTTACTTATTTATTTATTATGTATACAATATTCTGTCTGTGTGTATGCCTGCAGGCCAGAAAAGGGCATAGACCCATTACAGATGGTTGTGAGCCACCATGTGGTTGCTGGGAATTGAACTCAGGACCTTTGGAAGAGCAGGCAATGCTCTTAACCTCTGAGCCATCTCTCCAGCCCCAATCTTTTATTTTTTTAATGTGCATTGGTGTTTTGCCATGGAACTGGAATTACAGACAGTTGTGAGCTGCTATGTTGGTTCTGGGAATTGAACCTGGGTCCCCTGGAAGAATAGTCAGTGCTCTTAACCACTGAGCCATCCCTCCAGCCCTTGTCTTTGCATTCTTATTATGTGACTTATACACAACCTTGAACCATTGCTAAAGATAAAATCTTCATTATCCTCTTTATGATGAATAGTCTTGATTTCATGTATTAATTAGTTTTTATCTAAATGACTTTCTTTCCATGGGCCTACATCTTGTTGTGGAAGAATGGTCCACCCATCCCAAGACTAATTAAGGGTGGCAGAATTGAGGCCAAGGCCATGCTCTTAGGCATGTTTAAATAGTGACAAAGTGGTTTTTAAAACTCTACCCAGGGCCTGGAGAGATGGCTCAGCCAGCAGTTAGGAGCTCTTCTTGTTCCTCCAGAGGACCTAGGTTCAATTTCCAGCTCACAGCCACCTATAACTCTAGTTCCAGGGGGTCCAATGCCCCCTTCTGGGCTCTGATGCTACCTCCATGCTGATGGTGAATATACACACACTCAGGCTCACACATCAAGCATAAACTAGATCTTTGGAAACAAGCAACTCTGTTCCTGTGGAGTCTATAGCAGTGTGCTTTGGACCTTTGGGCTTCAGGGTCATGTAGGTCGCCCCTCTTCTTGAATGAGGGTATAGGCTTTTTTTTTTTTTTTAAAACATACTTACTGATCTTTTATATGTGTGTACAATATATTTCAATCCTATTCACGCCTGCTCTCTCCTCTAGCTCTTCCCAGAAACCCCGTCCTCAGCATCGCACCCTCTTTTAAAAACAAAACTGAAGTCCAACCACTGAGTCCCAATAGTGCCTGGGGCCTTGTACAGGACCATGGCTCATCTCTCAAGGATCACATTCCTAAGGAAAACTGGCTCCTCCTTCCCTTGCACTCTCCAGCTGCCAGGAGCTCGGTCGGCAGCTGGGGGTGGGTGATCCTGCACCGCTCTACGGTCCATGCAGAAATGTTGACTGGCTTCATCTGAAGCAGGCTGTCATTTCTACTATGAGTTCATGAGTGTAGAGGGCTGGTCACGTCAGGACACTGTTTTCCCATCACCCCATGGCTCCTGGAATATTTCTCTCCTTTTCCTTTTGTTCTTTGAGCTTTGAGTCACTCTGTACTCCACAGTTGTCAGTACAGTTGTCAGTCTCTTTATTAAAAGAAGCCTCCCTGTTGAGGTCCAAGGACTTGACTTACCATCAGTGGATGTAGCTGTGTTGAAAAAGCAGTTTGATACAAGAGAGCATAGCTTTATGTAGCAGATACCACTTAGAAAAATGTAGTGGTGTTATTATTACCTCTTTTCACTTTTGATTGGAAATTGTGTGTGTGTGTGTGTGTGTGTGTGATTATTGCCTCATTCCACTTTTGATTGGAAATTGTGTGTGTGTGTGTGTGCGCGCGCGCGTGTGAGCATAAGTGCATGCATTTGTATGCATACACATGTGCATGCTTATGTCATGGTGTGTTGAGGAGCCAGATGATGACTTGGAGGAGTACGTGTTTAGAAGTAAGGTGGTCAGGGTTGGAGACCCCTTCACCCACCGAGCCTTCTGTCTCCATTACTGTTTCTTTCTCTTTCATTTTTCTTTGTAGTTGTTTGGGGCCTACCACTTTTAAAGTGTTTGCATGTGTAATGAGATTGTTTTCCTTTGTTCTCTTGTAGTAAATATCAGACTTAGGACTTGCTGCATGCTATGCAAACACTCAGCCACCAAAACCCTAGGCCCTTAGCTGTTCCTTTTTTCCTTCCCTATCTCTATTCAGGTGAAAATGGTGAGTTGCAATGATAGAAAAGAGAAGCTAAGTAAAGTTAAAAACCAGCCAGGACGGTTTCTGTTCAAGTGAGTGTGTATCTCCAGTATTTGCTTCTGGAGAACTTCACAGCCTTCAACTGCGGTGCACACTTAGTATTGTGCCCCGCCTAGAGGCTAGGTGTGAGTTCTGCTTGTGCTCAAGCCCACCTGCCTCTGCTATATTTCCTGCACAGCAGAGATGCTGTTGCAGTTTCCATTCCTAAAAGCGCCTTAGAGTTCGGTCATTGCAGCCGTTGTCTGAGATTGCTCTACGAGCCTGAGGTCTAAAGACCTGAGATTGTCTGACAGAGAATATCACCTGCCAGACCCACAGGTTGCCACCTGTGAGTTCCCAATCTTCTTTAGGATTCTTACATGAATCCTGTCTTCTTAACCTTTGTAGTTATCATCATTGTGGTCGCCATCGTCATCCCCCACTGCCCAGCTCCCTAGGCTTAGACAGACTGGACTCTTGTGTGTCTATATATCCTTATGTGCGTGTGTGAAGGACTCGACTTGTGTGCCACATGTGTAGAAGCCAGTGGAAGGGATGGGGTATTTTACTCTGTCATTTTCCACCTTTTTTTTTTATTTCCAGCCCACCAGTTCCAAAAATCCTCTTGCCTCCTCCCCATCCCTTGCACTGGGATTATTGGCATGCAGGGTCATACTCAGCATTTTATGTAGCTGCTGGGGTTTGAACTTAAGTCCTCAGGCTTGCACAGCAAACAATTTTGCCAACGAGCCAGTCTTCCTAGACTTTGCAGCCAGCCTCTTTGTGACCTTAATTTTCCATGTTTCTTTATCCCTCTTTGTGCCTCCGTGACATCATCCAACCTTAGGTTCTACCACTCTTTCTGTGAATGCTCTAAATTAAAATACCCATTTTCCAGCTACTCCTAGAATATTCTTTTCTCTCGTTTCCGCGGTAGTGTCTTGTGTCTCTTTACTTACTTTCCTGTGTTCCTAAGTCAAGTTCCAAGAGGACACAGACTTCACACTGTCTAATAACTGGCGCTGGAAGCCACAGGTTTCTGATGATAATAGAATGTTATGAATCAGTTCTACCTATGTTGTCTTCAGCAAAATGGTGTCATGCTTGCCATCCACTCTGAAGTGGATCCTCAAATCAGGCCCAGCGTTGTGCATATAATCTACTGTTAGTGGTGGTTATCTGGGTGGCGATGTGTGTTATCTTGGGGAGCTCTATTTTAGATTTCTTCCTGTTGGTGTAATTGAATACCACAGAGTAGATGATATAGAAGGAATAAAGGTTTCCTTAGCTCTGTTTTTGGTGACTGAGAAGTATGAGAATTTGTTGTGGATGTCCAGTGATTGCAGATTTATGAAGGCAGATCTTATGACCCAGTTACCTCCTGATGGACCCACCTCCTAATACCAATACTCTATAACCTTGCGGGTTAAGTTTCCAAACACATGAAAGTCGGGAGGCATTTTAATAATAATAGCAGTCACTAGTCACTGTGTGCCAGAATTGTGAATTACTTACTTACTGTTGGCATGTTTTGCTAGAGTTAGTGGATAGGATGTCATTTTCAAATGGATGCTAAGCCACATGTATGTTATTTTTTTTACATCATAGGACTTTTTGCTCTCCATGAAACCCATTTTAATATCTCACTAACAATATGTACATATATAGATAATCTGACTACATCAAAAGTCTTTGTTATGGAGCATATTTCTGGTAAGTAAAAGTATGTTAAGCAGTAAGAACTACGTATTTTAAGAGAATGGAATGAAGAGAATTTATTAGCCAATGTATCACTTTCTTTCTGTCTGTTTTCCCCCTAAAGACACATTGTAACCATGTTGATTTGTATTTGGCATGGGGGACTTTCTTTTTATAGGCAGTAAGTAATGTTTGTGTAGTCGTAATTGGATCTTCTCCACAGCATGGTAGAAAAGTCACTACATTTTCTGAGTTCTATTAGGAGCAGGCTTTTATCCTCGCTGCCAACAGGAGTAGGAAAAGTAGCCCAGACAGCTCAGTTCTTTTGAAATAGTTCCATTTTTAATTTTTGAGGCTCTTGTAGATGTTTTTTCTTCACTTTGAGCAAATGGCCTCGCTATTAACCCAGATTCCTTATGATGCCCCAAATGCAATTTTGTGAAAGATAGTGAAAGAACTGAGAAGGTAGTAGAGCTGTTGCCGAGGATATGTGAGGGCCTGGGTCCTTCTCTAGTGTTAGGCTGAGGAAAAAGAAAATAAGAATTGTAATCTGGTGTCATCTCTAAAGCTTGAAGATAGTGCCTGCCTTCAGGCTGTGTATCCTTGGACAAGTAATTTAGCATTTTCTAAGTTACTTTTTTCCCCCTAGGCCATAGGATTTCCACTGCACCACTTCCGTGAGCCACTGTACTTCCCTCCC
>NW_026068003.1:4197248-4200280 GCF_014885135.2 Alexandromys fortis
CCCCCCCCTCCTTCCCTCCCCCCCCTCCTTCCCTCTTTTTTAGTGTTCTGTATGCATGTATGCCTGCAGGCCAGAAGAGGGCGCCAGATCTCACGCTAGATGATTGCCAGTCACCACATGGTTGCTGGGAATTGAACTCAGGACCTCTGGAAGAAAGAGCCAGTGCTCTTAACCACTGAGCCATCTCCCCAGACCCTGTACTAATAATTTTTTAATAGTGCCTGCTTCCTAGCAGTAGGGTATTTAGTAAGTAGCTTCTGATGGACTGGGCTGTGATTGCAAATTCAGATGGTCATGGGAATACTATGTCAGAAGAAAATCCAGTCAGGGGAGATGGAGGTGCAATGAGCTTGTATCTAAAGCACTTCTCTAAACAGGGGCCTATTGGGCATGCATCATGTTGTTGTTGGGAATAAACTGTTAGAGTTAGAGAAACAAGCATATCAGACTTCTTTCCTGAGTTTTCCCACCTTGGATGGACAGATGGGCACGCAACCTCCTCTCCCCCCTCCCCCAACCACCATACACACACTTGGTGATGTAAAACATCTAGGTGGGTGGCTGCTCAGCTTGGTGACTACCACTGAGTAAATTCTTGGTTGTGTTTGCTATCTTGTTGATCACTAAAACTTGGTAAAGACATGCAAGAGTATTAAAATCCTCCTACCTCATTGTCAGGTTGAATGTGACCACGATGCTACCTGTGACCAGCTTTCATTTTCTTATTTTACATGCCTTGCAAGACTCAATTCTTTGGGAGCTAAAGAGTATTTATTATTCTAAAACAGGCCCAAAGTATGCTGTTCACTTCACCTCTGACCGGCGCCATGAAGTCTTTGAAGCCAGGAACCGAGTCTTTCTTTTTCAGGATTGTGCGTCTGTGGCAGGGAACTGTTTCTTTTGGATTTTCTTTGCAAGGGGTTATTAAGCTGTGGGAAGAGTCAGCTTTTGAAGTGTGCCATGTGTGCCTCAGACCTTTTGGGAAGTGTTTTTAGTTTCTGAACTTCTCAAACTATGGCGGAGTTAATTATAGCAGAGGGGGTGGCTCTAATTTTTCTCGTCTTGATTTAAACGACAACAGATCCTGCCTTTTGGAATCATGCTAGGTTATAGTTGTTCAGACTTTTGCTCATCTATTTTATTTCAGTTTTCTGAGGCCATTTGGTATCTTCGTTGCCCAGTAGGACCCACCACTACTGTGTGATCTTTTGTTCCCTAGAATTACTTCTGAGTTCTGATGGTTTATTTTACTTCAAAAGAAACCATGGCCCTCTGCTAGGTCTCTTTATCGTGTTAGATAATGAAAAACAATTCTTTGTAGTTAGGACAATAGGTGCATTTGAATACGGTGAAATAGACAATCTGCTGTAATGGGATCCATTGTATTTGTGGTTAGTTCAGTATCACATGATGGCTACAGCAGGCCGTGGCGCTGTAGCTGCTCAGAGAGAGGCACACCTCCTGGTTCTGCTTTTTGGGACACTGACAAAGTACATCTCACCACAATTAACTGAAATGTAGCACAAAGGAAATGTGAGCCTCGTCAGGATATTTAATTACCTTTAACTATAATTTGATACATTTGCTCATTGTAGGCCCAGAAATGATAAAGATATATTCATTGCAGACTATTGTGTGGCGGGTAATGTTCTTAAATGCTCTCCAAAATCTAGAGAAAATTGTGCCCGATTTCCTCCTCCTTGAGGGATCCTTAATTTGTTTGTTGTATGAGGAGATATATTAGACATAAACAGCCTGTTTAACTATTTGTTGGCCACTGTAAAAATATGCATTCTCCGCACAGATAGGAGAGGGTCTGTTGCTTGATTTTATGTGGGCTTTTTTCCATGGGAGCTGGGGGAAGAGCCAGGCTGCCACCTTGTCCCTCATGTGTCATTTTCATTCCGCTGCAATTGCTTTGTTGTGACCGTTTCAATTTTTTTTTGTTTGTTTCTAGGCTGGCCTCAAACTCACAGAGATCCGCCTGCCTCTGCCTCCCAAGTGCTGGGATTAAAGGCGTGCACCACTATCGCCTAGCTGATATTTTCAATTTTTCATAAAAATATCTTCTCCCAGACCACCCACATCTTTTGAAATGTCCTAGAATTAGGTAGGCACCTAGGTAGGTAAAAATACTTTCATCGGCAGGGTACTAGGTCTATCAGCATGTTTCAGAAGGTATTTGTGATGTTCTTATGGTAAACCAAATTAGTTTCTACTGCTGTATAACCTTATGGACCATTAATGATATTAGTTAATTTTTCATTGTTGTGACAGGTTTCTGAGACAAACTTTGAAAGGAAGAAAGATTAATGTTCATTTCTGGTTTTAGAGGTTATATGTCCATGGGCATCTGACTCTTCTTTTCTTGGACTGTGAGGAGAAAAGCCTCATATTGGAAGGGCAAAGCCACTCACTTCATGGCATCCAGGAAGCATGGGGAGAGACCAGAAGTTGGAGACACAAGATTCCTATCAAAAGCGTGCCTCCCACAGACCTAATATTTTCAGTCAGGCCCTACTTCCTGCTAACCCTTTTAGCTATAAAGCCGTGCATGGTTCCATCCATTGATGGAGTGGGTGTCTCAATGGTCCAGTCACTTCTTTAAGATATCGGGGTTAAGGAATAAGCCTCCAACACAGAGGCGTGGATTTTTTTTTGTGTGTGTGTGAGCGCACACAAACCAGAGGAGGGGGGTAGAAGTGGGGAGGATTTGATTACATGTCTTTTCAGATCATGAGTTAGCAGAGATGAAGTGGGCATTATTGGTTCAAGCCGGGAATATAACCGGTTTTGTAGAACTAAGCAGCATCTCCTTTGAAATCCTTCCTTGGTGGGCATCTCAGACCACCATTTTTCATTTACAAATGAATATGCAAATAATTATTTGCATATTCAAACTGCTTTTGTCACCAGAAAAGACTTCAGGGTCTGTGATGCCCTGTACTTTTAGCCACAATTTCCAGGTTGGGAAGAAAAGCGGCTGTGTATGACAACATGACCTTCTCTCCCCTCCCTCCCTCCCTCCCTCC
>NW_026068003.1:4200317-4443659 GCF_014885135.2 Alexandromys fortis
TCTTTAACATTTACTTTCTTCACACCCTGGGGAGAGTCAGTCTCTCTCTCTCTCTCTCTCTCTCTCTCTCTCTCTCTCTCTTCTTCCATCCCTCCCTCCCTCCCTCCCTCCCTCCTTCTGTTTTTAAGGCTGGATCTCACTCTGTAACACTGGCTGGCCTGCTTGGCTCTGCCTCCCAGTTAGTGGGATTCAAGGTGAAAGCCACCACACCCATCTTGATTCTTACCTCTTATTGTCTTGGAGAAGCTTGCTTCTCTCCAACTGTGAAACTGAAGAAGACATTTGGGGCTAGAGAGGTGGTGTTTAGGACTGCTCCTGGCTCTTGCAGAGGACCCAAGTGTGGTTCCCAGCATCCAAGTCTGGTGGTTGACCACTGCTTATCACAACTGGTTCTAGGGGTTTGTGGTACTCCTTTCTGGCCTCTACAAACACCTACATACACACATGGCACCCCACACTCACAAAAATGAATACAAATTAAAAATAAAAAGTTACCTATGTCAAAATGTTACTTAATGAGTGCTTTTTGAAGGAAAAGAATGTTCATACACAAATAAACACAGGGGAGTTACTGAAACTTCAAGTTCCTTCCCCTAAGACCAAGTTTCTGTGAAGCTCTGGGTAACAGAACCCTCCTAAAGATGCAGTTAGGAGATGGGTAACGCATCTGCTTTTATAGTCGCATAATACAAATATCTATTCTCATAAACTCTGTCCAGTAGCTCTGGGAAATTAAGTCATGCACACAGGAAACTGTTTCGTTGATGTCTTCAGCAATAGGTAACTCATAGGATATTTTTATAGGACGGGATTGGGCCTGTGGGTCTGAAAGATTTATAAATATCTTCTTCACTTTAGGCTCTGTAGAAGTTCTGAGAGGAGAGAGAGCGTCTGAAAACTCCTGCCACTCATATGGCGCCCTGCCTAGCAACCAAGTGACTTAAGATTCCTCCTGCTGAGTGCAATGGAAGCATCATTGGCTAGTTAATATTGTTGGCTTTTTAACTCTCCGCTTTCATCTTGTCAGGATTGGTAGACTGGGATGATGGGAGTAGCTCGATTTGTCCTTCCTAATCATTCGATGATGAGATACTCAAGACCCTTGAAAACAGCTTGAGTTTGAAATTCCTTCTGCCCAGGTTTGCTAGTCAACTGAGGATATGTATGTGCTTCTTAAAATGACATTAGAGTTGACCTCTTTCAAAAACATATGTATCTGTGTACACTACTGGGCTTTTCTGTGTTGTATACAATGGCTCCGACAACTTATATATATAACACAATATATAACAACAACAAAAGGCCCTTCTATGCTGCCAGCTGACAAATGACTTCATATCCCTAAACCATAGGGGCTCGGTTGTAGAACTTGCTAGAGTTTATGTTTGCGTAACACCGTCTCCTCCTTCTTGTTATTCAAATGATAACCATAGGCAGATTTACGCGTATTGTCTGTTCCGAAGAATGAAACCACACATTTTCATGTAGGCACGCTCCATTTTTAATTGTGTAATTAAGTTGCTGACATAAGCAAGTGTGCAATTTCACATTAAGGTAAGGATCTGTAAAGGCATGCATTTGCATAATTTAATTTTC
This sequence comes from Alexandromys fortis, assembly GCF_014885135.2. Taxonomy (NCBI): domain Eukaryota; kingdom Metazoa; phylum Chordata; class Mammalia; order Rodentia; family Cricetidae; genus Alexandromys; species Alexandromys fortis. The sequence goes on from NW_026068003.1 coordinate 4,201,914, forward strand.
TGCACAGAAGATATTGAAAATCAATAGCATGATTCATAGCCATACCATAGCATACCATGCTGCGGCCGCTGGGCTGTTGGAGCTGAGGAGAGGACAGAGTATTAGAATTGATTGAATTTGGTGTTGCTGACTCTAGCTTTCCTTGGGAGCCACAGACTATTACCGTGTGCAAGCCTCTCTTCCTTTAATCAAATATGAAGTTGCTTTATATACAGTATATATATATATCGACTGCTATTCATATGGTTTTAAAAATACATTTAAAACCACCTCGTCTTTGATTGGAAGATATTCACGGTGAGGGCTTTAGATCGTCTTCCTTAGTTTATACAGGTGACATCCATACACAGTTCTGTCCTGATCTGGAGGTGGGATAAGGAACCACACATAACTGCCGCAGTGGAAGGGAATAGTAAATAGAGTTACTTTTAATGAGCAGGTCGTCTGTTGGAAAGAATGTGGCACCCAGTGATGGAGTCTTTGCTTCCCTGGTCATTTTCAAATCTCCTCCCCAAAGACCATCCTGTGGGATTCTCAGGCCCTTCCCATCCTGCTTTGCGTGTTCATTGTTTGCTCTTTCTGGTAGGTGAGCAGTGGTCCTAAAAGTGGGTCAGTGGAGGCAGAAGGTGACTTTTGGCTCTGTGCGCGCGCACACACACACACAATCTAGGACCTTTAAAAAGTTGATATTTGGGTACTTCTCCAAAACATTTTAATTTGAATTTCAAAGCCCAGAGTCCAGGACAGTTTGTCATTGATTTGTGCTTTCTATTTTAAAAACTTTATCCCCGGGTTGATAATCCATTATAACGATGGTGACCTTGTAGCTTGTAAAGTGATGGGCAGAAGCCAAAGTGCATATTTAGAGGCATTGTCATCGCAGGACTAGTTGCACAGGTGACAGAAGACAGAGTTTGACATTCTAATCTGTCCACTGTAACTCTCCCAACTCTCTAGCTTCCCGTTGGTGCTGGCCAGGGCTTACTGAATGCTGTCAAAAGAATTGGTCTGTATAGTCTGCCTCCTGGCGTAGCTCCAAATTTTGTTATTATTGCAACTCGTGCTGATCCCATACTTGGTCCTCAGCCCACCCTACCCATTGTTTTGGGGACCATGTCCCAAATCTTAATGGACTCAATATGCCTAGCACTTCCATAAGTAAGGAAGACAGGCTGATACCCTTGTGCCTGATTCCATCGCTGGGGTTTTCAGGATGCTGGTGTATGGGGACTCAGTGGCTTAAGTCAGAAGAGGGCAAGCCATGTGCCGGGAGGAGAAAGGTGCCTGGATAGCTGTGGGTAAATGGAATGGGCTATGATTGCCATCGAAACGATGGCTATGGAGCAAATTCTTCTTGAGATGGTGCTGAGGGAAAACATCTCTCAAACAGTTCAATTTAAATTTAGTCGAGTTTACTGGAGCAGAAGAAAATGAAAAATGGTCTGTGAACCTAATAAACACCCAGAACAAGTTCTGAGAAACCATCCCCTAGCCAGCTCAGACATCAGTTATAGAGAAAGGAGGTGTGTGTGTGTGTGGGGGGGGGGAGGGATGTAGACTTGAATTGAACGTGGGCCTGAGGATGTAGCTAAGGGGGTAGAGCTCTTGTCCAGCACGCACAGTTTAGTCTCCATTACTCAGTGAGTTGGGTACGTTGAAGTACACGCTTGAAATCCTTAAACTGGGGGCACGGCATCAAGAGCACCAATAGTTCAAGGCCATCTCGAGCTACATGCGACCTTGTTTTACAACAAGCACAAACCAAACATCAGCTTAGTGGGTTACAGCTGCGGCAGTCCACCAACCTGTTGGTCATACCTTCACACATTCTAGACAGTTAACTTCCTGCAGGTTCTTCTGCGTTCATCAAGAGGTCAATTGGGAAGAGTAAATTCCCGTATCGTTTGTTCTGTTGGGCTTGGGGCTGAGCTGGGTGCTCTGCTCCAGTAAGTCCTGTTGTCTTCTGAACTCTCTTCTAGGGCCCTTATTTCACAAGCTAGTAAACTTAGGTCATACTAAAAACCCCCATAGACTTGGCTTTTATCGGTCACATTGTCAAGATGCTGCTGTACCCCTTGTCCTGATACAAAGAGAAAGGCTTTGGGGTACTAGGTGAAGCACAGTAAGCAGGCAACACATTAAAATTCTTGACACATGCCCCCCAAAATATGAACTGTCCAGAGTGAGGGAGTCATGAGAGAGCCGGAGAGCAGGTGCTATGGTTTCCATCGTAGGCGAGAACTTGCGACTCACGCATGCTCTGTGCTGCTCACCTGCAGAGCCAATGGCTGACATGGTGAGTGGCCACATTTTCATTGCACGTGACAGTGAGCAGTAGCTTACACTTTTTTACCTTGCCGTTTTGAACGAGGGAACAAATAGAAGTGATAGCAGGTTTCCTCTCGAGAAGAACGTTTGGAGTCTCCTTCATTCCAGCTCTCGTCTAAAGGCTCATCTCAGGAGCATCTGTGGTCCAGCCCTGGCTGCGGGTCTCAAACTAGTTTTCACAGTTGCGGTGTTCGTTATTGGCTGCCGCCTTCTCATCAAAGCTAACACCCTTGTGCCCCCCCCCCCCCCCCCGTTGCCTGCCAATCGGAGTAGAAAATGTACCGTCGTTTTGTGTTTCCATCCACATCCCAGAGCCAATGGACGTGTCTCCTGACCATTTTCCTTGCTTCTCGAAAGCAGACTTGATTTTGTTTGGGTGCATTTGAGTATTAATATAGGCGGGTGGCGTGTATTGTTTGGGAATCGGGGCACCTGTGATGTTTATCCTTGCACACATCTGTGCATTTAGGCGTAGGCTCATCACTGGAGGCAATTTGCATTCCATGGAGAGGATGCAGGTGGGGAGGGGGGTGGGGGAGGGCTTTGTAGGCTCCAGTGCACACATGGGAACTTTCCGTGGTGGTAGAGAATCCTTTCGATATTCTGGGGTGGATTGGATTCCTTTGAGGTTTCAACAGTGTGTCACTGTTACGCTGTAGTATGAGTATTGACAGTGGAAGGTTCTGTGCTCTGCTGTCCTCTGTACTGCAGGAGAACATTTGTGGGCCTAAGGGTGTGGACCTGGAGGAGTCTCCAGTGCATGTCTGTGCTTTGTGGGGCAGAGGCCCTGGTCTCAATGCTTCTCTTTGGCTCTCAGATCTGCTATGTGCTTTGTGCAGTGCTGAAGCCTAGTGAGTGTCTCTGCACCTGGAACCTCTCCCCACCCCCCACGTCTGTGTAACAAACGCAGTGAAGAGCACTTGTGCCCTGGAGGCTTTTATACCCAAAACACACATTTATTCAGATAGTTAGAAACCAAAGCACACATTCCGGGTCAAATTTCACTGGACCTTAGGCAAATGCAAGTCATCTTGCTTGAAGCTTGTTTCTACCACCGAGACCCTTGTTCCACATTTGTCACACTGGGTAAATAATGTGCCTAGTGAAGGTTCGGCTGGGGCTTATCCCTGCAATCGCACCTGAGAGGATGGAGTAAATAGAAGGTTGGATGGGAGTTTGAGGCTAGCCTGATCTATAAGCTTGCTTGCAGGTCAGCCTGGGCTACAGAGTGACACTGTCTCAAAACGAACAGCCAATCAACTGAAAACTAAATTCAAACACAAAAATCACATAGATGTGATTATTATATTAATAATTATTATATGTGATAATATTGATTATATTAAGCATTAATATGAGCAGTAAATGTGTTAATGTCTTGCTTTGGACTTTTCTCTAGTTTTTTTTTTTTTTTTTTTTTTTTTTTTTTTTTTTTTTTTTTTTTTTTTTTTTGAGTCAGACTTTTACTTTGTAGCCCTGCCAGCCTAGGACAGGAGGCAATCTTCCTGCCCCGGCCAACAGTTGGGAGGACAGGCACAGGCGCTGTGCAACAAGACAAAACTGAGGTTCTGTTCAGACATCCTCTAAGGCTTGTGCTTCTGTGACTAGCTCTGCTGCACATGGCTGAGCACCTTCCCTGTGTCCCGCGTCCACCTCAGCACAATGACTGACTGTGTTCTCCCTCTCTTCCAGCATTGACTGAAGGCTATGTGGGGGCTTTGCAGGAGAGCAGACAGGGCAGCTCCGTGCAGATCCGCAGGCGGAAGGCGTCCGGAGACCCCTACTGGGCATACTCGGGTGAGTCCACCTAAGTTGGTCAGTGTCCTGGAAGACAGGAGCATCAGGATTTCGCCTGATCCCTGTTTGGTCAAGCAGGTTTGGCTTTGTTAAAACTTGAAACGTTGAAGTCCGCTCTTTTCATGTTTTCTCGTCGCGCCCCGTCCTCAAAGTGTTTGTCCCTGAAATTCCCTTGTTAAGGAGTCACTGTACCAGACATGTAACTCTTGGAGAGACAGAGTGTTGCCTTGAGGGTGCTGGGGTGACCCTTAATGGCCACAAAACATGATACAGCATTCAATAGCTCGTGGAGTTTCTCCTAAGCCATCATCCACGAAACCCAGCCTTATTCCCAAGTCTTTGTGGTTGAGCGTATTGCCTCTCTCTGCTGTATACTGAGCCCAGTTTTATTTTGCACGTTTGAGACAGTAACACGGATAGCATCGCTAACAGTTTTAGTGCATATTACATCAGAGCTAATTTCCTTGGAGAGACCTTTCTGGATTGTGCTCTTTTCACTTAACTTAAATAAATAAATAAATAAATGAACTAGGTGGTTTGTTATTTTTAAAAGAGATGAGAAAACTTCCCAACTTGTTGAAAGCAGATCGTAGCAAATTAAGGAGGAATACTTGAAAAAGACAGAGCACTTTGAAATTACTGGGGTACTGAATAATTCAGGTTCCTTGTTGGAAAGAGCTTGGAGGTGCGGCGATTATTCTTCCTAATAAATGTGTGTATTATGCCGTGTTGTTGCATAGGAAACCGCTGTGAGTCTCTTCAGAACCAGGACTTCCTCCTCAACCCCCAATTTCCACCTGCAAATCTTGTTAAATTTATGTCAGTGTAAAATGTATAGCCTGATCTTTAATTACCCCTTATCTGGTGGCGGTTTGCATTCTCTTGTCTGCTGATAAATCTCCTGCCCCTGCAGGGAGAATGGCCAGATCTGTTTTGTTTGGCTTGTCACGGACAGTGATGGTGAAGTCTTCCATCACACCTCCTTCTTTGTGACTAGAATTATCTAATTAGAGCCTTTTGTCACCATTTTCTGATAAATGAAGGAAATTGGGAGATGGAGGCCAAAATTACATACATACAGCTTCTTGCCAAGACATGCGAAGAAAATTTATCATTGTGTGCTCTGTGGCTGTGGTATCCGTCATGAAGAGGCGTAAAGTGGCCCGTTATTTACAGTTCATCAATTTAGAATAATAATGCACTTAGGCAGGAAATTGGAAGTTACAGGGCATCTGTGCAAATGGCGGTGAAGAAGCAGAACTTCTCCCATTACTCAGGAGAGGGGCCGTGCGTGCGTGGCGCATCTGGGGAATAGAGCCATTATTGATGGACGTCCTTGCCTGTGGTGGGCCCTGTCGCGTCTTTAGGTGTTACAGAGTGTGTGTGTCTCTGGGTTAGAGTTCTGCCTCCAGCCGAAGGCTGAGAGTTCAGGTTGAGGGACTGCTTTATTTACACCTATCTGGGGAGATCTAGATCATAAACATTCTAGACTTTTTTAGGACACAGGGTCTTGGCTACAGCACTCAGCCCTGCCAGCATGTCACCAGAGCCTTAGGTGACAATGGAGAGCCTGGGTATGGTGTGACGAAATTGTTCATGAGTACTGGAACTTGAACCTTACGTAATTTTTATGTTGCAAGGAAATACTCTCTTTGGAATTTGTTTTATTTGTTTTTGTTTAAACTGAGCATTTGCAGGTCTTCAGAAGCATTTGTCCTCACAGGTAGCCAGCTGGGTAATGTTCACAGGCTTTAGTTTGTCAATTCTTGTTTTAATAAATCACACACACACACACACACACACACACACACACACACACACACACAACCGAGATCATCCAGGGCGGACCATGAAGAAAGAACCTTGGGATGGATATGACCAGCTTGGAAGAGTCTCTCAAGCAGCTTGCCAGGGGTAATGAAAATCAGTTGGGAGGAAGAGGAGGAGGAGGAGGAAGAAGAAAATGGGACTCATGTACGACCTGAGAAACTCACCCGGAATTGTTGGGGCCAGCAGACTTTGAGATGTAAGATGTTTGCTTATTAAAATGTCTCAGGGACAGAGCCCAAGTCTGAACAGGGTATTATTGTGTATCACGTGTACCTAACACCCAAAGGTAATTTTATGCAATGACTCTACAATGACTCTAATAGCATTTAGGGTTTGAACTGCCACCCACCAACCAAGGTTGGTTGTGGGATCTTCCACGAGTTCTCCATGTCAGCACTCCAGCAGTTCAGAACTTCTGAGACCGGGTGCTCGTCCTGTGTATATTCTTCATACATTGAAACCATTTCCCGAAGGATATCAGAGTGGTTCTTTCGTCAAGTGAGCTCTGTATTGGTTCTCTTGTCAACTAGATTTGGGGTTCATCAGAGAGGCTGCTCCGTAACTGCTGATGGATACAGGAAGAACAGGAATCGGTGAGACTTGGCATCTGCAGACTTTCCACACTTCAGGCTGGTGTGGACTGTGCTAGTCCCCTCCAGGATATACCTTTGAGGGATCAATGAAGCTTGAAATGTGAACTTGAGAAAAGAAAGGCTCCATGTTATGAGGCATTTTTTTTTTTAATTTAACAAAGGTAAATTAGGCCGTGTCTGAAATATCAGTCTAACGGACCAGATCTGAACATCATGGCTCTAATTTTGCAATCATTTATTTTCTCACAGGATGTTACCATTTGTTGGCGTAGTGCTTAGACTATGAATTTTGTCCTGCCTTATAGACCTGTGTCAGATACTGTAACAGTGCGTCTGATTTTGGAGAGACTTCATTGCTCAGAGCCTTGACTTTCCTTCTGGGAAACAGGAATAACCAGCAGCATTTCCCTGCTAGTAGGGTGTTCCGCGTGTGACGTGAGCTGGGGCACAGCTTAAGTTTAGCGTGGTCTGTGTCCTCAAGTACCTGACTTTCCTCGCTGCTCTTGACTCTGCTTCTGCATTACTTGTTGGTGTTTCTGAAATTCTCATTGAGCAGCCAGGCTTTCCAGGAATCGCTAGATAGAACCGAGGGCAAAGGAGCTGAGACAGGCATGGGCAAATTTACGTTTCGCCTTTGTGAATTTCTTATGAGGTTTGTAGAGAGGATCATTGAGTTCAGAGGTGGAGAAGCTGCAGGCTTTAGCCTGAGTTTGTGCTTCAGGCTTTACTGTAAGACGACCACACTCATTACATTGTGTATTGTCTGTGGAGGTTCACTACAGCTTCTCAGCTAAGAATTAGTGTGTGTGTGTCTGTGTGTGTATTTATAGTTAATAATATGTATAGAGAGAACTATTGTGTGTGAGGTTGACATGCGTATATGCACATACTCACATGTTTGTGTGGTGGAGCCTGATCTGAGTCTAATCTGGAGCTACCCATGTGTGAAGAAGACGTCTTAGATTTCCTTGTGTTCCTCTTTGTTCGCACAGACTTCAGCGAGTCTTTAGGGTGGCGCTTGCATTTTCCTTCCTAAGAAAAGGGTGTGGAAGAGACAAGATGAGGGAGGCAGGATCGGTCAAGGAAACACGTGTGGGGTTCCATTGTTTGCTGTTTGGTGGGGTGCAGTTTAGTTCCCATGCTGTCCGAGGTAGCCACTTCATAGTCACTGCACAAGGAGTTCAAGTTTTGAGCTGGGGCTAGCTTGTTCTTAGGCAGCGTCACTACTGTACTTCATTCGTAGAACGGAGACCTTTCAGCTTTCACTTGAGAGTGGGCATAGTTACTTGATTTCTACTGATTCCTTTGCCGTACTACAGATCCCTGTTTATAGTTGATGTGTAAGTTGTCCTTTGACGGACTTATCAGACACCTAGAATGTCAGCATACAGGACTGTTGGTGGAGGAGTCTGCCTGATCTCTGATTGTAGTCTTCCAGAGATGGGGTTCCCCCTCTGGCTATTATTTGAGATGATGTATGTAGCAAAGGGGCACAATATCTATATCCAGTTGGAAACTTCATCCATCAAAAGCAAGGGACAGATGTTAGATGGTAGGGTTTCCTGTGAGGAGGCATGGTGCCATTTCAAGAGGCTTTTGGTCTTTGTATTTCTTTTTCCTTACAGGTAAGGAAGAGTTTCATGAAGAATTACGTATACCAGAAGGAAAACGCAGTTCTCTCAAGTATCTTACTGGAGATATTAACACGATTTGTCTTCTGTAGTTTTATAACCTGCTAAGACATAGAATTTTTTTTCCTGTAACTTTAAGTGATGGTAGTTCATGAATTTTGGAGCTGGCCCAGAACTTCTGTAGTTTTTACATGAAAAATACCATATGTTGGGTCGGTCACAGTTGCTGGGAAGAGAAATACGAGACAAACCTGAATCGAGTCCAGGAGGAACTCTGAAGCGCCTTTATCAACCTGTGTGTCTGTGTTCTTCCTTTCAAACACTGGGAGGAAAGCATGCGGTGTGCTCTCCAACCCTGGACTTTCTCCATCCCCAATAGTTTCTTTGGTGTATAAAGAAATTGTAGGAATCTCTTTCAGGGTGGGAGTGGTGCCCATCTTCAGAAAAATCCAAAGTCAAAACATGTAGTTGCCAAAATTCTCTGTGGGAAGCAGTGTCCTTGGACAAGTTGAAGGTCAGAAAGGGTTATTCTAACAAAAATCGCTTCTGCTTTTTTGGTCAGAGGATAGCTAAGACCTTTTTAAATTACCTGTAAGATGGAGATGAAGGACTGACCTTGCAGATGGTGTCGATGTGAGGCTCAGATTTTAGGCATCTCAGCATCCACATGAATTTGGGGTTTTTAGGTTGGACCTGAAGACCCATTCTTGTGGTTCTTCATTACACCCTTCTCTTTGAACACATTTCTCTCTGTATGTAGATATGTGGCCCATTTTCCCAGCTAAGTACACAGGTTTTGAGGATAGATCCAGTGCCCCTTTATGAGACGGGGTCTCACCACGTAGCCCAAGCCAGCTTTGAATTGGCACTGCTTCAGCTTCCTGGGTCCTGGGATTATAGGCGTGTGTCTCTAGGTCAGGCTTTAGTGTCCAGGTTTTATCTGGATTAACGGGCGGACAGATAAATGAGAGTCTCTGCTCTAGAGCCCACGCCTCAGTGCTCACTAACGGGCTCTGGTATTCAGATCAAAGAGTGGGTGATGCACAAAAGACTTTGCAGTTGGAGCCCTTTAAGTAACGAGCTCCCCTGTGAACAGAGGTTATAATTAACTTCTTTAAAATTACATTTCCATGCCTATTTTTAAAAATGTCTGTACAGGGTAAATCAAAATACACATGCCTACAGAAGGCTGCCTTTGTCATTGGAAGAATGGAAGGCGCTGTAGAACGTGGAGGTTTAATGTTAATATTGCTGTATTATTTACTGCTCTCCTGAGGCCTCCTACAGAGCCTCATCAGGGAGTAGTTTCCCAGGACGACTCCCCCCCCCCCCCCCCCCCCCCCCCCCCCCCCGTAGGTAGCTCCTGATTGGCTGAAACATGTTGGAGTTGGGCAGGAATCTAGTCAGCCTTGGGTCCCCAGCTCAGAAGCCACCTTTGTCTGGTTCCTCAGCCTTGATCCGCCTCTCCCATGGCACCTAGCCTCCTCTTTTTATTTTTTTATTTACAATGAACTTGCACACACCCCTGTTAATATGACTATATAGCCTGTAAGTCTGTTTTTTTTTTCGTGTTCCGTTTTGAACTCTTCACTGTATGCCAGGTGTTAGACTATCATGACAGACCCCCCAAGAGTGTGGAGACAAAGCCTCGTTAATCTTGAGGAGGCTTATCATGGGGGCTTCGAAAAGTAAGAGGAAAGAGCCCAGAGGACTCCATTACTGTTGGGCATAGTAGAGGAAGCATTGATGAAGCGTCTAGGGTGTTGCCAGGGTGACGTAAAATGACATCACACTTCATTTATAATGAGTGGATGTGGAGGAGACTGATGGGTTGGTTATAATGATTTCAAAACTTTGAACTTAATCCTATCAAAATGTATCATGATTGTCTTTGTTCTATGTTTGTATTGTTCTTTAGACTTCTATTTCATTGACTAGAAACTGTGAGTAATCCTTTTCTGTGTTCTTAACTAATTGTTTATGGTAGAAGGTACCTCAAGGTAGGGAGGAACTTGTAGGCAAGGCTGTTGCCTTCTTATGGTTGGTGTTTGTTTTGTTTGTTTGTTTGTTTGTTTAATCTTTGGCTACAAGATCGGGGGTGAGCCAGAACCACATGGTCCAGCATTTACTCGCTTCCTGTTTAAAAGCAAACTTGGTGCCAGATGCGTGGGTTTTCCAGAGTTGGCCAAATTTGGCTTTTCCTCTCTTGATTGTTTAAAAAAAGTTTTCTGAACTCATATTTTTCTGTTATTGTTTTCCTTTTGAGTTTCTCTCTTTTTTTAAAAAAAAAAAAAGAAAAGAAAACGGAAAACAGTAAAGAAACCTTTATTCTAATGTTTCTTGGCATCATCTTGCCAGAGAAGGCTCCACGGTTTATAAAGTCGATGGGCACCAGTGAGCTTCAGAAGAGAACCTGCCTGCATGCGTGAGGGGCTTCTTGGCTTTGAACAAGCTTACCAGGGAGATGAAGTCTTTGTCCATTGCTGCCTTGGTGTCAGGTGGCATCAGTGGTGAAAATTTCATATGGCTCTAGTTGGGATATTTGAAAATGGTTCAGATTTAGTTTTAAATTGATTCTGAAGCTAGCGGTTTTGATAGAGTATTTTGGTGGACTTTGATGAACATCTCTAGAATATAAAATATTAAAATCTTTTATTTTTATTGTATGTTTTGTGTGTGTGTGTATGTGTGTGTGTGTGTGTGTGTGTGTGTGTGTGTGTGTAGGTCATAGGACGACTTTGTGGTTTCTGTGGATACAACTTACACAGTCAGCCCCGGCAGCAAACACTGAACCGTCTAACTCTAGCCCAGGGTTGACCACGCTAGAAGTCCAATGCGCTATCCATTGCGCCACAGAGTCTACCTAGCCCAGGGTTGAATACTATTGTTCTCTCAGCACCACTGAGTTCAGGAACCTACCTCTGAGAACGGCTTGTGCATGTCCCCAAGGTGAGGCCGTGTTAAGACAGTCTAAATGACCCCCAGAAGAACCGACATTCTTATATAGTAGCCACAAAAATGAAGTAGTTGAACCACCATATGTATTCATGTAGTATCAATAATGTGGTCTTTTTATGAGTAGGCTGGGGAACGTGGACACTGCTCCAGTCCTGTTTAGAAATGAATGAGATTGTCTCTGCGTCAATATTTTGAAAATCCTGTTTATTATTGAAATATTTCTAGGGTGCTTCAATTTCTCATACCAGTATACCCATATTTTAAAAAAAGATTGTGTTTTAGGATAGATTGACTATGTATATTAAATTCGTGCTGTGTACTACTTAAAATTTTGAGGCTACACAGTGAGGAGAGAAAAGCCTAGAAATGAATGAAGCCATAAGGACGCAAGCCTGTTTGGGGCGCTTGTGCTTTCTGTATCCAAATTTTTTTAAGTGAAACATTCTATAAAATGCTGATATGAACCGAGTAGAAATTAATGAACTGATATTGACTTGGCTTGGAAATGAACACGAGGATTTATTGAGTAAAGCAGTAAATATTGACCGGGGCAGAGCTAAGGTCAATATTTACTTTGACATAACATAAATCCTTATATTCATTAGTCCATAAATTCAGTGGGTCTGCAAACACGGCCCAGGGTCAGATGGAAGTATATACTTTTCGTATCTGTGATGGATCAAAGTCAGACATCTTTTCTCCTAGTTATAAATTTGAAAGGGTGGTATTTCTGCCTTTGACACTGACTCCTTTAGGAACAGTGGGGGGTGAGGGGGATGTGGATGAGTGGGAAGTTTTGATTAATTCCCCAAAGGAAGAGTCTCACTAGCTCAGTGCATGCTTGATTACTATGTAGCAGGGCGTCATGTGTGCTGCGAGATCCACTGAAGGCGACTGATCATATTTCATACCTAACAACACAGACTCATTTATTAGATCTGACTCAGTTCATAAACCCACTGTCCGATGATAGAAAACAAAGAAATACTCGGTTCTACTCTCTGGACATTGTTACGGGATGGTTTAGAGCATTTTCATTGACAACATACTGTTGGCTTATATCATCGTAAGTGCTACTTGACTGGCCTTTTTCCTGTTGAGGTCATTAAGCTGAATTGGGTTTCCATTCCTTATCTTGTCTTTTTTACTGGTGAGGTGGTCTTGGTAGCAATGCCAGATAAAGCATTGTTGTTTGGCTGCATTAGAAACTTTCAAGATTGTCCATACTTACCTGGGCCAAACAGCGCTGTATGCCTCGAGACTGACTTGTTTTCTCAAAACAACAACGACAACAACAACAAAAACCAAAAAAAAAAAACCAATATGAGTTACATGATTAAGAAAAATCTTATACCTGAGCCTAGTGTCTCATACCCTGTTGGAGACTGACTTCCGTAAGAGCCTTGAACCTTCTTTCTCACGCTTCTGTTGGTCAAACGTTCCAGCTGTCTGTTTCATTCATGAAACCTCATTTGTGTCTCATGCAGTTAAGATCTGGGGTAGGCTATGAAATATAGCCGTAGTGTCTACATAATGTAGAATATTGTCTTAATTATCTTTTTAAATCAGCCCATATAGCGGTAGGTTTCATTTCGACGGTTTCAAATTTCTATCATTGTTTGCCCATCTGTAACATCCCTTAGTATCCTCTATGCTGCCTCACCTGTGTAGACCAGGTTGGCCTTGAACACGTGAGCTTTCTGCTTCATGAGCACCAGGACAACAGGCACGTACCACCATGCCCAGCTTTGAGTCTTGTCAGCTTTGTAGTGTTTATTGGTCATGAGAGAGGAGGGGGAGGGGAGATTAGAAGAGTTGGTTCTGTGGTTCTTTTTACTTTGCCCCCTTTACTGGGTTCAAACTTGGATGCCCAGGCTTGTCAGACCAGTGAGCATCTTCGAATGGTGACCCACCTCTCCGGTCCTGATGTTGCCTTCTTAACTTTGTGTTGGTTTTAGGAACCCTCCTTCTTCATGGATACCACTAGAGTGTAAAACAATATCTTCAGTGCCTGTGACACTGAATTTTTTTGCTGCTGTTATTCCAGAAATGACCAGTTTTTAATCTAATAATGCCAGTCCTCTCTGAGAGGTTTTCTGTCAGGGAGAAATTTGGGGATTGGCATAAATAGGTCCTTCACGCCTCTCTCGCTTGCTCGGGTATTTTTATAACGAGGAGAGATCTGTCTGGCCCCAGAGTCTTTAACAGGAGTGTATCTTCGAATGTTGATGCCATCGTTTCCTAGTTTCGTGCCTCGCTGGCGGGCCTGCTAGTTTTCTGTGTGGGCACATTAAGCTTCCGGTTACATTGAAGATGTACATTGAAGAGTTTATAAACATTGGGCCAATTTAAAGAGAAATTATCCAAACATAACTAAGTTATCTAAACAGTAGCCAAGCTACAGTTCTGATGTGGCACTGTCAACTTCCTTCTGAAGGGAATATTGCTGTCACAGAGAAGCTGACAAAGCCAGCTAGCTGGCTGCCATATAGCCAAAGTAATACAAGGTGGAAAACTCAAGCAGTGTACCTAGGTGCCTGGAACTGGGCTGCAAGTCAGGGAAACATACAGAGTCTGATTCAGAAATCATGGCTCAGTGGTTCTCGTTCAGTCCTATAAATAGCTCAACATCTCATGATTCACACTTGGTCCTGGGCCCCCGAATTATCTCTCTACGCTGTCTTGGAGCATCCCCCCATGTTTAGGGATCTCCTCAGACTCCTGCAGTCAATATCTACCTTCGTCCTCTGTCAGCCGTTGTGAATCTCAGGTATGTGTGCGTGTGTCGAGGTGTGCTTGCGTGTGGTGGGTGACCGGAGGAGAACCTCAGGTGTTGTCGCTTGTGAACTGTACCCTTTCTCTGGTGATACAGGCTTCTCGTCGACCTGTGTAGTGAGCCAAGCTCCCTCTTGTTCACATCCACACTTCTTGGTGCTGGTGCTGGGGAATGAGTGAGCTCAGCACCTGACTTTACTGGCTGAGTCTTCGCTGGGTTTCAGATAGAGACCCGGGGTTTGGTTTGTGCTTCCCGATGTCACTGTGGTGTGTGTCACGCTCGTTCACTCGACATCACCGTCTTCCATAGTGTGGAGAAGCCAGCACATCCAGATTTCTTGAGCCCATCTGTTCACACTCTTAGCTTGAAGGCCCTCCTCTCACATGTACAAAATTGTTCCTAAAGTCTGCATGAAACTTGTGCCCCCAAAGACTTCATTCCCATGGACTCGATTTCCTCCTGCAGGCTCCTCTTCTCTCTCCTCATGCTCCCTAGGTCCTAGAATTAAGACAGTGCCGCTCCTTACAGCAGTGCCCGTATTCTAGTCAGTGTTGACTGGCCACTGGGAAATTTTTGCTTGGGAAATTTTAGCATGAAAAAAAAAAAGTGAATTTCTACCAGCCTTCTTGACAAGTATTGGGAAAGATGAGCCAGGCCATTTTTGGGTGTTGTGGAATGTTATTTTAACTAGGCAGAGTTGTCTTACATTTGATTATGCTCCAGAATGTTACTTTAACTGTATAAAGGTGTGTGAAATGTGTTTATACTGCATTTGTTTAATGACGTAAGGATGTGTGTTTGTTTATGTAAAGATGTGATGTAATTGTTTCACCTTGCCTACCTAAGGCACCTGATTGGCCTAATAAAGAGCTGACCAGCCAATAGGTAGGCAGGAGAAAGGATAGGCGGGGCTGGCAGGGAGAATAAATAATAGGAGGAGAGTTATAGACTTGAGAGAAGAAGAAAGAACAAGAGGAGAACAAGGAGAAAGGGGGATATTCCCGGGGTAAGAAGCCAGGCAGCTGCCAAAGAGACAGGAGAAGCAGTGAAAATAAGATATGCAGAAGAAAAATAAAGGAAAAAAACCCTGAGGGAAAGGTAAAGAGAAACAGGTTAATTTCAATTAAAAGAGCTAGCCAGGAATGAACCTAAGCTAGGCTGAGCATTCTTAACTAATAAGAAGTCTCTGTGTCATGATTTGGGAGCTGGTTGGTAACCAAAAAGAGAGATCCTGGTAGGCGCCAGTGTGTGTGGGGGGTATGGTTCTGCTTCTGGAACTTTCTATGACAACAGGAAATAGTTTATTCTTACTTTTGTTAAGTTGCTGATGGTCTCTTTTCATAAGTGATTTGGATACACTCCGAAGGGCTTTTAGTTCTTACACTACCTTCCTAATGAGCTATCTTATGACATCTTTTCCACGTCTTTTTGCCCTTTCTCTCACCATTCACTATGGTTTAAAAAGGAAATTTCTATGCTCCGGACCATTGGAATGCTCATGTGTGGAAGAGGAAAGAGCTGGTCAAGGTTTGTGTCCTGTGGGCATTGTGGCACCCTGCAGCTGGCAGTGTCCCTGAGATGGCCTGCTCTCAATATCCCACAGAACCATCTCCAGAAGCATGTTAAAGTACCTGAAATTACTTGGGCATGAGTTAAGATGCTTCAGATTTTCCAGAGACTGAGGATGCATGGCTTGACAGCAAAGGACAATTCTTTATATCTACAGCCCCCATTACTGTTGGACAACCTCTCTGCTCCTGCTCTGCTGCCTCGAGGGTTTGGTGTTTCTTCCCCATACTTTGTCACCCTCTGGGTGACTTGATCCCCGGAACCCTTTCCTTCAGGTTTTGATGTGGTGTCAGGAGTTGTAGAGATTCGAAGGCAGCATTACATAGGGTAGAGGAAAGAATAAAAAGTACCCCATGATAAGATCTCTTTTGTGTGTACATACATGTGGAGGCCAGCAGTCAGGTGGTGTGTCTTCCTCTATCTGTTTCCATCGTGTTTTTTGAGATTGTTTCTCTGACCTGGAGCTCACCTATTGACTAGACCAGTGCCAAAAAGCCCCATGATACTTCTGCCTGAGTTACAGGCCCACACTGCTGCGCCAGGGGTTTTATGTGAGTGTTGGAGATCACGCTCGGATCTTCCTGCTCGCCCAGCAGGTATTTTACTGACTGAGCAGTCCTCTCAGCAAATATCATAAACATTGACTTAAAGAGCTCCATCCCTGACCAGTCCACCTTCAATTTCATTGATCTTATTGCATGCTCATGTTTTACCTGGTCACTGATGAGGATTTGGGATAGTTGGCTCAGCTCTGTGGATATGTAGGGTAAGCATTCCAGGGAGAAGCTAAAGGGGAGATATTGTGGGATTCAGAAGGGTTAACTGGTCTACCCAAAGTAACCTTCCTAATGTTACTTAAGCCTCAGTGGGCACCTTCTGGTGTCAAAGCCCAGTTTTGATCAAACTTGTGCATTCTAGGATAGGAGGATTAGAATTGTTAAGTAGAAGGAACAAAGATATAAGAGAAATAAGAGGCAGAAACAAAATAGTTTCTGGAGGGACAGTCAGCGAATAATGAATCTACCTTGTTTATTTTCCACAGGCTTTTATACTTCATTCCAAAAATGGGTTGGGGAGGCAACAGACTTCATTAACATGATCTAAGGACTAGACTTGAATTCTCTGACCTTTAGTCCTGGTGGAGTGGATCCATTTCTACACCCAAAGTACTAGTTATTAAAATGCATACTTGCAAGTTATAAAGGTGTGAAGACAAATGCAAGTTATCAAATTTTTCTCTCATGCTGCCTTCCATAGTCTTAAAAATACTTTCCATTGTGCAGAAACATCTGTCACAGTCATTCTGACATAAATATGCTATTGTTTATACAATGCATGTGTCTAAAACTTAAGTTTTCACAAACCCAAATAATTCTTGTGAGTTCCAGGGAGCCGAATTGAAGGATCCACCTTAAATAGGTCAGATACATTCCTCTCAATTCCCTAAAATTTTGTTTCCTAAACTTAACTTTGTCCTTTGTTCTGCCAGTACCTTAAACAGGTGTAAGAGACAGCAGACAGTTCCATTTCCCAAACACCAGACAGTGGCAAAGAGACCAGCTATGCCAGGATGTGACCAGCACCTAGCTTTCTCAGGGTCCACGCCCCCCCCGCCCTGGCCATGATGCCCACAAATAAGCAGGAAGTAGTCTTGAGAATCTGTCATCCCTATTTCTTTAACCTGTTGTGGCTAACCTCCCTCCTTTTTATTATAAAAAAGAGATGGGAATGTAATGGTCTGTCCTGTCCCTTTAAGAGACAAGCCCCGCTTCCTCTCTCCCCTGTCTGCCCAGGCAAGCAGATCTTCTTTCTGCTTCAGTCCTCCTTTCCATTTCTCTCCTGAAGAGGCAGATTCTGCCTCTCTCCCTTCTCCCCTCCCCTCCGCCCTCTCTCTTTGCTCTTCTCCCTTCTCCCCTTCCCCCCTTTCCTTTCCTCTTTTTATTGCACTAAATAATTACCCACTTTGTCTTCATGGCACACCTCTGTCTCTCACCCACCATGAGGCACTCTGCCTGGGACTGGCTACCTTTGTGGCCCACCTTGGACTTGGTACCCGCTGCTGCCACATGGAGACTTGCGACATTTTAGTTTTACCATAACAGAATGCTTTTCCTTTTTTTAAACTTCAGCAGTACAAGTGACAAGCCAGGCAGGTCAACCATTCCGGGAGTCTGTTGTGACATCATAAGGGCAAGATCACAGTTTGATCATGGTGAAGCGTCTACCTCTTCTGTCACATGGGGTGATGAAAGATGACTGCCGTTCAGCAGAGAGCCGGGGAGATTGCTTTTATTATTACTGTCTTACTTCCAGGTCCCTGATGAGTCTTCCATGTGTCAACTCTTTAATCTCGGGGGTTGTTATCAGATCATATCCATGTTAGTATCACTGACCGTGAAGGACCCTGAAGAGTAAGCTGGCTTATGTTGCAGTACCATGAGAACAATTATAGTTTCCCCCGTTGTAATTCTTCCAAATCACTGTAGGGCTACACAGGGAATAGCAACTTCCCGGGATCAGAGGGAGTGGGAAAGGAAGGAGCTGAGAGTTGTGATTGACAGGGCAGCATCACCCAGCTTTGCCAAGTATAAGTATCTTAATATCTGATGAGTTACATAAATACGACAGCAACCGTGGGTAGCTCCTGGAGTAGATTCGCCCTCCTCCATATGGATGAACAAGCGCTTCCCTGTAAGGGGTTCGAGTCCATGTTAGGTTATTTCACATATCAGCTTTGTTTCTCCACGGCAGGGTGTTGTTTCTCTTTCTCCTCAGTCCTCAGGCCTTTTGTACAAGTTTGAATTTTAATTTAGACATCACAGGGTCCCTGTCTTGTGCAGTTCTATTTTCTTCTTTTCTCTTTGGAGAAGGAAATCATAATACCTATGTCGGCCACTCGCCGTGTAGGGTAAAGATACTGAAATACATGGACTTGTCCTGGGCTCCCCTGTGGATCACTGGGTATGCCTGTGGGATTCTTGAGGAACTTCAGAGGGGGTCAGATCATCCAGATACCAGGCCCACTGAGGAGTGTGGATTTCCTCCAATTGGGTTGCTAGTGTGTTGGCAAAGTTTTGTTAGCCTGGTTCAGATATTATATCGATATGTGCACCTCCCTCCAGCCCATGTTTCTGAAGGTTAGATCAGGTCCAGAGGTTGTTGATGGTGAAGACTGTGGGAACTGCACTTCTCTCCCAGAGAGACGTTCACCTTAGTTTAGCCTTTTGCCCCCTCTTACTTCTGGGTACTTTCTCTGTTCCATAACTATTCAAAAAAAATTTAATACTATTGAAAAGAGATCAGTTTTGAAGATGATTTTTTGCATTGTTTACTGTCTGAGATTTATGTGTCCAGCCTTGCAGTATCTAGTGGAAGTACAGTCTGCTTTATGAAAAGGGAGCTAAGCTCCTATCAGATCCATGTTTAAGTTCATTATTACATAGGAATGTTTCCTAAGTACAAACAGTAATGAAATCACTATTGATTATTAAACCACATGCCCTAGAAAGCAGAAGCTGCAAAACTGCATTTTTTCCTTCTTGTTTTAAATTTAAGAATAAACCTTGCTAGGGTCTTGTGTGTAATGGGCAGACACTCACACTGACCTTCATCTCCAGCCTTCTTTATACTTTTCGTTGCAGACAAAGCTCCCTTTGGAGTTGTTGAGGCTGGTCTTGAACTTGCAATCTTCCTGCCTCCGTAGCTGAGTAGCTGGGATTAAAGACTGTTACCACTAGAGCTGGCTTTCCTTGTTTTGAAGATTAGTTGTTAGTGCCATGAATGCTGTGTCATGGTCTTTAACTCCTGTTTCCTTTTTATTTCTGCACGTGCATGATGATGCTCTTATACTAAATTATTTAAACTTCTTCCTCATGTAGAAGTTGCTCCAATATATAAATTCTTATTGAAATAACTAAAGGTAGCCTCAGATGAGCACTGCCCTTTGTTGATTTTGTTGTATTTCGTATGAAGAGCTTTTTCATTAATTGGCTGACAGTTGTTTTAATCAACTGGGCAAAGGTGGTACACAAAAGATGAAAAACGTACACTTTCACTGTTCACACAGGTGCTGAAGTGCTCTGTTGAACTTTTCAAATATAAGATACGGGGAGTAATGAGATGGATTTTGATCTCATTAAAGAGGAAAGATTTATTTGTTGGGAGGACAGGAAATATAATGATAGGAAGTACATTATTTGATTTTATATTTTGTCTGTAAAATAGTGGTCCAAAGATATACATTTATTAGAATCCCTGTTTATGGTCTTAGAATTTGATGGAGACAGTTATTAATTGAAAAATGTAACAATCTTTATATTTATCATAACCAGCTATGGGTTTATCTCTCTACAACTTACAGGTAGGTGTGATGTATGTCTTTTGAAGGGCGATGTTTTAATGCGAGAATTAATTTCAGACACTGGGAAGTTTTACAGCTATTTTAACTGTTCACTACCATAATTTAAGTAGCTTTTTATTGATTTATTGTGTTCACCCCGGACTACAGTTTCTTTATGTGAACTTGGTACCAACAGTGTGGAATTAAGTCCTTCTTTGACCATCTCAGCTTTAGATCTCCCTGAAGGATGTTTCGGGAAAGAGCTAAATGAAGAAGGTCCCTGAGATCTGTGTGTACCAGCAATGCAGGCTGTTGACTGTTTTGTTTGTTTGTTTGTTTGTTTTATGGGAAGTGGGTTCTCTGGCCAAGGAAGATGGGGAAATTTTAAGGGGCAAACACTAATTTCTGTTTCTTTACTGCAGAAGTCATGAATAAAGACTTAGTTATACACTTTGACTGATCTCATGTATTTCTATGGAAAGGGAAGGATACGTGAAAATGCACCTCGTGGGCAAAGTGTTAGCAGGAACCCTGGATTGGTAGGAGGTGGTTCTTAGCAACATCTATCTGATGTGGTAAGTGGTTTCCAGACAGTTTTACAGAGCTGTCCTGTTCTTGTGGATTGTGACAATAGAGGACTTCCAGTCTTTTATCAGTAAACTTCCTAAGTGCCCCCACCCCACTCTGATGCAGTGGAAGGAGCAGCAGGACCCAAGTAGGTCCAAGGTGGTTTTCCTCTTCTTCCCCTTTTGGGAAGTGAAACACCAGGTCGTTTCTTGTGCTAATAATGCATGTTTCAGAACCTGTGCGTGCGTGCATCCGTGTGTGTGTCTTTAGTAGAACTGGTGACTTGGAAATTGGTGGATATAAGTTGCCTATAATACTTAACCTGAGAAAGCAATGAAGCCGTTGAGAGTGTGTGATGTTTATATTTCATGCCTAGTTTGGAAAGAACAGAATTCCCACCCATAAACGATCAGATGAAGGAAAGAAACCTTCGAAGAATGCAGTTTGTGAGAACAAGTAAGTGGATCCTGAATGGCCGAGCTGTGGTGGGTGAGGGTCCATCAGGTTCTACGAGAAGAGTATCTTCCAAGAGTTAATTTTTAGGAGGGAAAAAGATGAGCATAGGAGTTAGTTACATGTAGGAAAGAAACATTGAAACAAGGGTCCTTGGTGCCTTCTGAGTGTGAAGAACAGTGCAGCCTCAAATGGACAACCAGAAATATTTCCAGATATTTTCACCTGTCCCCTGGGTACACAGTCAAAACTATAGTCAAAAACCGTCTCTCTTAGGATGTGTTTCAAACAATATTCGGCCAGGACAGTGACTCCCTGTGAAAAGTCCCTGCTAATACAATCTTGAGGACCTGAGGTTGCATCCCCAGGACAGGACTTAAGTAAAAGCAGCATATGGCCATGTTGGGTATGTAGCCCCACCACTGAGCAGACACGAGACTCTGTGGACACTGGCCGGCTGTGTCATGATCAGTAGAGGACCCTGTCTCAGAAAACAAGAGGGAGAAGAGTTGAGGAAGGCCCTTAGCATCTACCCCGCACAAACATGAACGTGCTTACAGAAATAATGACAGTTAATAACAGTGTAGAGTGTGATAGATAAGTGGTATTTGACGATATTTGACCTGATTATTTCTTATTTTTAAAAAACTAGAAAGATAGAGATTTATTCTTAATTGTGTGTGCGTGCGGGAGAGAATGAATGAGTGCCTAGAGAGTAGAGAAGATGAGAGAGAGAGAGAGAGAGAGAGAGAGAGAGAGAGAGAGAGAGAGAGAGAGAGAGAGAGAGAGAACACGCATCCAGATAGAGCACGCATCCAGAGAGAGCAGAAGATAGTGTGGGATCTTGTGGAGCCAGAATTATAGTCAGCGAGCTGCTGCATGGACTTTCTGGATGACACTCGGGTCTTATGAAGAGCAGGAAGTGCTCATGAGCCCCAGCTGTCCCTCCAGCCCCTGACCTCACACGTGCATAGAGTCTAGGAGTTTCTTATTCTAGTTGGGCAGGCTTTAAGGCCTGTGAGCCAACTGCTCTAACAAATGCAGAAAACTGTGTTATCGTTCTTAGTTTGTGCATTGTTGGCCTTGCAAAGTGGGAGCGATGCTAACCATAGCCACACTGCACGTGAGAGTTAGGAGTTTCCAGATTAACAGGTACCTGTGGGCCCCAGTCTGCATGGTTTCTTGTTTCAGGTGAGAATTTCAGAATGAGTGATCTGGGTTCACTTTTGCTTTTTTCTTAACCTCAGCAGGATGGCAGTCAAGAAGCCTGTACCTCATGCGTGTTTCCCTAAGTAATCAAAAATGTGCCCTGTCTTGATCAGAGCAGTTGGTGCATTTGTAAACTTCATTTCCTGAACATGTTAGACACAGGATGCCCAGATACCTGTTCTTCATGCATGTGCATGGTATTATTTTCTTACGTACATCAAGTAGTTTTCCTCCACACATTTCATTTTGAAATGGTTTTGTGAAGGATTTTCAATGAACTCTGACGACTCCAAAAAATAAAATAAATAAAATAAATAAAAAGAAAAGAAAGAAATTCTTTGGATTTATTTGGGTGCTTTTTAATCTAGAATTTTAACTCAAATAGTTTTTAATACTTATTTGTGAATTCCCATTTTATGTGTAGTGTGTCTTTCATGCATGCATGTCTCTGTATCATATGTGTGCCTAGTGTCCATGGTGTCCAGAAGAGGGCCTTGGGTCACTTGGAACTGGAGTTACAGATGGCTGTGAGCCATCGTGTGGGTGCAGGTAATTGCCTGTGGCTTATTCAGAACAGTAACCAGTGCTCTTACCTACTGAGCCGTCTCTCCAGCCCTGTGAATTGCTGTCTTAATGCAGTTAAGAATTGGCTGCTTAAATTTGGGTGTGTGTGGAGGGAATGGCAGGCCCCCTTCACTGCTTCTCTTAATTAACTAAGAATGACCTTCCCTTGCTGGAAACTGGGTCCCCTTTGCCATGTCCTGCTTACTTTTTATTTAATGTTACTGTGTGCTGGTATGCTGGGTCTTCAGGTCTTCAGTTCTGCCTGGAAGGATCTCTCTCTCTCTCTCTCTCTCTCTCTCTCTCTCTCTCTCTCTCTCTCTCTCTCTCTCTCACACACACACACACACACACACACACACACACACACACACACCATGAGGGAGCTAAGGGAGTTCCTTTTCCTGGCTGTGAATTTCTATCCACAGCATCTCTATGTCTTCCTCTCTTGTTCCCAGGGCTTTTTGTTTGTGTTTTGTTTTGCGTGTGTGTGTGTGGGGGGGGGCGTGCGCTTGCACATCAGCGAAGGAAGGCAATGGAAAGGAATTGAACTCTTGTTTCTTCTATACTGCACAGTTCCCTTCCCCCAGCAGAACAAAGATGCATGATGATGAAGCTTTGACATTTTCCGAAAACGAAGCTTTTAGTTCCCATAATGTGGAGTGGAGGTCAGAGAGTGTGCCAAGCCTTTTACTCTCTGTTTGGCTCATGTTTGCCCTGGTTCCTCAGAGGACAGGGACAAGGCACTGCAGGAACTCCAGCTCTTTCTCCTCCCCCCCCCCCTTAATCTTTGTCTTAAAAACAAACAAACAAAACCTCTTATAGAATTTAATTTGTTGTTGTTTTATTGGCCTTGACTTTCATTTAACCCATAGGAGCCAGTCATTCCACACCCATGTGTCAGCTCACAGTACAAGATCTCCAGATTCCCCTAGGTTATACCTTGAGCCCTTTTGACTTTGGTAACTTGCTTTGTTTGTAGTTTAATTGCCATGGCGACCAGATATAAAGCCAGTACCCCCAAAAGACTTAATGATACCTATGCAATCACTGTTTTCCACCTCAGTTTTAGATGTTTTAGTGAATGTCCTCTGTTGGAAATAGTGTTAGCCATTATAAAAACATACCTTTTCTGGTGTCTTCCCCATCCTCACCCTGGAGTTATCTTGGATGAGGTTTTCTGTCCTGCCTGGTTCCCGGAGTCATTAAGTCCCACAGACATCACATAGAGATTATAAACTGATTGGCCTAGTAGCTCAGACTTCTTATTAACTCGTATAACTTGTATTAGCCCATTAGTCTTGTCTATGTTAGCCACGCAGCTTGGTACTTTTTTTGGGTGAGGCAGTTACATCTTTCTTCCTGTGTGGCCAGAACAGGAATGCACACCAAGATTTCCTCTTCCCAGAACTCTCCTGTTCTCATTGACCCGCCTCTACTTCCTGTCTGGTTGTACTGCCTATACTTCCTGCTTGGCTACTGGCCAATCAGCATTTTATTAAAATACAATTGACAGGCTACAAACCATTGTCACACAGCACTTTATTAAGCAATAAAAGAGGGAATCCCGCTTCATCAGAGACTGACTGCAGTCTTTCAGCCATACACAGCATAGCAGAACATGGCAGTCACAGACATTGTTACAGCTTAAATTGCTTGTGGAGGGACAACTTTCGGGAGTAGTTTTTTTCTTTCCACCCAGTGGGTCCATGGACCTCAGGTCATTAGGTTTGGCAGCAAGCAGCTTTACCCACTGAGCCACTTTGCTGGCTCTCAAAAAAACATTTTTCTGATTGTTTTTAAAATGAATTCACAAAGACAAAGAAAATGCAAATGCATTTGATAACTGAGAAATTCCCCAAATGTGAGAATTGCATCTTTGTCTGACCAGCAAACGAGGGAGTGTCCCTAGGGTGGGACTTGGTGGTAGGGATTCTAACTCTGTCTCCCCCACACCACCCCTTGTATTTGAAGTTTGGGCTTTTAGATGAAAGATGTGAGACCTGGTCTTGGAGCTGCTGGTTATAAGAGTCCCAGTCGTTTAGGAAGGCAGTAATTACCTGAAGCCTTGAGCTCCTGCTGGCCAACTCCGTGGATTCCACTCTCAAGGCCATTGCCCTTGTTTTCTCTTTGTAAGGGTAGCTATGTCTTGATTACTCTCCAGAGAGATTTCAAAGGTAAAATCATTGTTTGATAATTAGAAAAGGTGAGAATCAGAACAGAGGGTACCTACCTCCGAAGGGTGCTACCTGCCTCAGTCACCGCGTGCATATGTTGGAGGTTACTAAACACTAAGGAAAATAAGCATCTGGATGGGGCTCACTCCACTAATCGGGTTCTTCAGAAGCCCAGGCAGGGATAATTCATTAGCATCTTCAGAGTGCAAAATGGAGTTTGAGACAGGCCTACATATCAATTCCGTCTTTAAAAAGCCAGGGCCTGAATATTTGTAGCTCAGTTGCATGGTGCTCCCTGAACATTTGCAGAGCTGTGGATTTTACACCTAGCCCTGTAGACAACAACCTAAACAATCCCCCTCCCCCAAGAGCTCTGTGAAAGTTACTGGCTTAAATACGATTGACCCAGATGCCCACATGACTCAGTCTTTCTACTGAGCTGTCCCCAAATCAAGAATTTATTCTTTCACCAAGGCAAACTCCATTCATTTCCAAACTAGACCGTTTTCTTTGGCCTTGCCTAATGTTCAGTTCCTAGCAGGTGACTTCTCTCCCTACCTGTGACTGTGTTTGCTGAGATTAGGATTACCTTACTTACTTGCTAATTGTTGCTCTAAACCACTTCCTCCTCCACTCCCCTCCTTTTCCTCTTCCCGCCTTCTCTTCCTATTAGCATTGCTTAAGAAATGTCTATCTCATAATGGAATGCTTGCATTTGTTGAGTCCAGCAGCTGGACTCTTGGAAAGCTGACTGGGAGCTGCTTGGGAATGAAGACAGGACAGACACCTATACACAGGAAAGCTGGGGGCAAGTGGACTGTGTGCTCTCTGATGGAGCGGAGGTGTGATCTCTGATGGAGTAGAGGTGTGATCTCTTACATTGTGGAGGTGTGATCCCTGGTGGAGTGGAGGTGTGATCTCTTATATTATGGAGGTGTGATCTCTTATATTGTGGAGGTGTGATCTGTGGTGGCGTGTAGGAGTACTCTCTGGTGGAGTGGAGGTGTGATCTCTTATTGTGGAGGTGTGATCTCTGGTGGAGTGGAGGTGTACTCCCTGGTGGAGTGCAGGTGTGATCTCTAGTATTGTGGAGGCAGCTGCCACAGTGGTTGAAAGAAAGGCTTTGCCAAGTCTGAGCCTGGCCTGAGGAAGACTCTGCCAATTTCTTGTGGTTCTGAGGCCCATGTCAACAGAACACATTCACTCAGGGCTTCCTTGGCTCTCTGTACCTTTTGACAGTGGACCTGTTATTGTAATATGGTCTAATCCAGTGCTCAGCCATCTTAAAAACAGCCTCCCCATGAATAGTTCACTTCTGTGGAAGACAAGCGCAGAAGCTGTGGACAGAATTCTGAGTGTGCCAGCGGAACAGGTGGGTCTGGCGATGCCACACTTGCAGCTCTTTTGCTAGAGTCGTGTCATGGGGAGTGATGCCCTCTGCTGAGAAAATGGTGCTGTTGCCTAGTCTTTAACCGTTTGGTCATCGTTTTCTGAAAGTCATGAGCTTGGCTTGCATCATCAAATGTTCCGTGGTGTTGTGACTCTGATATTCTCACTACTGACTGGATTTTCCCTTCAGTTCACTGAGTAGATGCATCCGTCACAGATTTACCCGCCTCCTTTGCCACTGTATCTCCTGATGTCACCCAGAGGGCCAGATGGTATATGTTCTTAACATTTTCCTCTCCATCTGATTCGTATCCAGGCCCAGGGAAGATGACAAGGGGAGCCATTGGTGGTGAACTAGGCGAGTGCCTCTGACCCAGGACCTCTGTTGGCTTGCACCCAGCTTCCTATAAAAGGAATTCTGTCCCTCTGCACACTTAGGCTTTGCCACAGCCTCTCTTCAATTTCTTTCTTTTAGCATCAAAGACATTTGTTACTCTTCTCAGTGTTTTTTTTTTGTTTTTTGTTTTTTGTTTTTTTTTTTTTTTGCAGCTGAATCTTACTTTCTGCACATTTTAATCCTTCAGTGGCCTCAGCTTGTCTGTTAAGATCTTCCATGTCTTTAAGGAGCAGTGCAGAAAGTTCTTTGTCTAAATGCTGCTAGAATATGAATATCACTCCCTACTCCACTTGGAATTAGTGATCGAACCTCCCTATGGCTTTCCTTGGTCATTATTTGACTCTGAATTGTAGCTGACCCTTGACTGGTAGGACTGTGTCTTGCTTTGCATAGTTGTTAGTGAAATTCTTATGGGTCAAGATGAGTCTCATAGTCTTCTGTTACTCTTAATATGGTATCTTACACACACACACACATACACCCACAGAAATCTTATATACATATTTGAAGCATTTTATTGGCTCAAGTACCTTTAAAACTCTAGAAATACCATTTTTCTAGTCAATAAATAATAAAGTGTTTTTCTGGATGTTTTATTTTCTGAAGTTCTGTTCACCACCGTCCCTCCAGTAGGACTCTACTGTGATAGAGATGTTTCATTCTCTGCTGGCTACCAGTGCTGCTGCTGGCCACCTGTGACCATCGAACATTTGAAATATGGCAAGTGTGGCCTAGGAAATGAATTTAATTTGATTAAAATTAAATTTAAGGACCACATGTGGCTCGTGGCTCATGTGTCTCTCAGTGCAGACAGAGAGATTAGCCGTTTCAATCTTCATCTCCCTCCCTCTTCCTTCCAGCAGGCTGTATTAAGTGTCTGTGCGGTGGCAATATTTTTTTAAGGTTCTGGAACTATCAAACAGCATTGGCTTCTTCCAGGACTGTGGAGGCAGTGGCAGTCCTGCAGAGGGACTGACCGATCCCAGTGCTCATTAAGGCGTGGCAGTAAATGAGATGAGCTAGGGCAAGCAGGCCATTGGGAGATACAGAAGAGAGAAGCTTAACGCCAACATTGTTTGCAGCCCAGAACCAGGAACAGAAGGCCAAAAACTGGATAGGTCAATGACTTGGGTCATCGGAGTTGAATGTGTGTTAAGGACCATGGGTGGATATCTTCAGCAGTTGGCCGGTTTTACAGCACATGGTCACCTAGCTATTCTCTCAACCCATCTTCACTCTCAAGACAGGCTCTTGGTACAGGAAGAGCTTTGAAGGCCATGACTTTGTTTTCGCTCAGCATCAGTGCTGTAAGAATTTTAGTATTTAAAGTACCATTCATAGACCCCAGTGCCTCCTGCAAATACCCAACACATGGATCACTCAAAAGGAAGCATCGGTGTCACCATTTATACCACATTGTTCTCAACAGCCTCTGCTCTGAAACAGATCTTACTAGGTCTTTTCGGTCCATGGAGATCAGACAAAGATGGAGGACAGACCGCCAAAATCTATTAAACCAGAAACAAACTTTATTCCAGGAAAAAAATTTTAAAAATTAAAAAAAAAAAAACCCTCCATGGGGCACAAAAAGCTTATCAGCTAGCTGAGACCACAGCCAGAGATGGATTTGTAAGGTTGTGGTAAAGGAGGGCTTCCTATCTCCTGCTGTTTATAGCAAGAAGGAACGAGCATTAGGCATGAACAAAGGAATTTTTACCATCTTGAGGTAAAACTTGGACACAAGTTGCCCTTCTTTGTAATTTTCATTAACAGAGTTTTTTAGTCAAGCTAGTGTTTGTATTTCAGGTCATTGTTTCCTTCTGGCTCTTTCTGTTGGTGTTTACCAAAGCTCTGCACGCCGCTGGTACTGCCACTTCTGCATAGCAGAGAAGGGTATGGGACAACGCTAAACCAAGCAGTCACAGACATCCCATCATTTAAAAGTTAACTCAGCTCACTTCAGTTTCTGGTCATGAGTGGCTGCGGGGTTATCTAAAAGCTGATGCTCAGTTTGCAGAGCGACCCTCCGCTTGCAGAGGGCTGCTTCAACCTTGGAGACAGAGATATTGGTTGTAAAGCAAAGTAACCCATTGTTAATCGCTAATCCTTAAGCTCCTGAGAAGGCTGCTGACAGCCAGCTCTCCTTTTTTCTAGGCTTACAACTTTATATTTCTTTATTCCTACATTCTTACTTCTGGAATCTGCATGTCTATACTTTTAGTCTTTGACTCTTCAAGGTCAATGAGGCAAGCAAGTTTAGAGCCTTCCAGTGAACATCGTGGTTGTTGTGCAACCATGAAAAAAATCATTAGGATTGTTATTGATAATGGTAGTGGATATCTATTTTATGGTGAGAATCACACAATTCTGTAGTCAATGAGGGGGCCAGTTAGATAATTTTGAGCAAGACCAAAGCCATACAGAGGAGAAGTTGCATGGGTTGCTCTAAAATTTCCTTTCCTGTGGAGGCTGGACTATAATGAGGCAGAAGGCAGTATTAGGAGATGAAGTCTTAGAGGAAGGGAGGAGGTAGGTCGTGCACTGTCTGACAGGATGTACCAGAGTAAAAACAGTCCTAGGATTGATTGATTGGCAAGCATTTCCAGTGGCCACCTCAAGAAGGTGCTTCCATCTCCGAAGTTTGGAAACATCTAGTCTGTCTTAGAAGTTGCTGCTTACTTCTTCTGGCCAGTCCACTTGCTATTTTGAGATCGTTTCATTTTGGCCAGAGATTAAAATCCATTAGGAAGTTGTGTAGAGCCCCATATTCTCCAGAGAGTGCTGAAAGCTAAGTAAACCAGGGGAACATCTGATAGATCCTTGGAGAGCCCCAAGTGGGGGAGATAATGCTGCACAAGTAGGTTGTGACTCCAGGTCTAATTTTAAGAGTGAGACTCCCTGGGAGAAGCAGTAATTGGCCAGAAGAATGTGATTGCTCCTAATTGCCTTCCTAATTATACACTTGGATGTTGGGGGCCTAAGGCTTGGGGTTTGGCACTGTACATCACAATTGACTTGTCCCTGGAGAGCTGTGGCTAAAATACCTCCTTAAAGATAAGCCTATTTTCACATCCCTCCAGCGGCAAAGATGCAGATCGAAGGGGATTATGTAAGTGCTCTTGTAGGTAGACATAGCAGAATTTAGGAAGTAGGCAGCCCACAAAACCTTCTTGGATTAAGAATGTTGTTGGGGGCCAAGGTGGTGTAGTTACTGTTAGTTTCATGGCTATGGTTTCCTCTTTCATTTCTAGTCAGAGTTAGGAAAGCTGTATCACCCGTCAGAAGGAAACAGTATAATCCATCAGAAGTTGCTGAACATCTGTCTAACCAGTTCCTTTGAGGAGAAGTGAAGCTGGAAAATACTCAGACCTTATGGTAGAGGATAGGTGGGCACAGACCTCCCGCCCCCAGAAAAATTTTTTGAAATGGTTAATCAAACTGTGGAATTTTTAGTGAAGTCCCTGGCAAAATAAAATCCTATGACTTTGGTCTACATCTGGCCTCTTAAAAATTTTTTGTTTGTCTTGAATTTTTATTTTCTATGACTTGGTTTCCAACGTTTAAAAATGGAAGAGTTTGATTTAAAGTTCCATGTTAGTGCCTTCATGCATGTATCATAGCGTGTGTACAGACCAGAGAAGACACAGTGGGATGGAGTGGTAACGTTGCAGAGGGCGCATGTTGAAGTGCCTCCATTTGCTGAGTCCCCACTGCTCCGGAAGAATATCCACAAGTCTGTCCCCTGCCCCAGAGAGTAGAATTTGCATCTGTGATCTAAGAGTTTGTTTTCAGTTCATTAACTATTTGAGAGATTTAATTCTTAGGCACTGCAGCCAATTAGCCTTCTGTACAAAGATAAAGGACCTGTGAAATTAAAATGTGAGCCTGTGTCCACCCTTTTTATTGGAGAGGGTGGTCCACTTGAGGATTGCTATTAATTATAAGTTAATGGGATCTTTGTTAACCAAACATGTTTTGTTAACCAGAAAGAGCCAGGAGCTCTTGTGGCGGGTGCCTCCAGGGAGAGTTGGCAAGAACTTTTATAATTCTGCAGCTCTTAGAGTTGTTAGCTGGGATATTCTTGGTCTCTTAGCTGATTGAAGGTGACAGAAAGCTGAAGGATGAGAGAAATTTGGGACCAAGGATGCTGTTTCAGGTGTAGGAAGGCAGTATTGACTTGCCTCTTCTTCATGTCTTTAAAAAGTTCAGAGTGAGCAATGGCTGTGTACATGTGTAATCCCAGCATTGAGGAGGTGTAATCCCAGCATTCAGGAGGCCTAGGCAGGCTGATCTCTATGGGCTCAAGATCACGCTGGTCTACATAAGGAGTTCCAGACCAGCTAGGGTATTAGACCCTGCCTACAAAAAGCAAAACCAACATAAAATTCCCCAAAGGTAAGCAACGTTAGGGTATGTGTGTGTTTCAGAGACTTTGGCATCATAACATCTAATGAATTTGCCAATTGTTACCTATGAAATAATTTAGCTATGAACAACTTTCCAGATAAATACTAAAGGTTGTCTTTTTCTAGAGCTGAATGATAGACAGAATCTAGAAGTGACTTGATGATTCTGTTCTGGTCAGTTGTTTTCAAGCCTTTCTTCTGAGTAATATAGACAACATCTTTGAAATGGATGTCATTCCTTCTCCTTACTTTCCCCTCCCTTCTGAATGACATTTTGTCTGTTAGCAGGCTTTTTTTTTTTTTTTTTTTGGTTTAATCATACCATCCCTAACTGTTGACTGGCAGCTGATTTCCAGTTGTCCTTGTTATAAAGATGTCAATTGTTCAATTAACTCAATTCATTATTTGATTGATGGACTTGCTTTTTTTTAAATAGACAATGTAAATCTGTCCGGACTTCTGCCTGGCCTGTCATGACCATGCTGCTTCATCCGGTCAACACTGTCCTGGCAGTACAGCAGAGTGACGCCCGAGTAGCTGCTTCAGGTCTCTGAAATAGAGGGGCATCGCCATATGGTTCCCTATGACTTTCTGAGACCAGGGGTGTAGTATGAGGTCGCTTGTTCCCAGCTGCCCCGAAATCACCACACAGAAAGTGTATTCATTAAATCACTGCTTGTCTATTAGCTGTAGCTTCTTTTTGGCTAGCTCTTACATCTTAGTTTAACCCATTTCTATTACTCTGTATACCTCCCCATGGCTGTGGCTTACTGACAAGCTTCCTTCTGGCGTATGTCTCTGGCAGGGCTGCATGGATTCTCCTGACTTACCTTCTTTCTCCCAGCATTCAGTTTAGTTTTCCCTGCCTAGCTCCACTCTGCCCTATCACAGGCCAAGGCAGATTCTTTATTCATTAACCAATAAAAGCAACACATATACAGAAGGACCTCCCACACCGCAGTGGGAAGACTCTTGTTGTCATCTCCCTACTCCGGTTACACCTTGCCAAGCTATGTCTATGCTTCTCCCACCTCCTCAGTGTCAGATGTTCATTTTCCAGCAAAGTACTTAAGGAGTATGACAGGCCAATCAATGCTAAGCTGAAGACGGTGCTTTATTATTTTTCAGGACATTCTTGTCCCACATCAATCAGTAAATTGAGTTTGAATCATTAGGCCAGGCAGAAGAACCCAGCCTTTCTACATTTCATTGGTATTAATCATTAAATCCTTCACCAGTTGTGGGTTTTCCAAGTGCTATGTATATGATGTTTGATATGCAGGTAAAGGAGAGTGTTTAATGACTCAGATCGTGTGGCATTTGAAGTAGTGAGTAAATGACATTGTTAATGGAGGCAGCGTAAGTCTACCCAGATGAAGGGTAGGAGAGAATGTTGAGGAGCCCATGCTGCTAACTCAGGCCTGTTCATCTCAACTTCTCAAGAGGCCGAGGCAGGAGCATTACAAATTCAAGGCCAACCCAGGAATTTAATGAGACCTTATGGACAGTAAAATGTAAAATGAGAGTTGGGGCTGTGCCCATTGTGTAGGGTGCATGACTGCGTGGGTTTGGCCCCCAGTACCACAGATAACCAAAGTAGGAAAAGTGTAGCCCAGTTCATGGTTGCAGTAGAACTTTTTGTTGTGAAGAGGATGATTAAATCTGAGGCTTCTATCCCCTGTCCGCTCTGCCCTTCAGGGTATCACCGCGTTCGTTTCGGTTTGTGATTTTCTTTCTTCAGCATATCCACCTTCATGTTGACTTTGTAAGGCATTCTGGGTACTGAAGTTGCTCGTTAGCGTATGCTGTGGTTTCCATGGAAGAAACACATAGGATCGTGATAGTTCCCAGTGCTCCATCATGAGATGGCCATGACAACAGGGAAACGCCCAGGTTCCTGAAGGACCCCTTGTGTGTCAGCGGTGGACGTGGAGGACTTCTGTGGGTGCTACTGGATTGTAGGTGAGAGGGCTGAGAATGGAGTATGTTGAGAGCTGACATTGGCATGGTGTTTGGTTTGGAGATGGTGGTAGCAGCCTGTTCCTGCAGTAAACAAGTCTCAGCAAAGGGCGGAGACCAAAATTGTTACATAATTCTTGCTGGGGCCCACAGGGAGGTCAAAACCTCTGGAAGGAATCTGTCGGCCCTATTTAGAGGCTGGAGAGCATTTGTGCTGGGTTTTGAGCTTGTAACCGGGAACCATGAGGGGGGTCTGTGAAGCTGGTTGTCTAGATTAAGTGGAAGGATCCCAGGATGTGCGGTTGGAGCAGTTTACCTTATCGTTGACTCTTCAAGTTTGGCTATTGGAGAAATGGGGGATTAATGGAGGAGAAGTACTAGGACGTAAGGACCTAGAAAGGGCAGAGCAGTGCACAGCAGAGGGACTAGGGTAGAGAAATGTGCACGGTGAAGTCAGAGTGAAGTGGGCTAGACACTGCCCCGGAAGTCTTAGAGTGTAGACCGATGGAGCCTGGGAGTCAAGCCATATGCCCTGGTATCTATCTGCCTTTCTATTCCCAGAGGTGAAGTGAACCTGCCACTTAGTGGGTAGGGGTTGTGGGCAAGGTTGAGGGACGCTTGGCTGAGCAAGTCGTATCTGTCAACCAAGGGGTGGTTTCCTTCTCTTCCTCATTCATTGCTTTCGGGTAATTTCTTAATGCCTTTGGCCACATGTGGTTATTTTTGATTATGCAAGGGTGTGCTTTTAATTGGAGAAATCTGGTAAGGGGTCAGGAATGAGAAAGGAGAAGGGGGCTACTAAAGACACTATAAGAAATCACAATTTATTCCTGCTCCAGGTCAGGAGCTAGAGAATGCGCCAGAAGCTGACACATCTGTCTTGCTTGAACTCTGGAAATGCACAAGCCAGGCCCCCTCAGCTAGGTGTCTGTGTCATTGCCCCTTATTAACTCTCCTGTGGTTGCTGCTCAGAAATTAGAAGCTTGATAATTTCATCGGGCTGCCGTGATCTGTGTCTCCTGCCTTTCCTCGTTCACGGCAGAAGCAGCCACCATTACCCAGCACCGTGATCCATTATCTCTCATTACAAGACAGAATTCTTCTCAGCAGTTCAGTATGCTCATCCCTGACCCCCCCCTTTTATGGAATTGGAAATTATCCTGAAAATTTACCTCTACCTCTGTAATTTCTACGGCGTGCTCAAGAACAGCTTTATAGTCTGAAAACGGATGAATTCGCAATGAGAGCTCTGAAGGTCGTAAGCGAGCAGCGGTAATTCAGCTAATGAAATATTCATTTCCAGCTCTGAAGTGGCACTGTATGTCAATGTGTTGTCACCAACTGTCATTGTTACGTAGAGCACAAGTATATTTATGCATTTATAAATAGCTTGGGGGAGGGGGCAGGAGAGGCTAATTACATGCAGGAACAGGTACAGCAGCATCCATGGCCCTGCCTCTAACCGGCACCTGCTTGCTTCCCAGTTTCCCAAGACATGTCTGTGAATTAAGTATAGGTTCCGCACATTAACCTCTGGTGTGTTTGGTTTTGCAAATGATACAATTAGAGAGAGAACGGTTCGGGAGATATATGTGCTTTTTTTTAGGTCATGTCCACACCAGGGGTTTGTTTATATAAATGTAAAACGGAGGGCGTAATTTAGCACTTACCTGGGACAATTAAACTGAAAACTGTTTGGTTTGAAAAATCTAGAACACTGGAGAAGAGATATATATTTATATAATTAACTTCGCCAATTAAGAATGGATTTACGTTAGTAAAAATCAATGTAATTATCCAGATAATTCAGGCTAATTAAAGTCCTCCCCGCATCCTTAGATTTCCATTAGCCGCCTGTTTCTGGTAACAGAGAACTTTTGCTGTTAAATTAGTTCTATCATTTGTATAAAGTATGCTCACTCGGCTCTGCTAGTGCTTCAGCTGACTGTGCGTGCGTGATAAACAGATGTCCTTTAGGCACATAAAAAGGGGCAAGTATCAAATATTGTGCGCCAAATCACAGCATTATTATAATTATACTGACAAACTTAAATGTGCAGTCTTTAAAAAATGTAGAAATAGTTGTGTGTGTGTGTGTGCGCGTGTGTGTGTGCGTGTGTGTGGTGTGACTATTCTTGGTTGTCAACTTGATTACATTTGGAATTGGCTAAAACCCAAGAGGCTGGGTACACCTGTGAGTGAGGTTTCTTAATTAAATCAGTTGAAATCGGAAGGCCTAACCTTTGGAAGGGATCTTTTGAGGGGGGTATCTTTTCATATGGCCTGCACCTTCTGGTGGCGACCTATATAAAGGACTCAGAAGGACACTTTGCTCTTTGCGTGCTTGCCTTTCACCCTTGCTGGAAAGTCTATTCCTTCACGGGTATTAGAGACTACTTCTTTGTGATGCTGCTGTACACTCAGGATCAGCTGAGACATCCAACCTCATGGACTAACCAACTCCTAGATTCTTCCAGTTGTTGGAGTAGTGGGACCACAGCTTGTAAGCCCCTCTCCTCTCCTCTCCTCTCCTCTCCTCTCCTCTCCTCTCCTCTCCTCTCCTCTCCTCTCCTCTCCTCTCCTCTCCTCTCCTCTCCTCTCCTCTCCTCTCCTCTCCTCTCCTCTCCTCTCCTCTCCTCTCCTCTCCTCTCCTCTCCTCTCCTCTCCTCTCCTCTCCTCTCCTCTCCTCTCCTCTCCTCTCCTCTCCTCTCCTCTCCTCTCCTCTCCTCTCCTCTCCTCTCCTCTCCTCTCCTCTCCTCTCCTCTCCTCTCCTCTCCTCTCCTCTCCTCTCCTCTCCTCTCCTCTCCTCTCCTCTCCTCTCCTCTCCTCTCCTCTCCTCTCCTCTCCTCTCCTCTCCTCTCCTCTCCTCTCCTCTCCTCTCCTCTCCTCTCCTCTCCTCTCCTCTCTCTTTCTCTCCATCTTTTAGAGAGCTCTAACTAATCCAGCATTCATAGACATGCATGTGATTGTCAGGGACTGACACAGGGCATCTTCCCTATTCATTCTCAATCTATATTTTATAATTATTTGATTGTCTCTCTTGTTGCTCTCCCTCTTGATTCTCTCTCTCTCTCCCTGTCTGTCTTCTATCTATCTATCTATCTATCTATCTATCTATCTATCTATCTATCTATCTATCTATCTATCTATCTATCTATCTATCTATCTATCTCTATCTCCACCCAGTTAAGCATAGAGACCATTAGCCCCCTGGAGCTGGAGTTACAGGTGTTTGTGAGTGAGTGCTGAGCACTGAACTCAAATCCTCTCTCTGTAAGAGCAATACTTGCTGCTAACTCCCTAGCCATTTCTCTGGCCCCTGGTTTTTGGACACAGGGCCAATCGCTGAACCTGGAATTCTAGAACTTTGCTATATTGTTTGGCCAGCAAGCCCTGCGATTCTCCTTCATCCGCTTCCCCAGCCCTGGGATCACAGGTGCAGGCCCTCGGCTTTTCATTTAATACAGATGCTGAGAGGCACACTCATTTCTTCATGCCCGTGACACACACTTTACAGATGAGCCGTCTCCCCAGCCCTTGCTACAGAATCCTTTATATCCAGATACACTTTAGCAGTGATGGGGATTTGATTGGAAATGGGATGGGATGTATATTCAGTGTTCTGAATTTAGTACACAACCCCTAGTTCCAGTGCACCTATGAGAAACCCCTACATCTCTGGATCCCCTCTTGCCCCTTCCTTTGAACTCCGTACCCACCTCTTTCCCTCATCTGCCTGCCTCCATAGCCTCTCCAAAACAGAAAGCAGCAGCCTCTTCTTAGGTTTATAAATACACGCCACCTTAGGTGAATGTCAAGTGTATATTCTTCTCGAACCTTGTGTGTCTTTGGCATTTCTTTACCATTCTCTCTGGAATTAAAAAACCTTCCTCCCTATAATCTGAAGGGGTGTTAAGTGGGTGGTGTAAGATAGGTGTTTCACAGTGAGTG
Source organism: Alexandromys fortis (assembly GCF_014885135.2). Taxonomy (NCBI): domain Eukaryota; kingdom Metazoa; phylum Chordata; class Mammalia; order Rodentia; family Cricetidae; genus Alexandromys; species Alexandromys fortis. The sequence goes on from NW_026068003.1 coordinate 4,238,804, forward strand.
TTAAGACATGAAGGGAGGCGGATTTGCCTTGGGCAATTGGCATTTCGTTTTAGCTTGGAAAGTTCATTTTGTTGTTTTTCTTCTGTTCTTTAGTTTCTGTTTTTCTCTGTTCTTTATTCTGAGAAAAGAACAGAGGTTACAGCCCGGGCTTGCTTCATAATGTGAAAGCCAACTGGTCCATGTGAATGAATGCAGGCACGTAGTGGGGGGCAAGACTCTTGGTTGATGCTGTGCCTTGGGTCTCATGAGCTACATCAGGTCGGTCTCAGGTCTTCCCCATATTTAAAGGACTTTGAGAAAAAAATTAAACAACTGGTATTGTTATTATAATTACTGTATGTATGCAGAAGTAGTTGGAGAGTCAAGATTTTGAAGAGTTCAGGAAGAGGAATCCATTCCAAAGCTTCATATAGAATGTAGGTTCTGTCAGAAACATGCAAGTATAATGTTTTTTTTTTTGGGGGGGGGTGGGAACCCTACATTTGCTTGTATGATCCTTCTATTTATATGCTCATCTTAATGACTTTTTTTAGAACATCAGAAATGGCATATGTCTGTCAACTTTTGGAGCTAATATATTTTAAAATAATCACTCCCTGATTAGATCATGCTGATTTAGAATAATGCTTATGCTACGACAAATTTCCACTGGGCTTTTGAAACTCCTCCCTGAGAACAGAACCTGTCCTCTTGTAACTGAACTTAAAATATGGAGAGCAAGCAGCTGAGTTTGGAATCCCCTGGTTACTACCCTCCTTGTCCTTGGTCCTTGACTTATTGCTTTCCTGAGCAAAGCACACTTACCGCCAAAGAGAAGAAAGCTGTCCAGAGATAGGCATCTAGCAGGTCAGAAGTTCCTAACTGTCAGGCCTAAGAATCCCAGAATCCCTATTAGGGCAGGGTGGGGAAGGGAAGAGAAGGAAATGAATTATAGTGATAATTTCTAGTGACCTTGAATGTTCATTTGTTCTGTTGATGGTTTACGTGAAGGGAAATTACTTTGGACCAATTCCAGGGACTTGAAAAACCTCATACCAGGAATTAGGGGATTCAGGCTGTCGCTTCCTTCTCTGCCTGCTCCTGAGTAGATCTCAGGCAGCTGTAGCAAAATCACAGCCTCTGTTGGAAAACACGCCTATGCCATGTTTTAGTGGGTAGACTGTGTGTGTGAAACTCTAAATATTACAGATTCTGGTTCAGTGTTCCCCTAAGCTGAGAGCTTCTATTTAATGTGCGGCAGCAGTGAGCAACTCCAGGCTGTGATCTCTTGGTCACGCCCATCTGGAACTCTTGGTTGGTTTGGCCACTGACTCTGTACACCACAGAGTGTCTATTTTCATGTTTTGGACCTTAATACCCAGTTCTTACTTGCTAAGATTCTTTGATTTCAACATGACGAACCATTCTTCCACAATGGTTCCCGTGGAGTTGTTAAAGTCCTCGTGTTCTTAGAAACTTCCTGTAGGGCCGATTTATTGACTTGATAGGCTGTAAAGCGGTTTGGCCTGATGAAGAGAATTACCTTCGTAGCTCCATGTTTGTGGCCATGATGGCTTCCACGAGACTCCTTGCCATCAGTGGATTTCTGTTAAAAGAGTTTCAGTGAGGCCGCCTGTTCTCCAAGGATGCTATCTCTTCTGCTGTGCTTCTGTCCTGAGGATGGATCCTGATGGAGAACTGACTACCTGCTTGGGTGTAAAAGAAAGGATCTATTGTAATAGAGTCTTCAAAGTCTCCAGTTGCTAGAATCTTCTGCCTCTTGGTTTTTTTCCTCAGAAATGACCGCATGAATGGACCACTTCTGCCCCATAGTTCCAGGGATGTTTCATGTAGTTCAGATGCTCCACACTGGTGTGTAGCACATGGGACCTTCTCATGAATAAGACAGGAACTTATTCTTAGGTGTGAGAGAGAGGTTTTGGTCCCTAGGATTACGGCTAGATTGAAAAGAATTATCTATAGTTCTCTCAACCAGAGTACATAGGATTACAGAGAAAACTCATTGCATAGAGATACCCCAGTTTATCATTTGAGGTTGGCAACATGGGGACATTTTATTAACATCTGCAAGATCTGTTCGTTGTCATGTGTGGCTGTGACCCCTTGAGAAACCAGCATCATCTACCACCTGAGTGACATCCAATGATGACAGAACTCTTAGTGTTGCTACCAGTACTATGATATTTGCTAAATATTAAACTCAGTAGCCAGAGTCTGAAATCGTCTCAGCATCCCAGGTCACTGGAATTCTAGCTAGTGTGTTTGAGGCCCAGTGTTGTGAAGGTCTGTGTAATGCGTGAGGCAGGACATGGTTCTGACATTGTGAGCCAGGTAGTGTTTGTTGCATCCATTCTGCTAAGCTCTATGAAAGCTTCCATACCTTTAAACAGTTGTTCTGTGTTTTCACAGGGTTTCATGTAGAAGCATGGTAGAGTTCTGGATTTGAACCATGGTGCTGTCCCTCGTTTGGTCACATCTTTTTTGGATGAAGGCTCTTCTTTCTCACATTCATCTGGACTGGCATGTTGTCACTTTGGGACTTACTCATTGCTGCCATTCTCTGTATTTTTGCACATACCTAGTGGTTTTGGGGTAATTTCTATACTGCATGCATAGTGTGTTTAGGGTCCATTGTTTCTTGATTGCTATATAATGCATAGATGATAAAGACATCATCATCTCTGTCCTCATGCACCCTCCTGCTGTTTGGGTAGATCAGCATGTATGGGCAAGCCCAGACTCTATAATGACTGTAGTAATTAAGCATGCTCTGTTGCTGGGCACCAAGGATGGCATTGCTGGGTTTCTCTTTGCTTTGCACTCATACTTGGCAAACTCATACTAGATTATGTTTTAGATTTCTTTCCTTTCTAGAATCTAGTATCTGTAAAGATTACCATGGCTATATTTGAAATGTGTAAGTCAGGTGAGACAAAAATAATGCTTAAAACCCAGACTATTAACCTGGAGATTACAAGCCAGCAGGGCTATTGCGTTTTTCTTCTGTGCTTCATGTAATAGATGGTGTCTGCCCGCGTGTACAGAGCTAACAGGTCCTATCTGTACTTGTTGATGGTAACATGTGAGCCTGCTGCTCTGTGCTGGCATGGGCAGTAGAGAAGGACTGCCTGCGGTACACACCTGCACCACATCTGCCTTGAGATGGTTCCTCTGCTAAGAAAGTTCTTGGCCCCTAATGCTGCGGGACATGTTGTTGGGGTGGTAAACCCTTAACGCCTTCATCCTCTAATAAAAAGGGTCCATCCAAGAACCATCATGTCTCTGTAAGTGCCCCCGACAAACTATTGACTCCGAACTTGTAGTTGAACAAAGTATGTTTTAGCCCAATGATTAGGATGAAAACCAAACTCGATGAAGTTCAGATACTGTGTGCTGTTTATTGAAGCCTCCACATCTAATTCTCTAGAGTCTTCAGTGCCAGATAAGAATCAGGAGAACAGTTACTGCTGATGCTTCAGTGACATTCATGGATAAAATAACCACTTGGTTTTTGCCTAAGTTCACGGGTAAGGTTCTGGGTGAAGTTTTGCCCGCACAGGCACACACAAGCTGTGCCGTACCAGATAGAAGTGTCGTCCCACAAACCCCAGCCCTCGAGTTCCTTTCGTCTCTGATTTTCTTCTCTCTTTACCATCATGACGTTTGCATCGTGATTCAGTTATTTTATCTCGGAGTGTGTCTGAGGAAGTTGTTCATCTCTGCCGTGTGTATGTGATTGATTTGTTCATAACCCCCGAATGTCAATTGGATGAAGTATACGCCGAATCTGATGCTTTGATCTGTTGCATATTTGCAAGGAAATTCTTCGTTATAATGAATTACACGTCGGCGTCTCTTTTACGCTCTCTCTTACGCAGTCAATATAAGACATTGGTCATTCGTTTACAATAACAGCTGCCCAATCAATAATTGTGATATTGCTAAATTATTAACGAAACAGGAGAGAAGTACGTTATAATTTTTTATTTGACTTGGCGTCTCCATATATTTCTCTGTAATTGATCCTGGGCTGTTAGATTTCAATCTCTGGGGAGAGTTTTGAGAAGGCAGAAATCATAATTTCTCAGTAGGCAGGAAAAACAAAGTCAACATTAGCCTGGGGTATTTAGACTATGTCGTGTCTGAGATTTGTAATTCTGCCTTGCTCCCACAGAGACAAGGAAATTATTTCCTGATGCAGAGATGAGCTCCTGGACATATGCTGTCCCAGCGTTTGAATCAGTGTCGCCGAGTGGCTTTGGGAACAGAGTTGGTCTTATTTCTTAGAGCACCCGTTTGAGTCCAGGGTTGAACTTAACAGGTCGAGGCTTTTGCTACATTTAATAAAATCATTTGTGATACTCGCCGACTCTTTTGGAAACTGCTCAGTCAGTGCTAATTGGGGAATTGTTTAAGGTTCGCTCTTGCTTGCGGAGGCATTATTTATTCATTAGTTTATTTGAATCTCCTCTCAGTTTTGGTTTTGTTAATATTTTACAAACTTTAGGGACGGTGAAACAGAGAAGTGCATTCTTACATAGCTTCATGTCTTGCCAGTGGAGCGGGAGTTCCAGAAATCATGGTTTCTCTGTGGTCCGAGCTTTCTGCTCCCTTGGCTTAGAATTCTGTGATGTCCAGCTGCTCCATCTGGGCAAGCCGGGATGGCAAGAGGGTCTGTTCTGACAGCTGGTCGAGTCACCAAAACGGGCTCTTGTGCGTGGACAATGGCTGAGTTTCTGCTGTACTCTGTCATGAACCACCTACAGTGGTCTTACCTTGATCGGGTAATTCAGGAGTTTGCCTTTGATGTCTCATATGTGTTTTGTCCAGGTTTCCTAATTCACCCCACCCTTCTTCATGGCCAGTGGGTCGTTTGCTTCTTTTCAGGAGAGGTTAATGAGCTGATAAGGTGGGCATGTGATGTCATTGGTTTCTTACTTTAGTTCTGTGCGGTTGGGTTTTGCCATGGGCCCAGTTTATCTGTAACTCAAGGTACTTTGGCCTCCACTTTTTTGTTTTTGAGAACCAGCACACCCACCTAATGCCACGGATTGATTTATTGCTTGTGTGTGGGGGCATGTGTGCTCACATCTATTTATGTGTGTGTGTGTGTGTGTGTGTGTGCGTGCGCGCGCGCGCGCGCGTGCGCATGTGTTTATATGTGCTTAGGTCAGAGGTCATACACACACAAAATGTCACTCATTTTCCTCCATTACTTTGATATGTTTTCCTTTTTTTTAATTCTTTAAATTTTTTTGTATTTAAAGTTTTTTTTTAAATATTTATTTATTTAGTATACAATATATGCCTTCAGGCCAGAAGAGGGCACCCGACCTCATTATAGATGGTTGTGAGCCACCATGTGGTTGCTGGGAATTGAACTCAGGACCTTTGGAATAGCAGGCAATGCTCTTAACCACTGAGCCATCTCTCCAGCCCTGTACTTAAAGTTTTAATTTCATTATTTTATGCATAGGTGTATTCCTTCTGCACACAGGTCTGTGTAGCACTTGAGTGTCTGATCCCCATATAGGCCAGAAGAGGGTATCAGATCGCCTGCAACCAGACAGATGGGTGCTGGAACTTGAACCTGGGCTCTTTGGAAGAGAAGCCAGTGCTCTTAAACCCTTAGCTACTTCTCCAGCCTGGCTTGCTTATAAGTTTGCTTTCTTGAGACAGGCTCTCACCGTGTAGCCCCAAGGAGCGCCAAAGTCAACCGTCTCTAGCTCTTCTGCTGGGGTAGAGAGTGTTCATCCTCCTGCCTAGCCTTCAGCCCTAGACAACAGGGTCTCTCCATGAACCTGAACTACACTGACTGGACCAGACTGGTGACCGGCCATTGAACCCTAGGAATATGTCTGCCAGGCCCTCCCATCATGGAGTTACATGTGTCTCACCCTTTACACTGCCGTGTTAAAAAAAAAAAAAAAAAAAAAAAACAGAAAACAAAACAGCAAAAAGAATGTTAGTGATCTGAACTACAGTTCTCAGACTTGCCCTTCGGACATTTTACTGACTAAGCCACCTCTCCAGCTCAGCCCTGATTTAAAACAAAACAAAAACAAGACCTGAACTGCTATCACCAGCATATGGCCTTCCTTTCTGGATGGCCAGCATTTTCCAGTGCAGGCGGAGTATGTGTACAGATCTTTCTGCAGCCCGCGCCTTGTTCTGCTCCTCTCAGTGAAGGCGAATGTGGTCCCAAGTTTGGCGAGGCAGCAGGAAATCAGCCGAGAGCATCTTCTGCTCGGTGTCTCCCTGCCACACATAAACAAACATCTTTTTGATTCTTCAGCTAATCTGATATTTTCCCAGGGCACATTGCAGTTATTTCTACCAGATCCCGTGTTGGAGTAAGCTGCTTCTGCCAGGGAGGAGGTGACAGGCTCAGGGGTGGGTAATGTCGCCAATCTGGAGCGTCTGGTCTGTGCCGCAGGCTGGTTTTTGTGAGTTAGCCCAACTGCCTTGCCTGATCAGCAGCTTATTTTGTATCAATCTCCCGTCTCAGCCCTGTTTCTCCCACCATTTATCCTCCCTCCCAGTTCTCTCTTTTATCACGGTTACTTCTTGTGACTTGTGTTTGTGTGTATTTTTAAAGGCTGTGTTAGCATTACTATTATTTCTGAAATTCTCGTCTTTATTTTTCTCTCGCCATCTGTTCATTTCAATATTCTCAGTTTGTTTATGATTTCAGCTTTTCATCCATACATTTTTTTTTCTGGAGTTTGGCTGTCCTTTCCTGACATAATAGGTCAGGCTTTCGGAAATCTGGCCGCCATGGAATTTGACTTTTTCCATAATCAACGCGCCGCCTATGCCTTCTGAAACCATTCATCTCTTAGGTCTTTGAGCAGATGTTAGCTGTTTCAATATTTTGTTGTTTTGGTGGGGAGAGAATTGAAATATAAGATGTCAGTGATAGCACGCTTTGCTTACACCGTGGCAGATTGCAGCTTCCAAGTAGAATATGCAAGTGTCTCTAAAACATGGAGTGTTTGTTCCCTTATGCATTTTAAGCACCGTCTACAGGTTGTGTGTGCTGAAGAAATGAGTAAATGCATCAGGGTTGTAAAGAGGAGGGAGCCCCTGGTGTCTGCAGCATCTGAAATGGGTGTTGGAATTCCTCGAATTGGGTTTCAGCTGTAGGAACTCACCTGGAGCTGACTGACGCGTCCATATAAGAATGAGAAGTGGGGAAAAGAGTCTTAAGTTTCTTCTCTTGCTTGAAAGAAAATCCTTTGGCAAACACACATGAAGAAAGAAAGGCTTTACCGTGGCTCACAGTTCAAGAATTGTTTCCAATGTGGTGGGGAAGTCCAAGGCAGCAGTAGCCTGAGGCTGATGCTTACCTTATGTGGCTTCCACAGTCAGGAAGGCTTCCTGCTGCTCAGACCCTTTCTCCTTCTGTGCAGTCCAGGAACTGAGGCCACCCGTAACGGGTTGGACTTTTCACCTTATCACTGCAACGGAGATAACCTCCCACAGGCCTGCCCAACTGCCCATCTCCCACAGGCCTGCCCAACTGCCCATCTCCCACAGGCCTGCCCAACTGCCCATCTCCCGGGTGGTTCTAGATTCTCTCCAGTTGACAGCATTACCAGGAAGGATGATTGGACCACTTGATAACTTGGTTCGTATTTTATGGTTGAGACTCATCTGATCAAAATACGAGTGACAGAAACAATGTGTCTGGGAGCGGGTTTTCCAAATGATAACTGATAATCAAGACTGAGGAAAGGGACGTCCCTGGAAAGCCTGCGTTGCTCTCACAGTCTAAACTTGGTACCTCCTGGGGGGTTTTCTGAGCATCTGGCATTCTTTCGTCATCCTTGCAGAAACAGAAGCATGTAGAAACCTGTCTCAGAATGTAGATTCCTGATATTTTTATTTTTTTACATGTGTCAAAAGGAGATTCTAATAACTACTGACAGACTTTGGGGATAGTTGACAGAAGTCCTCCCATCTTACTAGCTTGATAGTTGCTGGTTCCAGAGCCCAAGTGTGCAGAACTTTAATCCTTAGAAAGGAGGGAAGGGGGCTGCAGAGATGGCTCAGAGGTTAGGAGCATTGCCTGCTCTTCCAAAGGTCCTGCGTTCAGTTCCCGGTGACCACATGGTGGCTCACAACCATCTGTAATGGGGCCTAGTGCTCTCTTCTGGCCTGCAGGCATACACACAGACAGAACACTGTATACATAATAAATAAATATTTTTTTAAAAAAGGAGGGAATCCAGCAGAGCCCTCTCCAAAGTGTGCACACAAGTCTGAGGGTGGCATGTGGCACTGGGGACTACTCCCTGTACTTTTGGTCACCTCTCCTTCTGCTCTCTTCTTTCCTTCTAATTTTCTCCCCCTTCAGATTACAGGTGACATGCTAGTGCATAATGTAGGTCTCCTGGGACTTGAGTACGTCCCTTAAATGTGTCCCCGTCTCTCTTGTTGCTGTTAACTTGCACTTCATTTGGTTCCTCAGACACCAAAGCCAGGGTTTTGTTTGTTCCTTTCCCCCCTCTTGTGGGTTAACTCAGGGCCTGATGGTGAATACTCATTATACAAAAGTATTTAGAACAGACATCCGCTACTGTCTCATTGCATGTTTTCTGGTGTGTTCTGTGTGTTTGCACGTGTGTTCCTGTATATACTGGGGCACTTGTGTGCACATGTGTTCCTGTGCGTAATGGTGTACTTGTGTGCACGTGTGTTCCTGTGTATACTGGGGCACTTGTGTGCATGCGTGTTCCTGTGCGTAATGTTGTACTTGTGTGCACGTGTTCCTGTGTATACTGGTGACCTTGTGTGCACATGTGTTCCTGTGCATAATGGTGTACTTGTGTGCACGTGTGTTCCTGTGTATACTGGGGCACTTGTGTGCATGCGTGTTCCTGTGCGTAATGTTGTACTTGTGTGCACGTGTTCCTGTGTATACTGGTGCACTTGTGTGCACATGTGTTCCTGTGTATGCAGGTATACTTGTGTGCATGTGTGTCTTGAAGCCAGAGAACTAGCTTGATGATTAAGCCTCGGGTATCAACCTTTTTTCCCCCCTTAAGGTAGAGTCTCTCTTTGGCTTTGAACTGGCTCTTGGGCTTTATTTGCTTGGCATCCCCAAGACTCCACCTGTCCTTGCCTCTTCGGTGCTGGGGTTACAAGCACCTGCCACCTTTTCCAGTTTCTGTTGCTGCCCCTCCCTCCAGGTATCCACTTCAGGTCCTCTTCTTGCAAGGCATGCACTTTCTACGTAAACCCTTTCCCCTGTCATTTGCTTTTTGTGAAACCATTGTGGCAATGGCCATGTCTTTGGCTTCTGCCAAAATAAGACAAAAACGATGATATTGTTTCCATAAGTTTGGCCATTCTTACAGTATTCTCTGAATTACAGCTTTCAAGTTATCTCTTACAGAAATTAACTTATTTCTAGAAATAAGTTCATGGCTTTGCCCATGTAGTGTGGGGCTTACAGAGAGTGTCGGCCTTGATGCTGGAAAGCAAGATTTCACAAATGGGATCCAGGGGGAGCAGCAATGGCTGCAAGCACCCGAGTGCCACCTCCTTACTTTGCACCCAGCCCACTGTGTAGGTCTTCCCAAATACTGCATGCAGCAGGAAGATAACACCAAGCTAATCATCTCAGGGCGCTCAGGATCCTTTAGCATTGGAAATAGTGTCGGGCGTGCCTTTATTTATGTTACCTTTCTTTATGTGCTGCTCCAAGTCCTTCACTGCTCCTCACTGGGCCTGCGTGTTTGTCGAGCACTCCCTGGGAAGGAATATAATTCCTTTGTCTAACTTTCTAATGCATCAAAGTGTGGCAAGGTGGGCCGGTTTTTCTTGCTAAGGCTGAATGGTCTTAAATGTTTTAATTTTTTTTTTTTACCTTCACATTGGAAGATCACCGGTGGAGGTGTTTTCTTTTCATTTGTGGGTGTCCTCCATAATTGTGGCTCGGAAACAAGTTCCCTGGTAACTCAGGAGTTGGAGGTGAGAACCAGTGAATTAAATCCCCTGGTGTGCGAATGAGTACAGTGGTCCCTGGACCAAAGTAGAGCACTGGCTGTCTGCTTGCTGTGCTGGAGTGCTGCGTGGGACGGAGCCAGTCCTTTCTTCATCTTTAGATTGCTCCACCTTACTCACGAGGGAGCTGTGTGTGCTTTGTGTCTTTCACACTCTTCTTCAAGCGATCTGGGATGTACTCCTTATGGTGTGCATTCTAATAGCTGAAGAGCTAGCTTGGTAGGCACCGACGTTTCCTGTGTGTGCCTGAAGACTTGATTTCAAATCCCTACATTGACCGAAAAAGCGGGGGTAGCTGCTCACGTGCTTTTCACCCAAGTGTTGTGAGGGTTGGGAAGAGGAAGGTCACTGGGCTGGCTTCCTGGCTACAGCTTAGCTCACTGGCCTTTTGTTATGTGGCTGTGCACTGTGGATACACGTGTATGCGCATGCACACACAACATGCACACACATGAGTATGCTGTTCTAGTGTTGCACACAGGATATCACCCTCTATGGCATGTGAGTGTGTGCGCGCGCACGTGTGTGTGTGTGTGTGTGTGTGTACAAGTATGTTTATGTTCTTTTGTCAGACTTTGTTTTCACAGATGACCCTGACAGTTTTGTAGAATACTAGTCTGTTGTTTCTAGAAGCTTCTGGGGAAGTTCTCCTTGTGGGTTAGCTGAGGTTTTAGATTTTGGACAGAAGATACCAGAGATATAAAGGGCCGTTTTCATCACATCCTGTCAAGGAATCCCAGCATATGACTTGATTTGGGCCTTTATCCCCAGCTACAGTGATGATTGGGTTTCCCTGTTGAAACCTTTGTCTTCCCCTCTGAACACTGCCATCTCTGGAAGTCACCTTGTCCAGCCTGTGTTTGCGGAGTTTTTGGCATTAGTTACACTCCCTTGAGATTATGGGCGTAACTCTTCTTCCAGAATAATGTGAGTTTATTAGCAAGGTGTTACACTCTAGAGAGAGTATACCCTTTAGTCTGGAGTCTGGACACTGAATGCAGATTCCAGATCTACGCTGAGCCAGCCACGAACCCTGGAGATTTGCTCCTTCCTCCTGTGTAGGATGCACCTGAGAGCTGAATGTAAAGTCAGCGGAATCTATGGCCCAACGTTTAGGCTCTGCCTGGTGAGGTCTAGTTGGTCGATAAATACTGTTGTGGTCACATAAGCTAGCTAGTTTGGTGATGTGTGACACAAGCATCACACGGTTTAATATTGTGATGTAGGCTGTCCCTGTGAGGCTAACACATGTATTGAACCAGACAGAAGTGCAGTTCATATCGTGAGCAGTGGTAGCCGGTAATGCTCTCCTATGAGATGGTTGGTGGTATGATACTGGCAGGCACAGTGCTCAGGTACAAATGATGGAGCTGGCGGTTGGTGATGTCCAAGTCAACTCTAGATCTGCATGATGTTGGGCTGCTTCTTACCCGGTCGTGGGATTGATATTTCAAGCTGTCTGAACCAGGTTTGGTTTTCTCACACGATAGGAGTGGAGAAAGAAGAATGAGTGTAATATGGACCAAACTCTGCACAGGTCCTTGAAGGGAAAAAAGAAGAAAGGAGGGTTTGAGGATGGCTTAATTAGTATCGTGCTTGATGCTCAAACATGAGGACCTGACTTCAGGTCTTAGAATCCAGGTAAGAAGCCGGGCATGGTGATACTCACATGCAGTCCCAGCGCTGAGAGGCCAAGGAACCCTCGGGCTTGCTGACTAACTAGTCTCACTAAACTGGTGAACTCTCTAGGTTCAGTGGAAGACCCTGCTTCAAAGGGGTAAGGTAGAAAGAGACTAAAGAAGGCATCTGAATTTTACTTCTGGCCACACGTGTGTACATGTGCATACATACTGCCTTGCCCTGCTACATACACAGGGAAGAAAGGAAGCAGAAAACATGGAAAATTTGCTCACAGCTTTCAGGGATGAGGTCCTTGCTTGCCTTACCTTTGCCCCGGAAGGTAAAAAGCATGTGCATAACCAGCCACTTCTTCTAAACCAGATGCAGTGGTGTCTCGTGGGAGCGCTTGTCATGTGGGAAATGGCTCTAAGGGCTTAATTTAGCTTTAAAAACACACAACTTCTCATGATTCCTCCTCAATACTGATACATACACACCTCCACACACACCTTTCAGGTACAAACCACTGTGCAAGTATTTTACACAAATATACACAGAAGAGGATGTAGATGAGGAAGAGTCAGCTAAGCCAGGAAGGGCGGGGTATATTCCGTGAATACCCTTCGTGACTGTGAGCAGGTGCTCATTGGTGTCAGCCAAAACAGCAAGTTCCTGACGTCGGTTGGTCCAGCCTCCCAGGCCTGTTAAGAGGTTGCGTGTGTTAGTTTGGTGCTTTTTGTCTTTCTGTGCCCTTGTTGGCCTGGCTTTGCATCATTGTACGCACAAGAGCACATCGCAGGGTTTGTTTGGAAGGAAGATTTTCCTCAGGAGAAGCAGACACTTGGGGTTTCAGGTAGGGTGCAGCTGCGCTGTGATCCCCTTCGTCAGTTGTATTCAGCAAGAGCCGCATGGTTCAACCCCAAGTACTGTTGGGAACTGAACAATTATTTTTTTTAAAGCAATTGTTTTCATTAATACCTAAAAGCCCAAGGAGTTATGGGATAAACCTCTCTGAATCCATGCCCCATTTTCATTTTTAAGAGAGATCATCAATCCATGATTGGATAGGGGAGATCTGACCACTCGACTAAAGCCAGGATTGTTGCCCAGAAATAGAAATTGGGAAGCTGGCTAGAAAGAATAAGAAGAGGATGTTGTGAAGTGGTTGTGCCGTTCGTTACCTCTGTGTTCAGGAGGCCCCACCCTACCAGACATGTTAGGGACTTGTCTACTGTCAACACAACACGTTCCAGGGGGAGTGTCATTGCCAGTTTCCTTAGCCTCCTTATCTGTGTCCTGGGGATTGTTTTTGACCAGTGTTTTCACTGTAGGCTTCGTTTCCTCTGTCAGATAATTGTACACATTCCCGTCAACACCTGCTTTCTAGGCACAATGATTCATTATAAATTGTGTGGTCATCTTCTCAGTGGCTCATAGGGATGCATTTGAGATGTTTCTCAGTTCGTCACCTTCGTGATACCCGATTTACAAGAGAAATGCTATGACAACGAAGGACATTTAGATTCTGGCAGTGATGGGCACTGAGTGCCCAGAATTTCCATGCCCAGTCTCAAGACATAGCACTTCAAGATTTGTTCAAAACGTGTGTGTGTGTTGGTGAACTTCAAGATATGGGGCCTCTGGTATCATATGTTTCTTCATAGGGCACTTAACATTCTGGAACTGGGGTAGGCATAGTAGGGCCAAGTGCAACTGACTGATGTTTTGCAAATAGACACAGGAACTCGGTCACACCCTGTTACCATTACCATTGGCTGCTTTAGTACAGTAGAGACAAACATGTTCTACAGTGTTTTCTGTCAGTTTGTTAGAGTTTGCTAACCCTTATGTCAAACACTGTTGTCTTTACAAACAAACAATCGCCACCACCCCCCACCCCACTAAAAATTACAGGAGCAACTGGTTTAATTCTTTTTTTTTTTTAAACTTTTGATTAAGATAAATGATCAGTTCCTGATTTGGGTATGGAGTGGGTCCTCATAGTTCTTACTCAGACATGACACAGTAGAGCTTGGGAGGCCAACCAGAGAGAAAGACGAAGCAGAAGGTGGCTGCTGTTCCATTATCCGGGTATTAAGGAGGCTCGGTCCTGTTAGATATACTCGGGTATGAATAAATTGGATTATTCTCAATTACAGCACACAATTCCCTATTCTCTTGTGGTCTCACTAATTTATAAGAAACAAATGAAAGTGAATATAATTCTTTATCCCATTCTTTCTAAATTATTACCATTTTTAACACGTCATCAGTGAAACTGTGAGCGATATCCTTGACACTGTCACTGTCCTGTTCAATGTCTGGAACCCAGCGCATATTCTGTAGCATCAGCATATTTTAATTTCCCCCAGGCAAGCCGCATGTCAGGTGTGCATAGGAGCAACTTCATTGTGTAGCCTGATCCATGTAGGGTGTATGCATTTTTTAAAACATTTATCTATCTATCTATCTATCTATCTATCTATTTATTATGTGTACAATATTCTGTCTGTGGGTATGCCTGCAGGCCAGAGGAAGGCACCAGACCCCATTACAGATGGTTGTGAGCCACCATGTGGTTGCTGGGAATTGAACTCAGGACCTTTGGAAGAGCAGGCAATGCTCTTAACCTCTGAACCATCTCTCCAGCCCGGGTGTATGCATTTTTGTGAGCACTTGCAATACTTTCCTAATTTTTGTTTCTGTGTGATTGCATGCCTGATGAATGAATTTTATCCCAAAGGACTTCTTAAGTGTGTTTTTCTGGAGGATACCAATATATTTATTTTAATGAGTTGTTTTTATATTATTATTATTATTATTACTTCTACTACTACTCCAGACAGGATCTTTTTTTGTAACCCAGGGTGGCCTTGGATTTGTTTTACCCCAGCCTCAGCCTCGCATCCCTGAGAGTCCACGACCATTTTTGTGCCTTGTGTAAACTGTTGTTCAGATGTGAACTGGGATACTGGGCAGGTGGTGACTAGGATCTCACTGTGGTGTATAACACCACTCTGTATGTTTCTTGTACATCACATGCAGTATCCCTCAAGATATTTCCAAGTATCCATTTGTCTTGGATCTTCTGTGTCTGCTAGAATATTCAGGAAGCTTTTGGGAAGCTACACGATACAATTCCAGGGTCTTCTGTGTTTCTTCTAGGGTGCAAGCTGTCAAGTATGAAAAATCCACCCTGGCAAGATGCATTTGTTGAATTAATCACTCCCTTTTCCCTTGGATTTGAATTGCGGTTTGGTGGGAAAGTCTAGGAGGTGCTTAGTGTGAGTTAGACTGGACTCCTTCCTAGCAAGAATGCCCTTTAGGTTCAGAGTGAAGACAAAGAATGCTCAGACCAAGTCAAAAGTTGTTGAGTCACGTAAATTCCCATGGGCCACCTGCTATTTTCTGTGTGGTCCTTTCAGTATCTTGCACAGAGAGGCCAGGGAACTGGGCCAGCTCACTGTATTAAATGTTCTTTTGCATTGATCTCAGCTCCCATTGTTTCCTTCTTTGGGTGATAGATAAAGGTTCCCATCCCGCCGCTGGGCAATAGCCAATTAAGTGGGAACTAGCTGCTATCCTCTTGGGGACAAGCCTCAACACCTGAGCAGCCCGGTTGCTTAGTGAGGAGGGGTGATTGAGGGCTTCACTTTCTGTCTACCTGGTTCAGGTTGCTTCTCGGTCCTCTAAATGTTGCCCAAACCTTCTTGTCCAGATCACACTTTCGACAACGTTTTGGTCAAGCTCTTCTACCGAGGGTTGAAGTAAATAAACCTGTCTCATCGGTGTCTCTTTGTTTAAGGAGAGACTAAAAGTGCTGACGGTTGGCTTGCCTCGTGCGTGTGCCCACTTTCTAATCCTTACTGCGGGACCCACCGACTTTCACACCCCTCTCTCCCAAAATGAAGAAAAAGAGAGACTTTATTGATATGTCAAAAAGTTGAAAAGCGACTAGGAACATATTTAGACTCTCCCCCCTCCCAACTTTTAAAAATAGATCTCCTGACTTCAGGCACTTTGCAGAGCCTAGAATTTTCCCTCCCCGTGCTTTTGAAAGCTGAGTTTCGTTCTTTCTCCTGAGAACCCCTTGGGGGTTTGAGTTTTAAGAGAGCGCAGTATGAAGCTTGATGGCTCCTTTAAGATAAAAGTCTGTTGTTTGTCTCACTGATGGTGGCTTCCAGCATGTGCCAGGCTTGAGGGGTGGTGGTAAAGGTTATTTCTTTTGCTCTTAATCACTGTCTTCCCACATCTCCCACTGTGAGGTGATTTTTACCAGTGATTTTTACCCCTGGAGTGCATTTGGTGCTATCTAGTTTTTTGGTCATTATACCGGGATCCTGTAGAACTCTGTCCCACAAGGCACAAGTTGATGCAGCTCATTGATGAACCCAGAGTGCCAGGGTTAAGAGCTGTCCTGGAAGGGGTGCTCTCTAGGATCAAGTTGGCCTTGTGCGCATGCCCCTTTCTGTTGTTGTTAAATGCTTTAAAGTCATGACCATTGCATCACTATTAATAGATGATATATGCCAGATTTACTCTTCCCCAAAGGGGAAAGGAAGAAAAAATCCAGAAAATCAAAGTAGACCTATTACCACTTGCCCACTGGTGACATTTCCACCAGAAGACTGTGCCTGTGTTTTGTTAATAAACACAGCTTGGAAGATGATGAATCTCTCAGATGTGACACTCCGCTAGGGCGGGGAATGGGACAGGGTGAAATTACAGCGGCTTGGAGGAATTGCTCAGCATAAAAGTGATTGCTTTGCGGACATGAAGACCTGAGTTCAAATCTCCAACACCCACCTGAAAACGCTGGGCCTGGCCGTGTACACACCCTTAACCATTGCTCGCAGAGGGGTGGAGACTGGGGAATCCCTGGGGTCTGCTGCTTACCGGGGTAACTTCTGTCTCAATAGAGAGCACATGATACCTGATGCCCATGCACGGGTGCACGCATCTGCATGTGTGTGCATGTCCAGACACAGATCACAGTTACCCCTTTGGTACATGTGGGTGTGTTTGCCAAGCCCTGAGGAACTGTTCTAGCGATTCTTGCCCAGACTAAAGCTTCTGCCTTTTAGTTTTATGTTTAATTTCTTGCGAGGGGCACACATTAGTCAGTGTAAAAGGATGGAAATGGATTTACAAATACCATATTGCAAAGTTATGATGTGACCTTTGGTTTTTGTATCAGAGGCTGTGTTTTCTATTAAGCTGTCAATCATATTCCCTCCTTGCCATTTAAGAACACGAAAACCTCTTTCCTGACTCTAGTCAGCAGTGACAGTGTTTGGTGGGCCGACGGCTTACATTCGGAGACAGACCCTGGGGTTGCATTTCTTTAGAATCAGAAAGCATCATAGGAACTGAATGAAAATTTGCATTTATACTTGTGTTCTAGAACTTCCCATACCAATGCTCACCTGAGCTGTGACGTAGAGAAGATGTGAAAAGACCATTCAGGAATAATCTTTTACCTTTTCAAAGTGGAGGAAGGGAAAGACAGACATAGTCTAGTTATAACACGCATTCTTGGTTCAGGATGTTTTCTTTAAAAATAATTATATGTGTGTATGCACATTCACCTGTGCATACATGTGCATTTAGAAGCCAGAAATCAGGTTTGCTTGTAGGTCTTCAGAATCCACCTACTTGATGACTGGCCAGTGGCTAGAGAACCCATTGCACCCCCTCTTTGCCTGTCCATCACATTGATTGCATGTGTGCGTCACTACACCTGGCTTTAGAGCGGGTTCTGGGGTATTGAGTTCAGGTTCTCGTGCTTGAACAACAGGCCCTTCACCGACTGAGTTATCCTCCCAGCCCAAGGTTGGGTTTTGAAGTTTAATGAAGCTGTATTTCTCTCAGCACAACTGTATCCAGGCTGAGTCTCCCTAGGTCTTTAAAATGGTTGGGTTCAAGACTTCTGTTCCTCTTCCTTCTTGTCTGAGTCCTAAATCGATATGTCACATTCTCCAAGAGCCTCATTTTAGGTGCTGTAAATGGAAAGTTTAACCGAATAGTTTAGCCCCATTGGTTTCTGATTTCTGGATAGTCTCATGGTTTTTCTGCCTTCTGGATCGACATTCATTACATTTTTCTCCTTAAATTACCTTAAAAGTTGGACACAACAGTCAGCCTGTTGCAGTGTGCACACAGGAAGGAAAAGGTTGTAACAACCAAATAGCTCTGGGGCCCTGGCAGAATCGCAGCGGGGGCGCTGTTCTTTAATAGTGAAATAGTTTTGTCAATTAGACGCTTCTTGAAACGAGCCTCCACCATGCATCTGATTTTGTTGTTGATGTAATTTTAGGAAATCAAATGAGCCAAGATGGAAATTAAGTTTCTCTGCGGTGGTTGGTATACTCTCCTTCCTTCTATTAGATTTAGCACACGGTGTGCAGGTGGGAAGACAGCAGGCCCACAGCCCACAGCATTTGGAGGATTGTTCGTTCGCAAACACGGGGTTTGGAATCATGTCTTTTATCTTGCCATTGAAACCTCATGTCAGGCTTCAGAATTATTTATCATACACACAAGGAGAACAACTTAGGATATTGTAATTTGTTTAAAATTTTTATTCCTTTATTTTCCCTGTGTAAATGTGTACATGCCACGGAGAACATGTGAACATCAGAGGACAGCTTCTGGGGGTCGCTTCTTTCTCCCCACCGCATGGGCTCCAGGGATGAACTTGGGTCATCAAATTTGACTGCAGGGTGTTTTTCCTTCCTGAGCCATTTCACTGGCTCAAGGTGTCATATGTTAAAGGCAAAAAAAGATAAATTGTTCAAATTCCTCTTTGAATTAAGTGCACAAGCATCAGCTTCTAATTCCTTGTCAGTCACGGAGAGAGGGTCCATGACTCCCTTGTCAGAGGAGGTGAGGAAATTGATGTTTGCTGGAGACCAGCAAGAAGGGGTTTCTGCTGAGAAACCTTGGCCTGGGGAGCCAATAACCTTGTAGGTTCCTCAAGCTTGGAAGCAGCCAGTGCTTAACTGATATTTCTTGTCGAATTTCTAGTGTGCTGCACTGTGTCTTGGGGACACAGTGTCTGGTGCCATGGACAGTATCAAAACTTGGGTTTGACCCTAAGGGGCCACATCTTGTTGTTTGACCCTACCTCTCCCTGCTTTCTTTCATCTTAAAGGAATCCCGTAAATTGTGTTAAATTCTGTGCAGTCTTGTTTGGTTTAGGCTCCGTTGTACTGGATTCCCTAATTTTACATTTCTAAGTGTATGTATGTATGTATGTATGTATGTATGTATGTATGTATGTATTTATAGCTAATACTGTTTCACATTGTTGACCTGTTCAGTATCTGTCTGGAAATAAGTAATAACATACACATGTATACCTGTGTGTCACCTTAGCCACGAAATGCCCATGTCAACTCTAGGTGAAGACAGAACTGAGCCAGGGAGCCACTGTCAATCTTCTACAAATGATGCTTCCCCTTTCAGACTATATTTTGAGACTGTTGATAGCATTCTTGACCTGAGCCCTCTCTTTTCTTCCGTCCTGCAACCATGCTCAGGGTGACTCTGTCTGTGCAGGATGAGGCCTGAGCTCCGACATCTTGACCAACAAAGGCTTCCAGGCCCTGCATCCAGGGCTTAGGGCGCTGCTGCTGTTAACGCCTGTTTATCAGATTATTGAAGGGCAAGCTGCTCGCCTCACAATGTGCTCCCTGCTCCCTGCCATTGTGTAATCCCATCCAGGCAGTGTCCTGATAGCCTTATACAAACAGGGCTCTCTGCAGACACTAAGACTCTCAAAATGTGTAGCATGGGTTTGCTAGGATTGGGGCTTCTGTGCAGACATAATCAAATTCCCAGGCAGCCGTAGTACTTGTAGTCCCTAGCTTTTCACATTGGGCATTTTTATGTCATGGCAACTACAAGTAGAATAATGATTTCCAGAGAAAGGAGGGGAGACAGGGAGGCTGGGAGAGGATGGCTACACTGTTACTGCTGGTCATGAGAATCAAAATCTGGTTTGCTGTTGCATGGGAGATTGACCACAGCTGGCGACAAAGCTTTACCCTCTAAGGCCAGCGTTGCAGAGGTCTGACTGCTGCTACCAGAAGTGATATGTTTAAGCCTTTCTGATCCTTACACATCTTATACATGTGTTGAAATTCTGTTGGGCTGTGACACATGCTACCATGCCTGGCTTTTTTTTTTTTTAAACCTGGATTCTGAGGCTCAAACTCAGGTTCTTAGACCTGCACAGCCAGCCAGTTACAGACTATCTTCTTAACCTAATTCTTACGCATGTGGTCACTGGGTCCAGTTTGAAAATCTGAAGTATGTTACCAACCTCATCAGAAGGTACCCAGACAGGGATCAGATATTTTTCTGAGACATTTAAATTCCATAATGTGATATGGGGACAGATTGAATTATATAGGACATACCATCCTTGTTACAAAACACAAAGGTTTTCAAGTTGAGCCTAAAGTCTTTGGAACGTATAGTACCTTGGGCACAGATTCCCTGGCCTAGATAATATTGAATCACAGCCTTCTCTTTCCTGCTTTTCCACGTAAAAGTTGGCAAGGGAGCCGCAGTGAAGGTTATTCTTGTAGCCAATGCTGTTTGCGGCTTTCCGTGCAAAAGGCTTTAAAACTTGGGTCCACTCCTAATGAAGTCCAGACACTCTGTGTCCTAGTGGGTGAAAATGGAGGCATAGGACCCTCTATAAACACCCTGTCCTGTTTTTTTTTCTGTCTTCAAATCAGTTTCTCTTACCTATTAAACCTGACCTTAAATGGTGACCTTTCTTTCCCATGCGCTGTTTGTCTGCAGAATGGGAACAGAATCCAGAGAAGTTACTGTAGGAATGAAGAACAGAAGTGTGCACTTTCAGCTCGCTGGCTGCTTGCAGGATGGCTTAGTCACCCTGCTCTTACTTTCTGTCTTGAGGGTGGTAGGAAGTTCCAGGAGGACTGTGCTGTTACAGCCACCACACAGTGTCGAAGTTAAGTAATGGCGCTTCTTCCTCAGAAGACCTGGCTACAGCTGCTCTGGCTGTACTACTGGGGAAGGTAGCCATTCCATGAAATGGGTTTATTTGCCGAGCCTAAAGGATGAGACCAGTAAATAGACTCCATGCAGAGAGGCAGTGAGATGGGGTGACCTGTGCCTTCATAGTGAAATGAGATTTGAATTCTGGTCCTGTTAAATTCTGTGAAATGGGTATAAGTAAGGACATTGACTGTGAAGGGCTAGCTACAGAAAGTAAATAAATAATAGTTGTTTTTCTTTATGTGGTGGTGGAACTTAGAGGTTACCATTGTACGAGTGCATCAGACTGAAATCTCTTATTAACGTGTATTAGTTGTATTACTCAGTGAGTTACATTGTAGCATTATATTTTCACTGTGTATAACATAGCTGTATTTTGTTTACCTCCCCAGTCTATTTCTATTACCAGCTGTTCAGCTACTTAAGTAGGTTTTTTTTTTCTTTTTAATGTAGGTTGTGTGCTGGAGAGATGGTGTCAGGATTAAAGGCCCAGCCTGTGCTCGTGTGGGCTCCAGTTTGGTTTCTAGCACCCCATATTGGGCAGCTCACAGCTACCTGTGATCCCAGCGCCACTGAGAGCTTGTACCTGTGACCTCTTCAGACACCTACACTCTTGTGTCTGGATGCCTTACGCCAATAATCTAGATGACATAAGAGAAAATAGTTGATACTCCCCCCCCCCCCAGTCTCACTTATTTCCCTTTGTGCAGTCATTTCTAGTTCCATTATTTGTCTGCTTCCAACTTGACGCCCTGCTCCGTGGCCCGATAATACTGCGGTGCCGTCCAGACTATCTCTTCATCTGTTGGTGAGCGTTTCAGCCGATTCCATAACTTGAGTTTTCTGGATGAACTTGAGTGTGCAAGTGTGTAGGAGGCTGATTTGGGTTCCTTGGGAGATGTTCTTACGAGTGATGGATTTAGCACATGATAGACTTTGGTCTCCACTGAGGTGATATTACAGAGAACATCTGGCTGTTTGGCTCCCTGCATGCCAAGGAGTCATGCCGTTGGGTCCCACGACACCTCTTAGTCCACCCACAGTGGGGAGCGAGGGGCTGTCAGAAGGGCGCTTGTCAAGGTGCAACTGAGTACTGGTAGAAGTCTTCAGATCTGATGCCATGGGGCGGACTCTTTACTGCATATCTCCTCTGTGATCTGCTAGGGCCATCCGAGGACATTTCCTGCCTGTGACTGTGTGTTGGGCTCTGTGGGCCTCTTTGATCTTTGCCTAGAAGGCGGGTTGATGGGGAGCTGAGATACCTTGGATCAGGGTGACTCGTAACTGCTGGTAGTCCCCGAGTGGCATGTATGGGGAACCCCGGTCCCAGGTTATCTTGAGTTCACCTCGTGTGCCCAGGTCCCAGTGAGTAAGCAATAAATGGTTCCTCGTTCACCACCTTTCTTCCGATCGCGCACCGTGATTGCAGCAGAAGTCCGCCCTGTGCAGAGGACAAGTTGCCCAGTGTATGTTTTCGGATGATGCTTTCAGAGGAGTCCTCATGTTCAGTAGTGTGGTGGAATGAAGCACTCTGGTCAGGGCTTACCCACCCTGCCTCCATTTGTCAAAAAACAAACAAGCAAAAACCCAAATTTCTGTCTACCTGCATCCAGGACTGTGTAACCTGCTTTTTTCCCCCCTTCCAGAACACAACTTGAGCGTCCGTGTTGTGATTAACGGAGCAAATATACATTCTTAAACTTAACTTAAAGGTGTAACTGGCTGTGTCATTGAGATAAGGGAGAAAATGATGGCATGGACCTTTCCCAAATTCCCATAGGCTAAAGCCATAATATTCGCTTCCGAGTGCCGACGGCACCCCTCGCTCGTTTTGTGGCGCCGTTCCTGTTTTGTTCCTCTGCCAGTTCGGGAATATCATTAGGTTACAAATCAGATCTAACGGTTTAGATTATTGCTCATCTCGAGCTCTGCGCTTTCTCTCCGTTCGTCGTGGCATAACAGAAATAATTCAGTTTACTAGCAGGCTGATCTTCTCACACAGCTTTCATATTCAAAGCGTGTGTGTGTGTGGACACAGCGAGAGAAAACTACAGGAACACGAGGTGTCTTAGGAGGTGAAACCGTCACCGTATACCATGTTTGGGGACATATTTGTGATTTTTGTATGGAGAGATATTTGCAGCCTGGCACACCTTGTCTTCACTGCAGAGCATAGGTGGTTCTGGTAGCTATGATTGTTTCATTTTAGTGTGTCAAAATACTGATGTCAGATTTGTTGTCGTGTGGGTGACTTAGAACAATGCCGACATTTATTCTCTCATCCATTCAGTTATCAGTGTACCTGCCACCCAGTCAACTCCTATTTGCTTACTGTCGTTTCTGGGCATGACCCATTTTTTCTTTACTGTGTCGTAATCTTTTATACCAATTGAAAATGGTGCTTCATGGTCCTGCTTGGTTTCACAGTAAGTGAAGGCACGCTGCTTTAAGTCAGATCTATGAATCGCGGCGACGCATTTCCATACAATGAGCATCCCAGTTGCTGTGGACACTGGAGGACACTGGATGCTATCATCCTGCATAGGGGTGTACACCTTTGTTCACCAACAACTTCAGTATAAAGCTTGATATTCTCTACGAGAATTCCTGAATTCCAGACAGTTGCTCAGTCAGTTGCTTTTCACGCAGATGGCTCTAGGTCTTTTTTTGATGTCACCTGCCGGAGCCCCTCCCACACTCCCCTGGCTCTCGGTTCATGGCAGGGTGTGGGAAGAACATGGGTGGCGTCAAGGCAGATGAGAAGGTGTGAGCAGCCGTTGTGCCGCCGTGTTGAGTGTTTAGTGTGCTCCCCCTGGCATGGAGTGTGAACTCATCCACGTGTTCGTGGCTCCCGTAGGCTCGTGAGTGCTACCCCTGCTTGGTGGAGATCTTTACATTTTAACTGTTGTAAGCAGTGGTGTCGCATGTAACATTTAATCGTTTATAGCACTTGAATGTGTTCTACTAACCATTGTTCCGCAAAGACGAGTGTCTTTATCTCTACCTGGGAGTGAGGAAGAACACAGTGAGTCTTCTGTCATGAGTTAGTTTGGGGAAGTAAGTTGACTGACCTCTTGAGATTCCGGTCTGGAGGCAAAAACAAGTTTAAGAACTAAAATTTACAGCTAGGAGCTGGCATGGCACTACTTCCAAGTCACCGTGGCTTGGAAGGCCTAGCCCAGTACCTTGCTAAAGTATGCTGCAGACCTGTCCTTTACCCCAGTGGCAGCCATAAAAAACTAATGAACGGCTTCATGCTATCCTACAAACAAGGATTCTGAGGCTTATGCTGGCCGGCAGTGGAGATGCACGCCCTAAATTAATTACAGAAGGTACAGTTGTGCTACCAGTGTTTATCATTTGTTCAGTGTCTGCTAGATTTTTGGTTCTTCTCTATGGAGCGTGAGGTTTGATATAACCCCAGATAATCCATAAGGAAGACCTTACTGATATTCCCCCAAGGAAAATGTAGTCCGGTCTCCGATTTAGTTTATGGTCTGGACTAGGATGGACTATTTAGGTGGTGGATTTCCCACACATTACATGGATTTTCTATTATTTTACTCTTGGTCTATTTATTTTTGGGGGACCATTTTTGCTCTGTCGCCAAGGCTGGCCTCACAGTCACAGCCATCCTGACTCACCCCCCCCCCAAATACAGTTATTGCTTGTGTGCAACACCATCACAGACTACACTAAATCTCCTTTTAGTGTTCCTGTTCAATTCATTTTGATTCTCACAGTAACATTAGGTTCTGTTGATAGGGCGAGGACATAAAGCAAGAAAGTTAAGTCCCTTGTCCTGAGTCACGTGGAGTAGAGTAGGGTTTCAGTATGGCTCTGGCTTTCGGGCCACCTCAGTGAAAGGCTCCTACCCACAGCCTCCATGCTCTCTCCCACCTCTTATACCAAAGAACCAACCAAAGGGCTGGCTTTGCTGTCAACAGTGAGCTGCTCTGCCCACCAGGAGACTGTCTGTTGGTATTTGACTCGCTGCCACGCGGCCTCTCTTTACTCTCTCCAGCAACCTGGTTTTCTGCTTGTTTGATTTTGAGACTTCAGCGCTGTCGGTTAAGGGCTTTTCAGATCTGTGGGAAATGTGAGTCACGTGAAGATTGCTGTGAAGTTCTGTAAAGTCAAGATTAGCTGCTTGGGGTGACTGGTGATTGAGGCCAAGGAGAAAGGAAAGATCTTGTATTGACGTGCGGGTGCCTTGGAGGATGCTTTTCTTCCTCCTCTGCTTTCCTTTTTTTATTCTTTTGTTGGGGTGAGCAGGAAGGACTCAGCCAAATACATTTTATTTACATGACTGTTCTGGTCCAAGCACCTTGCTAAGGGCATTGCATATCTGTTCTTGCTTACCCTATTGGCAGCCAGTAAAGAACTAACGGCTTTTATGCCTGTTTATAGATAAAAACACCCAAGCTCAGGCAGGCTAGTGCTGAGATGAATTTGTGTATACATGTATGTGTGTTGATATGTTCATGTGTGCATATATGCATATAGAGCCCAGAGGGAGGTGACAGTTCTTCCTTAATCTCCGCTTACCTTTTTAGTTAATTTATTCATTTATGTGTATGGATGTTTTTCCTGTGTGAATGTCTGTACTACAGGCATGCCTGGTGCCCACAAAGGTACTGGGACTGGAGTCACAGACAGTTGTGAGCTGCCATGTGGGTATTGGGAGTGAAACTCTGTTCTCTGGAAGAGTAGCCAGTGCTCTTAACCACCGAGCTGTCTTTCCAGGCTGCCATTTCTTCTTTGAAACAGGGTCTCTCCCTGAACCACTAGATTGATTTAACTGGGTTGGCTGAAGGGTTATCCCCAGGGACCCTCCTGTTACTACCTCTTCTCTACGGGCATTGCAAACTGGACATAGTGACACATGCCTTTCATTTCAGACCTTTGCAGGCAGAGTCAGGTGGATCTTTGAGTTTGGAGGCTCACCCAGGTCTACAGAGTGAGTTCTAGGACAGTCAGGGATATATAGAGAGAGATCATGTCTAAAAGAAACAAAGAAAAACCAGGTGAATACCACCATGCCTGGCCTTTTTCTTTTTCTTTTTTTAGATTGGTGTCATAAGTCCAAGCTCAGGTATTCCTGCTCTTTGGGCAACCACCTTGCCAACTGAATCGTCTCCTCAGCCCCCGCAGATGTATATACATACATACATATCTATGTGTATACACATACAACTTCACATATGTGTAGCTGTGAATGCATTCTCTGTTGCTCTCAGTGTGACAGCCTCAGACTCAGCTTCTATGAAATCTGCCTTCTGGCCTGGCCTTAATGGTCGCTGTTGGCTTTGATTTTGTTTTGTTTATTTTTAAACGAAATCTCATTGTTTCATTTTAGTGTCTCAATTGACTGCAGCCGTGTTGCCAGCGGAGCCTTCGAGATGGAATACATTACAATGGGAATAATCATTTCTCAGTGTCACCTCTCGTTGGAGCTAATCAGACAATACATGCTTATATATTGGCAAAATCCTGGGTACCCAGATGAGGAGGCTTCGCTGCTTAACTGAATAAAAGTAGGTTCTCCATCCTTTTATTGCAGGCGCTTATGGAGAACTGTACTGCTGTATGGTCTCAGTCATTACCAGGCGAGATGAGAGGCGAAGCAGCAATTTATTAGGTCAAGGAAGGCCAGTGCATCTGTCTGATATGAATATTTATGAAGTACTTGTTCCATGCTGAGCACAGTTACAGGCACCAGAGACACGGGTGATGGAGGCACATCAGGTTCTTCATGTATTACAGAAACATAACTTGTGTTTGGGAATTCTGGGAGAGACTTCTCATTACTGTCGCCATTGCTTCTTCTTGGGTTATCGTCCTTCCTAAAGTCAAATAATGACCGGTCATCTTTTGAACACCCTAAAACCACTACTGACAGATGAAGACCTTCGGACTGTAGAATGTACATGGTAAATCTGTATGTTCCTTGCCTGCTGGCGTAAGATGGATTCGGGGCCTTCTTGTCAAGCCTCCACTCTCAACCAGTGAAAATGGTGGCTGATGCTATATGGTTCCGCTAGTACAACAGCCATGTTTTGAGTAAGAATGTTGACTCGATGCTGGCCTTGGTGCACAGAGTAGAAAACCCAGAACCCAGAGGGGCTCCCCCACCATCCTCAGTCCAGCTCCAGGCCACTCAGGCATTGCTGCCTTCTAAGGACTTAGTATTTCTTGGACATCAGCTTCCCAGAGAAGTTCATTTTGCTTAGATCAGTTTTGAAACTGCTTTTTGAAGACAGGCTTAAGTCTGACTGTTGCCTCACTGAGAGTTGGCAGAAGTGTGGTTGAGAGTGATAATGATGGACACGCAGTGATGGGGGCAGGTGGGTGGGAGGCTTTGTGCCAGCGCTGGCTTCTCGGGGTACAGGTCAGGAGAAAAAGTCCTTTGTCCTTTGGTAGCATTGGTAGTAGTAAACTTGATGGTCAGTAGCTATTTCAGTCGTTTTCCACATTTATTTAATGATATATGTCCAACCAACTACAACAACTTAAAACTAAAGCCACCAACCTTTTTATTTAAGTTATTCAAGAAAATAAAATACTTAACAGCTTCTCTGAAAACATTGGTAAGTAAGAACTTCTGATTTGGGGAAAGTAACTTTTTCCGTTGTTTTTGTTTGTTTGTTTGGTTTTGAGACAGGTTTTGCTACAGAGCCCGAGTTCATCACATGCCCTGGGAAAACACTCTTGTACACTGTAAAGATTTGTAACTCATAATGGGTTTAATAAACGCTGATTGGCTAGTAGCAAGGAAGGATGTATAGGCAGGTCATCCAGGCTATGATAATTCTGGGAAGAGGAAAGGCAGAGAGAGCCAGCCACCAGCCAGACGCAGAGTAAACAAGATAAGAATGCCTTACTGAAGAAAGGTATCAAGCCACATGGCTAAACACAGATGAGAATTATGGATTAATTTAAATTGTAAGAGCTAGTTAACAATAAGCCTGAGCTAATAGGCCAAACGGTATGTAATTAATATAAGCCTCTGTGTGTTTCTTTGGTATTGAATAGCTAAGGAACCAGGCAGGACAGAAACTTCCATCTACTGTCTCAAAATTGCTTTTCTTCTGTCACAGCTTTTTCCAAAGACCAGGATAATAAATGTGCAGTACCCATGTCCAGTGGGAACTGAGATATTTTTGTAGACCTTTTGTTATTTCTAAGACAGATGAAATGCTTGATGGTTTTGTCTTCAGAATCCCTGTAATATTGCCAGTTAATTCTAAAGGGCTTTCATTACCGGAGGTGACAGCTTTAGTCTTTAATTCTCCTCGAAGGAACAAAAAGCAACCCAGAGAGCTAAACCATAAAATCCCAAACCGAACCTACAATAATTTTGCCTGTTAAGCATCCCATCCGCCTCAGAACATGTAAGGATGGCACAGATCACACAGAGCCATTCTGCTTGCCTGTGCTGGCAGAATAGACGAGAAACAGTTTGGGGAAGCCTTCTGAAACAAAGCAGGTGAAGTTAATTTCTCACAAACGTGGGTTAAAGAGATAAAGAACGGATGTAGAGGTCACAGGAGATGTAAAAGCACATTGTTTTATGTTAATGAACGGAGTTCATGTGGATGGCGACTCAAGCAAACACATTGTAAAAACAAAAGGAAATTATGTAATTGAGAGACTATCTTAATAATGGATTCTTAGGACTTGAAAGTTTATATCTTCAAAAATACTTTGTATATCTTGGCTTTCATTAGTAATAATGAAGAATAGATTAAAGTTGGCTGGAGGACAGTCGCAAAGTTTGAAATGCGGAATAGTTCAATTTGAGGTTTTAGCTGTTCCACCTGCCAGCCTTCTCCAGACGTACAGAACGCGTGAAGAGATCTGTTACGGTTGGATCATCCCTGAACTGCTGGCCCCAAATCCGGCAGACTCTGAAGCTGGAGCATTTGAAGTACTTACACAGTCCTGAACGTGGAAAATGACATCCCAGAAAACTTTGTTTTCTGTCCCAAAGGAATAAAAATAACGTGGAAAGTATCTTTGCGCTGTGTGCAAGGTACAACTGGCATGTCAATGAATCTTGAGTTTAAAATTAAGTTCGGTCCCTAGGATACCTTAATTACACTGCAAATGTTCTAGAACCTCCCAGAACCCACAATTTGAAATATGTGTGACCCACGTGGTTCCATTAGAAATGCTTTGTCAGGGACTGCATCACATAATCATGAAGGTGGGGATGCCTTTAAGAAAATCACAAAACAAATTGGCTCCTGTAGAAGATGCCAGAGAGTCCCTAGTGAAAGAGTCCATCCCAAGAGCCCAAGGTCCCACTCCTGTGCAGGCAGACAAAGGGAAAATTCTGTTGTGCCTTGGCCCTAAGCTGATTGGATGGTGTATGTTCAGCGACATTGAGGGGAGCCATTATTTTACTCTGTCCATTGATTCAATTGCTTATCTTATGCAACAGGACTCACACAACTTCCTAGAAATACTGTTTAACCTGATACCTGGGCATTGCAAGACCTAGTCAGGTTGACCTGTGGAATTCCTCATCACGATGGATAAATAATGGTTTTGCATTTTTCATTGCTTTGCTTTCTTTCTTGCTTTACCAGCTGTAGGTGCCCAGACAGTAATATGTTAGTGTTGAATGACTGGCTACTGTGGTGGGCATGGTAGGACTGGAATTTGTCAGATAACAACTCACTGTGTTCCTCTTCTGGGGATCCTGATTTCGATCTTTCTGTGTTATGTTGGTAGGAAATCGCCTGTGAGTGTGATTTCCTGGGGTGTGCTGGCTACTCTGGGCAACCTTATTACTTCTTATTTTTCTAACACTTTTTTTATGATGTGGTGTTTTTTGATTGCTTGTGAACATTTGCTGGTGGAATCTTTCCTCTGTGTCAAACAGTTTTGGTGGGGTTTTCCTTAATTGTGCTTTTTATTTGCCATGTTGCTCATGGATATTGTCCCTCCTTTTATAATTCTCTCTTTAGTGTAGATTTTCTGTCGCTCCTAATAGCTTTCTTGGTTGGTCTGTTTGGTGGTGCTGAGTATGGACCCCAGGGCTTGCTAGACAGGCTTGAGCCTACAGTACTAGATCATACTGTCTCTTTCAATAGTTATTTCTCTAGCTCTTAGCATCTTAATGTTTTCATTTGGGATGAGTATCAGAGTTATACATATTGATCTTACTTACATGATTGTCCCAAATTAACCAAAGGTATCTCTATACATTTTATGTGATTAAAATTTTGGGGTGTAGGTAGCTGTTATCTTTCCCATTTATGTCAGTACTCAGAATTAAATGGCAAGTGATTCTGATGAATTACAGAGGTAATGGGGGAAGCTAGGACAACCCCCAGGGTCCCAGAAAGAGGCGAAAAAGGAGGAGCGGAGGATGGGAGAAGATGAAAGAGCTGTGGAGATCTGGGAGTAATGAGTTGTGAGGTGAATGCTTAGCGGCAAATGCTAATGAGGATACGGCTAGTGTTGACAGTGATGGAGAACATCTTCTTAGCGTTGCATCCCAGCATCCAAAGGACCTCCATGAGTACCAGCTACTATTTCCTGTATCGTACAGAGGCCTTCTCAGAGCATCTGCATCTTATAACTTGCACCGGCCTAGTCCTTCGCCTCATAATTGAAAGGCACCATGGTTACCTGTTTGCCTTTTCATCTACCAGGGGTCAGGTGATTGTACGGCAGGCAAGTTTCGTAACTGCATTTTGTTTTGTTTTATTTTTACGTGTTGGTGTGTATGTGTGTGTGCACCACAGCACGGTGGTGCACGTGTGGATATCAGAGGGCAGCTTTTTGAGTCTGTTCGTTCTTTTCTTCCATTTTTATATGTGCGCTTGGAATTAAACTCAAGGTGCCATGTGCATCCAGTGCCTCTGCCCACTGAGCCATCTTGCCTGCCCTGGTAGATACAGTTTGATGGCAGACTTGAGAAGAGAACAAGAAGGAATTATTAGGACTTTGTCCAGTGAATTTATTTTCATTAGAGTTTCTTAGAGGCCATGTTTTTGTCTTCTTGCTGTTTCTTTGACTTCTGTGCCTTTTACAACAGTGTTGACTTTTTCTCTTTCTCTCCACATTTCTATATTGGAAGGGTTGGGTTTGCATTGTAATCGAAAAAGGTGAAAGTCCTTTTGGAATAAATAATTCTACCCTACCGGGCATATTAGCCTAGTGTTCAGAGAATCTCTCTTGACTTGGATCAAAATCTTCCATTAACGAGAACCAACACTTACTCCATGGTGCTGTCGCTTATAGCCAACCTCAGCAGAGTGTAGAACACGGACCTTGTAGGGAAGAAAGGAAATGCCTGTCTGTCCTCAAAGGAAGATTCCTGTTTGTAAAGACAAGCGCACAGAAAAGCCAGGTCCTTGAGGAAAGGGTCTACAGACTGGCGAGAGTTATACTAGGAACGACTCTCGTAGACTGGATGCTAACTTGCCAGATTAAGCTAGGAGGAATTTTCCATCGTGGGACCATTTTTACACGGCCACCAATAAGTTATTTTTGGTGCCGAAATAGTTGTTGGTTTTTTGTGTGGTGACCTTTTACCCTTTTAGTCAAATGTCTTTCTCTTCTGGCCATACGTAGTGGCAGAGTATTTCTTTATCCGAGTCTTCATATATTCCCCTATAAAAGGAGAAGCCAGGGTGGGAATGTTTGCTGTGGGAGTCTTACATAGTTAAGAGTAGATGAGATCAGGTTCTTTAGTGGGAAAAGGAATTGCAGCAAGGGTGTCTGTTACCTGTGGCATTTGAGGGTCAGCGTCCTTCTCCTGATGGGTATGATTGCCCCAGGCTAAATGTCCCCCTCCTTTCTCTCTCTTCTTTTAGATACATTTGATACCCCAAAGTTGGGTTAATGGGATGTACAAGTTGACACAGCTATACAAGGGGTTTTCCTCAGTGAAATTGCATTGCTCCATGCATAGACTCAAAATGAGTATATTTGTGGTAGGCTTTTTGATATACAGAATTTGTGCATTTAGAGGAAACTCATTTTGACTTAGCCGATTTAGTGGGAAACTTAACTGTAGTCATTCATTTTATGTTGAAGACTGTTAAGGTAAAAATTGTAAAAAAAGGCTCTTTTTCATAGAGGCACAATCTATACTGATTCAGAAAGCAAATAGAAATAGATAAAATAAGAGGGAAACAGTGAGGAATACTTCCTTTCTTCGAAAGTCTGTCTGCCAGCTAGTACAGAGATGATGGATGGTGTAGGCGCCATAAGGGTAGAGACCGAGTCATCTCAGCAGCTACGCCCCATTTCTCTCCTTCAGATGTTGGTAGTTGGGCTCACTCTGCAAGCCTGGGAGCCAGAGTGTTCTCCCCAGAACCCATGTGAAAATGGGGGACAGCTGGATATGGTCGCGTGTCCTGTCATCCCACTGCCGTGCAGGTGGAGACAGGCACGTTCCTGGGGCACACTAGTTGGCAGCTTAGCATGAGCTACAAGCTCTGCGCCCCGTGAGAGACACAGTCTCAGAAAACGAGGTGAATGGCAACTGGGGAAGTCCACTCTGACTCTCATGTGGGAGGTGACCAAAATTTTCAACAAGGATAACTTCCTTTGCAGTGGGAGAAACCGCCCTGTGGGTGTAGTTTATGGTGAAGATTTTCCTTTGCAGTGGGAGAAACCACCCTGTGGGTGGAGTCCTCGGTGAGGATTTTCGATCTTAATGAAATGTTTTAGTGAGATTGTATCTTTTTTTACAAGTAAGATTCCTGTGTGGGGGTTAAACTACAACTTACCCATTTGCCTGTTGGGTAGACAGCCATTCAAGGGTCACAATCCGAAACTCTTAGGATGATTCCTTGATTCCACAAGTGATGTGATTTAACTCAGTGTGGCCCAGAATCTACTTCCCTACCCTGGGGCCTGTGCTGAGGATGTGAGAGGGTTAGGATGTTGTGAGGCACCATCTAGATGCCCCTGGCTTCACATCAGCTACAGAAACAGTTCTGAGTCATTA
The DNA here is from genome assembly GCF_014885135.2 of Alexandromys fortis. Lineage (NCBI taxonomy): Eukaryota > Metazoa > Chordata > Mammalia > Rodentia > Cricetidae > Alexandromys > Alexandromys fortis. The sequence continues at coordinate 4,271,442 of NW_026068003.1, forward strand.
GTGAGAGTTGTCCTTTGGTTTATTTAAGTGAAGTGAGCTAAATGTTTTACATAAGAGGCTGTTGGTGCTGAACACAAGAGTGGAGAAGAGCAGACAGGAACTTATCGCCCACCAGACACACACATGGTGAGAAGGGCACACAGTAAGGGAAAAGGTAACAATATAATGTCCATACTGATCATTTATGTCTTTAAAGAATATTATATGTACCACGCATACCTGTAAAAACAAAAGCAAACATAAAGCAGGTGCTAGTTACGAGTTTTGAAATATGGTCCAGATGACATCATGATTGAAATGTATTTCATAAAATTGGAGTAATACTGAGAATTGATCTTATAGTTTAGTTAATGATTCCGTAGTCTTATTTAGTGTTTTTTTTTTGTTGTTGTTGTTATTGTTTGTTTGTTTTGAGATGAGGTTTCTCTGTATAGTTCTGACTGTCCAGGAATTCCCTTTGTAGACCAGGCTGACCTCGAACTCAGAGTTGTGCCTGCTGCTGCCTCATGAATGCTGGGATCAAAAGGGCGTGTGCTACCACTGCCCTGTTCCATAATTTTATTAATTGATTTAAATGAGTTAAAAGAATTTTATGTCATTGAAATCATGTATAGAAATGTGTGTGTGTGAGAGAGAGGGGGGGAGGGAGGAAGGGAGGAAGAGAGGGAAAGAAGAAGGGAGAAAAAAGACTGAAAAAAATCTCTACTGTTATCGTTAAATAGACACATCAAATTAAGCTTGTGTTAAGTTGGAATGCAGGCGGGCTTACCTTCCTTCATGTCTTGGAGATGTAGTGGGTATCTGCTGTGAACTTTTACCCTCTCTGGCAGCCTCCCATCTCTCCAGGGAGCACCACACATAGTGAATATCAGTGTAAGTGCCCCAACGTAGTGAAGCAGAAGGGACCAACCTTCCGTGACACTGAGTGGACATGACACAGAGTGACATTGAAGCTGGTGCTGATTGATCAGGCCAATGGAAGCCACTGGGTCATGTGTTTTTCCCTCCACCTGACCCTCCCACCCTGGCTTATTAGGTGGATCTTCTAGAACTTTGATGTCTAGACTATTTCCTCCTGTTTCCTTTTGTTGACTGCCGATTTGCTAACAGGGTTGGGATGGCTTGGCATTGCACTTGAACGGTTGTGATGCCCTGGAGTTCAGTCTGCTTTTGAGGGTGATTAGCTTGTGTGTGCTTGTATATCTTTCCTGTACCTCATATGGTCTGTGATATCAGAATCTGTATGACAGGATCCATAAACATAAAAGTTTCTGAACTTGAATGCTGTTCTTATGGTGCCAATTCCTAGCCTGTCCTGAAGTCCTGAGTAATATAGAGGTGTCTGTGTTCCAGGAAATACGGTCAGCTCTCTTTCCTGACACAGAAGTGTCTCACCTTTGCTTGCTTCTACTTTGAGCCTTAGTCTTGAACATCCTTAGGCAACTAGATTTTAGTGGGGTGAGCCTGGCACTTTATTTCCCTCCCTTCCTAATCCCATGGGTCATGTGTTGGCTGCCTGGGGAGCAAGCTGTGAAGGCATATGTCAGTCTGAACCTTTATTGTGTTTGCTAAAGTCATCTTTGCTTGACAGGAGAGATTTCCCAGCCCAGGTCTCTGTTCAGACTTTGTCACACGGATGACCCTGGAGGCTTGGAAGTATGGTAATTGGTTTTTCATTTCTGTGACAGAAATATTTGATAGAAATAACCTAAGTTGGAAAATACGGGTATGTGTCATTTTGGATAGCTCCTTCCACAGTGACGTGGTTCATGGTGGCAACAAGCACCTTTGCCCTGTAGTGGACAGGACTCAGAGGCAGAGCATACAGCAAGTGGTCAGAGAAGTACAGCTCCCACAGTGTCTCCTGTGATCGATCCTCCAGCGGTTCTACCACCTGCCCACAAGCTATTGGGACATTTCACAGTCAGCCCATAACAATGAATGAGAAAACTGCTCTTGTTTTTTAGTTTCTGTTTTGGAGAACTGTTAGTTTTTGTTTAAAAAAAAAACTTTGCTTATTCTGGGAAATATTAGATCAAAATCATGTTGCGGGGGTTTTATATTATTTATTGTATGCGGAGTCCGTTGGTTCCTGGCCGCTTAGACCCAAAATAATCACAAAGAAGCTATATTATTTAAAACTCTGCTTGACCAATGGCTTAAGCATATTGCTAGCTAGCTCTTACATCCTAAACTAACCTATTTCCATTAATCTGTGCGTCGCCATAAGGTCGTGGCCTACTGCCAAAGTTTTACTGGACTCCGGCAGAGGCCTCTGTCTGTAGCTGCAGCTACATGGCTTCTCCTTGACTCCACCTACTTTCTCCCAGCATTCAGTTCAGTTTTCCTGCCTAGATCTAGTCTGCCCTATCACAGGTCGAAACAGCTTCTTTATACATTAAACCAATCAAAGCAGCACATATACAGAAGGACTTCCAATATCCAAATTACAGTTTTAGACATGGTTTTCTGGCTCTAGTCACCCTGTCTCCTGTACATATTGAACCATTTAAGCCTTGTCTTCCCCTTTATTATCTCCGTAACAAGTAGCATTCATTTGACAGGAGAGATGCAAGGAGTGTGGGGCATGGGCTTCTGGTTTCTAGGTCCCATCTCACTCCAGCAGATGCATTCTGCGACATTCCTCAGCAGTTCCTCAATCCATGGTGATGTTCCCACCTGCAGTGTTTTGTGACTCTCTCTCCCCCAGTGCTATGCTTCCGTAGGTTGGCTATGAATGAAAAATGACTAATAGTAATGTCAGGTAGGTAAAATACAAAGATATTGTATTCTTGGATATAGGTCTTGACAATTGACCAGCGCCTGCTATAGCTATGTTAGAGATGTAGGTTGTAAAGTATTATCCACTTCTTGTTCATTGTAGAACCCTACAGATACTTCGGATAAGATGTAATAAAACAGGATGTCACTTCGTATGTACCACTGGACAGATTTTATGTTTGGGCAACTTTAAGTTGTCTTTTCGAACATTATCGTTGCATTCTCCTTAATACTTTCTTTCACTTAACTCATGCTTGATGCAGTGCAATCTTTCGTTGCTGACTCATGCTTCAAAGGCATCAGCTTTTGTTCCTGTTTCTGCTGAACTACTGCTGCGTTTTGTTTTGTGTGTTTTATTTTTACTCGTCTTTGTTTTTATTGTGATATCTCATCTCACACCATGTGGTTTCTGTACTCCAGGTTTATTGTCAGGGTTTTCTGTCCTGCCCAGTTCCCATAATCGTTAAGTCCCAAAGCAATCTCACAGAGGACTACATTAGTTATAAACTGATTGGCCCATTATCTCAGGCTTCCTATTAACTCTTATAATGTATATTAGCCCATATTTCTTATCTGTGTTAGCCACATGGCTCAGTACCTTTTCAGGGGAGCTGGTCACATCTTGCTTCTTCTGTTGCTGGTTCACAACTGCTGAAAGAGCTTCTTTTTTCCCAGAATACTCCTTTTCTCATTGACCCACCTCTACTTCCTGTCTGGTTGTCACACCTATAATTCCTGCCTGGCTACTCCCCAATCAGCGTTTATTTAAAATATAATTGACAGACTACAATTGTCCCACACCACAGGTTTGCCTGTTGATGTTAAAACAATGGTCAGAGTTGAAAGCTTTAGCATTTAGAATGTGCTTTCTCATAAACGCTTAGACCTGTCTGACTGCATGGATACTTCTAGGTATGTGTGGGTGCTTCTGACCATGCTTGCACATAGCAACACGTGTGTTTACAATCACTATGTGTCGTGTGTGGATTCTAACACTTGGCAATATGCAAACAGTGAAGTCCAAAGCCATCTCTGCTCCGTAGGTGGATTTCACTAGACCAGAGCAAGGCAGATGATGTCTTCTCCGTGCATGCCATGAGCCCTTCATTTGCACAGGACTGGCTCGTGGTTGGCAGTGAATAATGAGGGGTAGGGTCGTGGATTTGCCCAGACACTTGCCATGCATCACGGGGCCCTTCCTGGATCTTCTTGAGCAGGTTCTATGGGGACCAGAGGATGTAAAGAGCTATGCTTGTCTGGGGTGAGACACATTGAGCCAGCTTCAGTTACAGTGGACTTGGAATTGAGCCAGGGGGAATGGACTGGTAGAGAACTCCTAAGGAGAGGGTGACAAGCCCTGCCTGCAGTGACAGCAGCTGGTGTGAAGTGACAGGGCAGGGATTTTTGAGTCAAGAGGGTCCCTGTGGTTCTCATTTCCCTGATGGATTTGTGTATTGGTGGAATATCTTTTACAGGTCCGTTTTTCTTCTCCTCAGAACCAGTAGTATGGGACAATCATGTTTGTGACCAACCCTTTGCAGAGGTGAGGTCAAACCTAGACTGGATCGTGTGCCCACTGCATTCATCATCAGCTTCGTTTGCTCTGCTAACCTTGTGTCCAGGTATATGCCTTAGCTCTTGGCTTTGTGATATGAAAGAAGGTATTTGGTATTTGTTGCATCCCAACCAAAGAGAAGCAAATGTGTCATAGTGGTCCCACGTAAAACACGAAGCACTAAATAATACCGAGAGCGCCTCATGGAGCCTTCCACAAATAGTACATTAATGTCAAGGAAGTGTTAGGGATTTCCCAGAGAGCACCGTAGTTCAATAATGGCTGTTATTTATCACAGACGTGCACTCTGTTTCTTCACATCGGGTAATGAATGACCTTTCTGTTTCCACAGCCAGGGCCAAGCGGGCCTCTGTTGATGGTGGGTGCCGGCTGGGGGACATTTATCATGCATCACTTAGCCCAATCACTGCCTAAAAGGATGCCACCTGGGAAATGCTGAAAGGATCAGGCCAGACGCAAACCCTCCTGGGTTCACTGCTCCAACAGCGAGTGCTGCCCCATCTCCCCACTTCACTTTCTTTCCCTCTGTCTTCTCTGCCTGCCTCTTTCTCCCACCCCTGTCTTTTAAATTTTGGTTTGGTTAGAATCACTCGACATCGTTGTCAGCAAAAGTGAAGGACTCCACAAGAATGTTTCCAATGTTCGTGTTCTTGGAGGGCTTCATCCTGGTGTTGCTGCTGCACAGAACACATTCTGACCCTCTTTTCTTCCCTCTCTGCTTGTATTTTCTATTCATGCATGTGTATGAGTGTGTATGTGTGTACACCCATGAGTGTGTACAACTGTGTGTATGTATACGTGTAGGCCAGAGGCTAGTGCCATTACTTTTGACCGTGTATTTTTAAAAAGACTAATTTAAATTTTTTTATGCCAGTATGTGTGTGTCCAAGTATACGTATGTACACCAGATCTGTGTAATTCCCCATGGAGGATAGAAGGGAGTATCAGATCCTCTGGAGCTGGAGTTATTAGCAGTTGTGTTCTGACTTATGTGGGTGCAGCGAACCTATCCCGGGTACTCTGTAATAGTAAGTGCCATAACCACTGAAGGGTCTCTCCAGACCGCCATTTTTTTATTTTGGACTCGGTCACCTACTAAGCCTGAAGCTCGCCAACTTAGCAAGACTAGCTGGATGACGGAGTGATCTTCCTGGCTCTGCCTCTCTAGCATGTACCACCATGCTCTTTGCTTTGTTGTTTGGAATGCAAACTCCAGCCTTCATGACTTCATGGCAGGCATGGTACAGTGTGACGGACATGGTACTGTGTGACGGACATGGTACTGTGTGACGGACATGGTACTGTGTGACGGACATGGTACTGTGTGATGGACATGGTACAGGAGATCCCTCTCCTTAGTTTCAGCATCTGTTTGTTTAATTTAATTAATACGATGAGGAAACATACAGTTCAGTAAATGATTCAGTAATTTTGTGTAGCTTATATGTCAAGGTCCTGAACTTGGGGAGATTCTCATTCAGAATCTGTTCTATGCCCTTGGTTTTGCACCGAGCTGAAGTACCCCCTTTATTTCATCTTCACAATGCCCTCATGCACATCTCAGAGGAAAAAGAGAAGCGAGAGCGTTGCTTCCACCGCTTTGAATCCTCCAGTGTAAGGACAGCATTTTGTCATTCATAGATGGTGTCCTTAAAAGTTAGACTTCCCTCAAATGCTGTTCAAGATTATTCCTGTAAAAGCCAGGTTTGAGGAATGCTATGATGTCATCTTGTACAACCCTGGGAATACTGCCAGCCACAGCTCGTGGAACCAGTCAGAACTGCTGTATTTTTGGAAACTTCCCTGTGAATTTCGAGACTGCTGTGCTTTAGAACTGGGTGGTGTGAATCTTCCTGCTTGCTGTCTTACAATAACGAATGCTACCACCTTGTGAGCTATCATGTTTACTTTAGGTGAATGGTGGTTATTACAGCCGTAAAAACCTGGGAAAGAAATCCGTCAATTCAGCCATTTAGTTACTCACATACAAAACCATCTATCCAGCCATCTATCTGCCCACCACCATTGATGTGTCCATCCACTCACCCCATATCCACCCACCCATTCACCCATCTATTTATTTACCCATCCACCCAGCCACCCATCCAGCCATCCACCCCAGCCACCCATCCAGCCATCCACCCACCCATCCACCCACCCACCTGTCCACCCACCCACACATCTATTTGTTTACCTACCCACCCTCCCACCTATCCTTCTACCCACCCACCCATCCACTCACTCACTCACCCACCCACCCACCCAAACAACCATCCATCCATTCGCCTACCCACCCATCATCCATCCACCAATCCATCCACCCACCCATCCAGATTATACATGTGAAACCTTAATTTAATAATCTTAGACTCTGAAGTTATAACTGTAGTGCAAACATGACCGGACTTTTAGCTTTAAAGTATGGTTCTCGGATGTAATTCTGGAACTTCACCTCTTGGAGCTAAGAACATGTGTGCATCCCTTCTGCTTTGCTCAGGCAGAAGGTTTCACACAAAACCAAGGGCCTTCAGGGCTGATGCTATGGGCCTCAGAAATTAACTGAGGTGTTAATGTGTGTGAGCCTCTGTGTCAACGTTGTTGTGAAAGAGCATACATGTGTGGAAACCCATACTTGCGAGCTTGGTGTGGAATAGGAACTAAAACAATGAGCAATATTAAGTGGCATTACTTCCATAAAATCAGTGGGATCATTATTTGTAAATCAAAAATACACCAAAAATAGGAAAAGCTTTCAGTGTGTTTTAAAAATAGTCTAGGGTCAGGCGGTGATGCACATGCCTTTTATACTAGCACTCTGGAAGCAGAGGCAGAAGGATCTCTGTGAGTTCGAGCCCAGCCTGTTCTACAAGAGCTAGTTCCAGGACAGCCAGAGGTGTTACACAGAGAAACCCTGTCTTGAAAAACCAAAAGGGAAAGGGGAAAAATTGTCTAGTGACCTCCATGTCCCTTGATGCTTAAAGCAGGTGGGACTGAAATGAAACTCAGGACACCGTTGACCTCATTTTTATGTTGTGAGTGGCAACTGTCACCTACTTTCTTACGGTTCTGAGTAAGTCTCTACCCTTGTTCTGCCTTGAGAGTTTTAGGAACGCTAAGTTGACAAAATTCCATGGAAGCTTGAAACAGAAGCAAAACTCTCAAAGTATGTTTTTTTCCTTTCCTTTCCCTTGGATGGGATTTTGAGGCATTTTTCCCTTTAACGAAGGAGATGGTTTTTTTTACTAAGAACAGTTTCTTCAAACTGTGCAGATATATAGCTGCATGCAGCCATACATACATACCTGCATATCTTTGGTCGATATTGGGGGTGGTGAAGTTTTCTAATTGCTTCATGTGCGAGACTGGAATAATTACTTGCATAAAGGCAAGATAAGCGCATGTGTTAACTCATTGTAACTATTCTAGGTGGTATATTCAAAAAATAATTTAGTATTTCTGTAATGTTTCTAAATGGATTATATTTATACATTGATTTATACATTTGTACCCCAGAAAGAGTCAATCAAGAAATTATATCTGGCAAAATGCATGTAATCATGTTGTTCAGCCAACAAGAGGGAGGTGGAGGTGGTCCTGCATGCATAATTCCATGCAGATGAGCTCGTCTTACCCCCCCGAGTTGTAACTGGCATACTCTCCCACAGCTGTGCTTCTGGGTTTGATGTGGCGGCAGAAGCGCCACTTGCAGAATTACTGAATTTGGAAGTAGAGCTTGGAATATTGGATTTGCCGTCTGTAGTAATGACTCCTTCCCACGAGTGTCGGTAGAATTCATTTCATTTCCATCATAACCCTAGTTCTGAGGGTTGGACCCAGGGTCCTACTGCATGCCAGGCTAGCACACCGCTGCTGAGCTGCACACTGTTCTATCCTTGCTCCTTATTGTGTAAGTGGAGTGGAGCTGGGCCAGAGCCGGAGGGAGAAGGCATTGACTGAAATCTCTTAAATGGATTCTCCATGTTCTGTAGGATGTAGACTTGAAAGCTTTTGGTTCTGCAGTATATCTTGCCGTATGTCAAAACTAAGCACGCGTATTTCAACCCAGGAAATCACCTCTAAAATTTTGCTGAGGAGATCACAAGAGGTTTGCCTAGTTTGATCAAGCGCATTCGAGAGAATGCATTTTATGCTTGGACATCATTTGTGACAGGCGTGAGGCAGAGCTCCTGCAAGCATGTCCCAGCAGGTACAGGGAGGCGGGGAGGGAAGAAGGGATTTGGCTTCTCCTTCTTCAGATTTCAGAGTTCGCTCCTTTACTGGTGGTAGGGTAAGACTAGTGTGAGATGGGAATCTCCGGGACACAGGCTCACATCAGACTCGCCGTGGATCTGAGACCTGTGTACCCTGAGCCTCTCTCTCAGTGTGCTGCGAGTCCAGGCAAGAGCCACCATACCTAAGTTTAGGCAGTTTGTCGTACCAAACCCAGTATCTTGTGCATTCCAGTTAATCACCCAACAACCTAACACCAGGGTGCCCATTGAGGCATTTGCTAGGGATGCTCTTGTTTGAAAGGAGAACCCTCTCTGACTGCTAGACACTCATCTTCAAGGTTATAAGTATTCATTGTATCTTGTCTGTATTCCTGCTTCAGTGAGTCGTGGCATTGCCATTTACTGTGATTCACAAAACAGAGGTCGGCCATGGAGCTGATGAAGGGAAAGTCCTTTTCTTGGAAAACCGGCACCACAAATAGCTTATTCCTGCTTTCTCGTTTTAGGTTCTTTGTCCACCAAGACACTGGCCGTGAAAGCCGTGTGTTTGCCAAGTGGCCTTTCTCTGACTCTTGTTTTCCTGGAGTTATTTCTTCACACACACCATTCTCTGCTGTTAAAGTTGTTGTATTGAGGTTCTATAAAGCTTGGGCTGGCCATCGCCTGGAGTAGGGATAATGTCAAGCACATTCATAAAGCTTTCCTTTTTGTCTGGAGATTATTTTGCTCTCCAAGAGTTTTCATGTTAAGGTTAGATAATTTACATTATAGAATTTTCCTTCCTATTTAAGGTCTGGTTCAGATGGGAGGTGTTAATTTTGGCTTCTCGTCTTAAGTTGTTTGATCTGGACATATTGAGAGTCCATGTAGACAGCTGGATTTTAATCCAGCCAGATTGTCAGTCCAGGCCAACGAAGGCTTACATTTTTTCAAATTTGTTTTGTGTTCACCATCTTCAGTTCAGCTAAGTGTAGAATGAAAATCCAAATATCCCTCAGGTTCAGCATGGGAAATGTCAGTTCTGTGGGGAGATACTTTGTTTTGTGTTCAGAAGTATGTTGTTGAATGTGTTGCTCACAGCCGCATTCCTGTTGAAGACCAGGATGTCTTGGGCCCTTACAGACTTTCCCTTAGTGGTGGAAAGGCCCTTCGTTACTGCCTTAGCTTCTTGCCACCCTTCTTGCCCCTGCTCCAGGCACTTCTATAAGTAAAATCGGTTTTCTTTGTGTTTCAGATCACATCACTGGTCACAACTTCATGATTCTGCTTGTTGGCAATTGAACATCTTTCTATATACGTGGTTTTCTAATTTCTCTTTCCAGACAGGATTATTTGAGCCTTTCTTTGAGCGCTTGGTTGCAGCGTTCTTGCCTCTGTGGTGCATTTAGTGACCGAGTTGAGAGGTGGTCAAAGAAGTGAAAGCCAGGTGTATCAGGCTCCTAGGGAAGTTATGGCTGCATACAACACACAGAGATATAAACTACAGAGATTGACTTTGTCACAGTTCACAAGGGTGGAAGTTCCAGGTGGAGGTGTGGGCAGGTTGAATGTCCCTTGATCCCTCTGGTTAGCCTGCAGGCTATTACTTTCCCACTGTCCCCTTGTGATCTTAGTTCTCTTCTTCCTTCTCTTGAAGGAGCATCTACCCTCTCTCATCATTGCTCCACCCCTGTGACTCATTTTTTTTTTCAACTTTATTTTGATGGCAAAGTGATAAACATTCAAATGATGAGTTTTCAATTTTGATTTGTGCAGTGTGATAGCTCTTCCGATGCAGGGCATGGATTGGTGAGCAGAGGGAAGCCGCTGAGATTTTGCAGTCTGCTTTGGCACTGTGGTTGGAGTTGGGTGCGGTCAGTGTAGCAAGCGTTAGTCTTTGGTCTCTTCAGCTTGCACTGGGTTTTCTAGGGCTTGGACCACCTGAGCTGGAGAAGCAGCTCCATATTTTCTAGGTTGGAGCTTGAGCATGAGGATGAACATAACCTAGATGACTTAGCAACACCTGCAGAGAGGCAGCAGCTGGGTAGGCAAGCCTTTGGGGCAGGAAGCAAGCTTCAGTGAAGATGGTAAACTCAACAGGATCACCGCCTTGAACTAAGAAGCAGATAGCTTGAGGGATTGGTGCTGTCAGGTTGTCAAAAGATCAGCCCAAGAACTGTATTTTTTATGAAATGCAAAGCAGACCAGTGCCAGTGAGATGGTTCAGTGGGTAAAGCCGTGTTGCCAAGCGTGATGACTTGAGTTTCAGCCCCAGTACCTGCATAGTGTAAGAAAAAGCCAGCTCCCACAGTAAGCTTTCCTTTGACCTCCCTGTGTGCCGTGGCACACCACACACACCACACACTCTGTGCACTGCACACGCTCGCTGGGGGTGGGAGGCCCCTAAGGTCTTTCTTCTTTTTTTTTTTTTTTTGAAAAATTCCTTTATGGATTTAATTTCAAATTTATACTCCTACTCCTTGTAAGCATCCAGCATCCTTCAGATTGGTTGTGCTGAAGCCAGTGTGTTCAACTGTTCCTGTATAAGGTTGCTCTGGAGTAGATAAACAGAACCTCTGATGAGGAGTTCTGGCCCATGAGTTGATGAAAATGTGTTTTTCCTTTCCACTCTCCAGAGTAGTTCATGACTGTGAATGTCGATGATCATTTCAACTCGATGGGATTTGTATCTGCTCTTCAACTAGAAGTCGTTTCTGAGAATTGCCATCCACGTCTTACCTCAGCAACGTCATGGTGCCCCACAAGAACTGCCTGACCGGAGGGGGCCTGGGTGCTTTCAGCATTTTCCCAGTGCCTCCCTTTCTTTTCCCTTCTCCTGCCAACACCCTCATTTGGAATTAGTTCTTGTCTTGTGTTCCTGTAAATAAAATTGATAGCATGCTATTAGCGTCTTTGTGGCATTCCGACAGTTTGCGTTTTTAAAAGCAGCTATATAAAATCGGAGCCTTCCTGCTGAGTATGCTGGTCTTTAGGGAACAATGGTATGAAGTTGGCCCATGTTAATTACAGTGTCTGCAAAACCCCTGCTTTGTGAATTCAGTGTAGACTGGGGACGTCTGGCTCATTCTGATTTATTTGTTGCCATTGAAGAATTGTTGATGTTCTCGGCAAGTCCAAAACCACCAAGGTAGAGAAGACAGCCTTTCGTTCCAATAAGAATGTCAGAGAGATAAGGAATTTTTATTAATGGCAAGAAAAGCTTATTTAATGTATTCAATATATTTAAGTAGCCTTTGAGTGGATTGCATCTGAGTAGTGTTGCTGTTGGACTCGAGATCGGCTTCTGAAGAACAAATGCTGTTTTAGATACAGGGAAAACAATAGAAGAATCTTCTATAATATTCTGCGGTTTCTTTAAACACATGTGCAGCTGCTCCTGGGAGCACCAAATAAGCACGGAAGAGAAATACGAAAACAAGGTCCATTCAAAAGGTAACTATTCTCCAGCTTCCAGAAGAAGTGTCTAGGATAGATGAGTTCCAAGAGGTGCAGCCTACAGCATGTCAGACCTACCTTGATAAAGGTAGAGCTTGAAATGCAAAGAGGGACATTTGCCTTTTATAGAGTACAGTGTCGAGTAACAATATTGCCTTCTTCGGGGGAAGTTTTTAAGAAATATTTTTGTTGCTATTTAGTTTATAGAAGTAATACACCTTAAGTATAGGCAATAAACAAAGAAAATGTAAAAAAGTTAATTACAATAAAGAGAAGTACTCTTGACCTGTGATGTTTTCCTTTAGGTATGGTTTTCCCATCACCTCCTACCCCTCAATCCTCATGCCCACCCATACAGCGTTTTCTGTATTAGAAACTTCTCGGCCCTCATACATAACCCCAGTGCATCTCAGAGTTGTCTGGCTTTTATGTGACACTATTCCTTTTTCCTTCAGAAAAGCTGCTATTAAAATGACTGTATTTCAAAATTCATGGAGTCTCTGAATTAGAGAATATAGCACACATTTATTTATGTATATGCTTACAGTTTATATGCGCATACATATTCAGATGTGTGCCTGCATTTCCCCCTTGACATTATATCAGAAGTATTGCCTCCTACTGTGATGCTTGCTGTAGCCAAATCGTAATACTTGATATGGTTTTCTTATAACTCACGTTGTTTTCGGTTTTTAGCTATTTTGATTGCTTTTTAATTTTTACTAAATACAATTAATTTTCTTAAGAAAATTTTTTGTTAATTTTTCCATCTGTCTGTCTAGGACTTCTTTTGTTCTTCATTCCTCTAGTTGCTAGATGTCAAGTAATGAGGGTTGGAGGTCTATCATAATACACAAATTCAGTGCCTTACACACTGAATTATGATTCAGGCAAATGTATCTTATTGTTCTAGGGCAATAAAAAAAGTGAAGCTTTCATATCGTAAGTTAATTGATTTTTGTAAACAGTTGAATACAGTGAAGATGATTAAGTGTAATTACAGTTCATAGCAAAATGCAAATTATATAACTCCTTGCTTTGGCCATGTCAGTGTGTGTTCTCGAATTCCATGTTTTATTTACCACTCTGTGTTGGAGTTTACCATGGAGAAGAAGGTGTAGTCTAGACAGATTGTTTGCGTGAAGCAGTTTCTGATAGAGGCCAAAGGGAGACCTTTATATCCCTTCTCAGGATTGTTTTCTCTAGTTCAAAGTATGGAACACATATAAACACAAGATTAGCACATTTTGTCTATTACAGGAGGGGTTCAAGCAGAAAAAAATCATTTAAAAAGCTGGATATGCATGCATGCACGTGCACACAGACCAACTTTGTCATCATAGTTCAGAGAGGACAAAAAAAACTTTTTTATTGGTCTTATAAATCGATGATCGTGGTTTTATTTCCTTTGTATTTTAGTAAATGAAGCTTGCCTGAAGCTCAGAGAATAGAACAGTCACACCCATCAGCCTTACAAACCCGGCAGTGGTGATATACACCTTTAATCCCAGCGGCCGCACCAGTTCACCATAGAAACCCCCGGTAGTGGTGCACACCTTTAATCCCAGCACTAGAAAGGAATATCGGATGGGAGGAGACAGGTCTCTCAGCTCAGTCTCATTCGGAGGATTCATGGAGGCAGGATTGCCATTTCGGAATGAGGGAGAGGTAGGAGCCAGTAGCTGGCTGCCTTCCTTTTCTGATCTTTAGGTTGAACCACCTTGGGGTTCAATGTCTGTCTCTAGGCTTTTATTATTCATGCTGCAGATGAAAGTTAAATTGGGGACAGACAGACTACCACTGCCTGTACATTTGTGGGGACAGACTGCCACTGCTGGAGCGTTTCCTGTGGAAACAAAAGTGCATTGCTTTCTTTCTGATGATCTCAACTTTGTGGGGTTTCCTTCTTTCTTTGGAAAAGAGGGTGGGCACCTTTGTTTTGTAGCCATAAGTTCATCTGACTAATGGGGCCTTGAACTGCACATATACCGTCAGGTGGCGCTTTGTAAACCCTTTCATTGACTCTTTATCCTGTCAGATCCAGCAAGATGTGACTAAATTTAGCCTTCCTCCGTGCCCACCTCTGTCCATCTCTCTCTGCCTCAGAGTCCTGTTTTTGTGCTTCAGAAGTGGAGCCACAAAGGAACAATCATGCGCTTCTCTCCCCAGGCAATTTCCTAAATGAAACCGCCAAACGGAGAGGACAGTGTTTCAGACGGGCAACCCCGCATAGATGCAGGTAGATGCGTACATGGAGGATAAATGCACTTGCTCCTGCAGGCTGTGCAAACAAGAAAGAACGTACTTGAAAAGGGCAGCTCAGCTCGTCATTCCTGATGACATTTGTCTGGCAGAGGGAGCCAGAGAGCAGGGGAGCTTTGCCGGGGGGGGGGGGGGGGGGGGGGGGGGGGGGGGGGGGGGGGGGGAAGGCAAGGGGGGGGGACTGTGGGGATCAAGCACGGGGATCATGGGGGGGGGGGGGGGGGGGGGGGGGGGGGGGGGGGGGGGGGGGGGGGGGGGGGGGCGTGGGGGGGGGGGGGGGGGGGCTCACTTGGGAGGAATCAGTATTTTTTTTATATAGTCCAGGACAGAACATGGGTTGTGGACCTGGTGAAAGGCAGTAACTGTGCCACTGTGCATGGCCGCAAGTCTGCTAATGGCCATTCAGGGTTGTTAGACACTGGGTAAGAATGGCAGAGCCTCCTGGGATGCTCAGAGCTATTCTTTGTACCCGCTAGTTTGGTGGCTTAGGACCCTTGTTTAAATGCAGAGGTCCTTGGGAGGCAGCAGCCTGAGGTGGAGGGAAGGGCGACATGAGGACTCATACATTGAAATTTGTCATAGTAGCTGAAACTTGACGTATCGCTTCTATACTACGCAATCAGATACTATATTTGGGTTGCCTGAATTGGCTGACGGTCTCCAAGTTGGCCCGGAGAGGCCTGAACAAATTGATACACACAGACAGCCGGCGCGTCAGTCATCCGACCTCATACGAAGCTAAGATGATCAAAACCGTGTTGCTCATAAAGACCACTCGGGCGTTCATATTTTTCAACGCACTTGAGTTGCCCATGAGCTGATGGATAATTTGTGGTACATCCATACAGAGAAACCCAGCCCAGTCATGGTACAGATGGATGGATCTCAGAACATACTGATTGAAGTAAGCGTCTTATATAAGATGAGCACTGTGTACTCTTGAAAACCTGATTCAGGTTTTCTGTGCACTGGGGGTAAGATGGGGAAGAAACCGCAGACGGGTTACAGCAAATTTTTTTCTTAAACAGAATTATTCAGGGTAAATTATCCCTTATATTAATTCCTTTTCTGCCCTCAATACCCTGAGAAAAGCAGCTTAGGGTAGATGGGGTTTGTTTGGCTGTGTCCATCATGGGGGTCAGGGGGTGCTGGCCGAAGCTGACAGGAAGTGGAGCCTAACTCTACAGTGTGATGGACTTCCTGCAGCAAGGCCCCACCTCATAAAGCATCCATAGCCCCTTTAGACAGCTCCAACAGCTAGGGATGGAGCTGTCAAACGTGAGTCTATGGAGGAACATACCAGTTTAAACCACCACCTCCCTAATTACCGCCCCATAAAACGGAGCCATAGGTAAGTTTCTTTTCTAGGTTTCTAAAATGATAACTAGAAGAAGCGTTTGGCCAAGTTTCTTTGTAGAACATGTGTTCCTGAAGCTGCTGCTAACATGAACATTAACGCTAACTGCCTGCCATATTAGAATTTACCCGGTCGTGCGATATTTTATGTATCGGTATTTTTAAAGAAACGTCCCATTTTTACGAGGACTTTATTTTTATTGCTTTGCTCAGTTTGAGGATGTCAGATACCATATGTGACACTGGCTAACAGAACATTCATGTTAGGGCTAAGAAGGAAATCGGGCTCACATGTCAGCAGTATAAAGGAAAAGGCTTTTCTGGTCCCTGGACTGTTGCTGATAGACCAGCTATTTGGGGCTTGGTAATAAAACAGAGGAACATTGCCCCAGGGATATCCTCTTGGATTTGGGAAGGAATGAAGAATTTGGGAACTGCCAAAGTTATTAAAATACCTGACATAAAGCCCAGTCAGCTAAAATGCTGCTTCTTCACCCAAACTCTTCTATTAATTTTTCTTACTATGCGTTGTCTCAGACTGCTCCCTGAGGGCAAGTTTTACCTCAGCCATTTGTCTCTCTCCCTTTTCTGTGTAGATTTAATTTATCTCTGTGTGCCACATTGCTGTAAGTATTAACTTTAGGGTGTGCTTTTTCTTACATGTAGTTCAAGCACATGCATGCCCCACTGTCTGTCTGTCTGTCTGCATTCTCAAATTCTTTATGCTGGTTCCTTAGTCTTTTGCAGTGTTAGTGATCATGTGGCTTTTGGAAGTTTAAATTGCCATGAACAGCAGAACTGGATTTTCTTTGCAGAATCAATCAATATCAAATCGAGAAAGAAAAAAAAAATGGAGACATTTCCCCCGGATGTGGGATACAGTATAAATCAGGCCTGAGTGGCCCAGCTGCAGGCAAGATGCTGGACATTTCATGAAATATAATTTGGATTTCCATTTGATTTGTAGTGTTTTGGACATATATTAATAGTGCTGATGTCTGTAACAGGCTTTTGATCTTTGGTTCAACATAATAAAAGTTTTTTTCCCTGCCTCTTTCAGACCGAGTTATGTAGGTCAGGAGGCCCAGCTCCCTCTGCCATCCAGGGACTTTGTCATTTCTCGTGTTGTAGCTCTGGGTACTTGTCTGGCATGAAAAATTTTTATAGGTCATACTGAAAGTATTTTACATCACATGTGCCACATCCCCTTGGCCCGAAGACATTTATCTGTCTGTCCCTGCTCAGCAGCGAGGAGTTTTGAGGAACTCACTTCATCCGTGCCATAGGAAAAGAGATTCTGTTTTCATGTTGCTCCTACGATACCATAATTTCAACACATTGTGTTTATAATACAGCGGGTTGATTTAATGTGGATCTTCACGATCTCCTTTTCATTTAACCTTGGAATACAGGGGACACATTCGGTTCCTGTCTTTTCCTGGGACCTCACCCCTCCCATCCCCCCATCGGGCAGTGCAGAATGAAGGGAATTCCATGATTGCTGCCCACAGGCTATCATGAGTGTGCACGTGTTGGTGCTGTTGCCGTGTGAGTGTGCTGTAGTAGCCCCAGCACCTTTTCTGGTTGCTGGGTAAAATTCCCTCTAGAAGTCGAAACTGTGTTCTATGAAGGATGCACGGCGACTTGATAGATGCTTGGAGCAACGGCTTCTCAGCTTGGCTGTTCTGGATTAAACGCGGTATAGAGTGTGACAGCGAGCATCCTGTCACAAAGTCAGGCCTATGGATCTCTTGCCCTGTTCCACACCGAATTGATTCCTATAAATATATATATCAAGTAAAATCTAGGAATTGCTGACCCACAAGGAACAGTGAAACACTAAAACTTCTGTTTTCTTTCCTCCCCCCCCCCCCCCCTCTCTCTCTCTCTCTCTCTCTCTCGTTGTCAGCTGCTCAGTGTTGCTGTGTTCTAGAACACAGCAGTGCCGTTCATTACTAGGAATGGTTCCTGTAGCAGCCTCGGTCTTCTTGTTCTACCCCTGTGTACATGCTCTGGAGGAGTTGTATGTTGTATGTTCTACCCCTGTGTACATGCTCTGGAGGAGTTGTATGTTGTATGTTCTACCCCTGTGTACATGCTCTGGAGGAGTTGTATGTTGTATGTTCTGTCCTTACGTAATGCTCTGGAGGAGAGTTGTATGTTGTATGTTCTATCCTTACGTAATGCTCTGGAGGAGTTGTATGTTGCAGTTCGCCTCAAGTCATCATTGTCATGTAATTGGAAATCTGACACCAAAGTTTGTAATCCATGGTTTCCACACAGCGTAATATTGCCAACGACGTGTTCTCCTGGCTCATCAGGGGTAATACGGGATCTTTGTTATATTTGAACTTGGGCTAAAAGATATCTGGTTTTAAAAACTTTTAAAAATAAACTCTAATTTAAAAATGTATTTCGGGGCTGGAGAGATGGCTCAGCGATTAAGAGCATTGCCTGCTCTTCCAAAGGTCCTGAGTTCAATTCCTGGCAACCACATGGTGGTTCACAACTATCTGTAATGAGATCTGGTGCCCTCTTCTGGCCTGCTGGCATCCATGCAGACAGAATATTGTATACATAATAAGTAAATACATAAATATTTTTAAAAAAGAACGTTTTAAGATTTACTTTGTGAGTGTGCGTGTTTGGCTTCGGCATTTGTCTATGCACCACCTGTGTGCCTTGTGCCTGTGGAGGCCGGAGGAGGGTGTCCCTGGAACTGAGGTACAGACGGTTGTAATCTGCTTCATGAGGGCTGGGAATTAAACCTAGGTCTTCTGGAAGAGGAGCCAGATATATTAACCACTGCGCCATCTCTCCAACCTGTTGTTTAAATGCTTAAAAAAAACAGAACAGACCTAGTTGTTTATATAGGTTTATCATGTTGGATATTTATGAGATTGCTTGCCTAGTATGCAGGAAGCATTGGGCTTGACTTCCAACAATGTGCAAACCTGGGCAGGGGTGACACATGCTTATAGTCCAGTGACAGATAGAGTCAGGCGGGTCAGAAATTCAAGGCCATTCTTGGATACATAATGAGTTGGAGAACAGTCTTTGATACATGTGAACCTACACCTCCAAAATGTGTATGCAGCATAAAAATTCTTTTTATTTATATGACATTCAAGTTGCCGTCTGCATTTCGTTTGCTAAGCCTGGCAACCCTAGTTTCTAGAAGTGTTTTGTGAAATAAGTTGGAAACATTATAGCATGGGTGGAGAGTGTGTAGATACCGCATGAGGAAATGGCAGTCGTTGTGAGATATTGCTGCTTGTGGCTCTAGGACACGGCTGTCTCTTTGCTATTCCCAGTCTTCCTAAAGTGCTGGGAAGAGCTCAGTGCTAACATTGGTGCAGGTCCTTATGAATGAAGAGAAATGGGACCATTCATTTCATCATNCCCTCCCTCCCTCCCTCCCTCCCTCCCTCCCTCCCCTTCCTTGTCATGGTTCCACCTCACCCACCCCCACCCGTCATATTTTGCCTTGCAGTTTGTGTATCTCTCTGATCAAGATCGTTTTATTTGGTCCCTTTGTGTTTGAAAAGTATTCGTGATTGAAAGGGCACTTGCAAGTGCCCTGTTCACGTTTCAGGATTTTTTAAATGGGTGACAGGAACGGAGGGATTATTTATGAGAGCAGCTAGTGGATGCCACATTGAAATTTCCTGAGAAGAATTTCAGGCTACAGATAAGGACAAATCACCTCGCTGCGAGGACGATTAAACTGTGGGGTGGCCTCTTGTGGCAACCGGCAAGCGCTGTTGCTTTTGGCCGTCGCAGGCAAATGTCTCCTGTGGGAACCCATCTATTGATCTTATTATCCAGGGACCTGAAATAACACTTCTGCTTCTCCCGCAGAAACCCATGATAGCAGGTTTTAAAATCACATGCCTCATCCTTAAGCTTTCGTGCAAAGCCATTACTTGAACTAAACCTCTCCAGCTGGAAGTTTCTTCCCCGGGAAGCCCTGAGCATAAGGCTGTGTATTGTGAGAAGTAAGAAAATCGTGTGCTGCTCGGGTTTTCCAGGTAGAAGCTCCCAGGTGACTCTGTGCTGAGGCTGTGAGATATTCTATGCTGTGTAAAGTGATACTGTAGATGTTACTGGTCCCTAAGTGCACGGATGAAGTTAAGAGGCAGAGGAAGGGTTTGCCTCACAGCCCAAGTGCGCTTTGGACCTTGATTGTATGGGACATGCATTTTTCTCTGTAACCTTGGGCAAACAGGTCAATCTTGGAAGCTTGGCTTGGCTCCTGTGTTTTGGCTCATATATAAAAATATTACTAAAGGCTCATGCATGGGTTGAATCCTGACGTTCAGATGGATATGTAATTGAAAACTGATTTTTTTTTCTTTTTTAAATTGTGAAGGTGCTTTGAAGACATCAGAATGCACCATGAAACATGATTAATCAAAACTCGGCGACTAAAATTGGGGTTCAGCCTGAAGGTTAAAAAAACAAAACAGCCAGCCCCTGGCTCTTACCTCTACTTCAGTCTGAAAATGGCAGTCCTGCCTCCACGAATCTCAAAATGAGAATGAAACTGAGAGCTGTCTCTTCCCTTCTTCAAATCCTCTCTAGTGCTGGGATTAAGGGCGTGCACCACTACCAGCTGGTTTCTATGGCAAGCTATTGTGGCTCCTGGGATGATAATAAATGTTTGTCATTGTGGCTCCTGGGATTAAAGGTCTGTGTCATTGCTGCCCGGTCTGTAAGGCTGGCCAGTGTGGCTGTTTTTCTCTTCCGATCCTCAGGCGAGCTGCATTTATTAAAATACAAGTGAAATGCCCCTGCGGCACCAGAAGTTAGAACGTGCGGCTTACTTGGAAGAAGTAGTTGGCAGTGGGTCTGTCCCTGCCCTGCCACTGCCTCCTGTCACACACTTCTGTTGTCCCTGACACTCTGCCTTTGGGTTCAGGCCCACTGCAGCGGAGTCGGTCAACTGTGGGCAGAAGCCTCGGAAACACCAAGCCAAGATAAACCCTTCTGCAGCTGTATTGTCCCATCAGAGGGAAGTGTGTCGCCCAGACGTTAATTGTGAGATGCGAAAACCTGTGGAAAGCGCTCACCTCAATGTCTAACCCAAGGGAAATGCTTCGAGATTTTGAGTTGCTGTATTTTATTACTTATGCAGATAATGTTTAAGAGATAATTATTGTTACATTGTTAAGACTCAAAGCTACAATGGCAAGTAATTAATCCGTACAATAGCAATTAATACCTGAGTGATGAACTGTCTTCCCGTAACACAGCTGGGAATGTACGTATGCGTGTGCCGGTGGCATGTTCAGGACACTGTCACAGGTTGCAAGGGACGCCGCCACGGGGACAGCTAGAGATTTGCAATTATTTCTTGACACTGAGCTTAGCGACCTTTTGGGTTTGAAGGAAGGGGAGGCTTGACCTGCCTTGATCTTGGGTATTTGGTGGTACCAGGTGCTTCTTAGTTTTGCTTTCAACCATAGTCTTACCCATTGGTCTGAACCCCCCATGTTGCCCAGACTCAAGCTACAGTTTTTCCACCTCAGACTCCCGAGCACTGGGGTGACAATCGTGTACCAAACACCTTTCTTGGCTTGACACCTAAGTCCCTTTAGTGTTTTATAGTTTGCGGTTATGCCTAGAATATAACTAGAATGAAGGAAGAAATATGTTCTAAGTCAATTAAAATGAAATGAATATTGTTGGCGAGTATCATTTCATCCTCTCCCTCTGTGGGGGTTTGTTTCCTAGCGTCCCCCACAGACTCTGGTGTTTGAACATTTGATCCCCAGTTGCTGACTCTCTTTGTAGATGTGATGTGGCCTTGCTGAGTAGGCTGTGGGGACAGGCTTTGAGATTTCATAGCATGGCCCCTCTTCCCGTTTGGACCCTCCACCTCCGTGATATTTCCGCTTCCTGATCCAGCAACCTGCTTCCGTGTCTCCCCCCTGAGGAACTGCAACCCCTTCCATACGTACCTCCTCCTTTTGTAAGTAGTACTTGGCCATGGTTCTCACAGCAACCAAAAAGAGCTCATCTAGCCCCATCTATTTAAACACTGAGCCCGTATACCCTAGAACGAGACGTTAATGAGAAAGGAAGCCATTGAAGATGTAGTGAGATCACACAAGTTGTTCTGGATTGTGACCCAATGTCAGTGGTGTCCAAATAGCGAGGGGACATTTGAACAGAGAGATGACCACAGGAACTTGCCCATAGGGATCCAGGGTCATTTTCCTACCAACGAGGACAGGGAAGATTCACTTGGAAGCGCAGAGAGACATTGATTTAACTCTTCTCCATTGCTGCTAAGACCTTGCCCTCGGACTTCTAGTCTCCTGAGCTTGAGGCTGAACACACCGACTTCTGGCTACCTAACCACAGCAGCGCTGGTGTTGGAAGGTACTCGGCCCTAAGCATGCTGAGTACCTGTTGTCTGTAAGGGTGATTATGACGTGATGAGCTTTGCAGTGACTGCCATGATGAGAACATTGGGAACTCCAGACAGTGTATAGCCTTAAAAGTGCAAGCTTCGAAGAATGACAAGAGAAGAGGCTTGAATGAGTTGTATAAAGTGTATTTATTCTTTGTCCTGAAACTCAGAGACACACACACACACACACAAAAACATTTAAAGGGAAAAACAAATCTCAGTCTTCAGGCTGGGCCGAGGCTCATGTCCCCATACTCATGCAGGGACTTCCTGTTCAGAGGAGGCAGAGACGGCAGCCAAGCCAGCCGTCTCCGCGCTGGGTGGCACTCTGTCAGCTCTTATGTAATTGTTGCTATATACAGCTTTGCTCTGGATCTGGCTCTGCCCTGCCTGATTCCTTCTCCCTGCTCCACGAAGTATTCGCGAGGCTGTCTTGCTTCTGCTGAGGTCGAGGAGGGCTTTGCTCCTCCCGCGGCTTCAGGTCCTTCCTGGTTTCAGCACAGACAACGGAACTGTGGAAATGCTTCTTCACCTTTGGCTGGAGCATGGTTGGCAGAGGCCTTGTCCTTAGAGTGGCTTATGACAAGGGGCTGACAGGGAAGGGCCTCCTAGACACAAAGTAGCCATGGGAACTGTCTCCTTCTTTGCTGGTGGTGTTATGTAGCCTCAGGCAGCCATTGTGTCCTCTCTTGGGGCTGCAGTCCTGTCTGTCTTTCTTTCTTTCTTTCTTTCTTTCTTTCTTTCTTTCTTTCTTTCTTTCTTTCTTTCTTTCTTTCTTAAATATTTCTGTCTCTTCCCCACCTCCGCCTCCCCTTTCCCTCCCCCACCCCCAATCANAATCCCCCACCCACGACAGCCCAAAGAGCAATCAGGGCTCTCCGTCCCGTGGGAAGTCCAAGGAAAACCCTCCTCCGTCCAGGTCTCGTAAGGTGAGCATCCAAACATCCTAGGCTCCCACAAAGCCACTACATGCAGTAGGATCAAAAACCCATTGCCATTGTTCTTGAAGTCTCAGTAGTCCTCATTGTCCGCTATGTTCAGTGAGACCGGTTTTAACCCAGGCTTTTTCAGACCCAGGTCAGCTGGCCTTGGTGAGTTCCCGATAGAGCATCTCCATTGTCTCAGTGTGTGGGTGCACCCCTCGCGGTCCTGAGTTCCTTGCTCATGTTCGCTCTCCTTCTGCTCCTGATTTGGACCTTGAGATTTCAGTCCGGTGCTCCAATGTGGGTCTCTATCTCTGTCTTCTTTCATCGCCTGATGAAGGTTAATATTCAGGAGGATGCCTATATGTTTTTCTTTGGGTTCTCCTTCTTATTTAGCTTCTCTAAGAACCCGAATTATAGGCTCAATGTCCTTTATTTATGGCTAGAAACCAAATATGAGTGAGTACATCCCATGTTCCTCTTTTTGGGTCTGGCTTACCTCACTCAGTATAGTGTTTTCTATTTCCATCCATTTGCCTGCAAACTTCAAGAAGTCCTTGTTTTTTACTGCTGAGTAGTACTCTAATATGTATATATTCCATACTTTCTTCATCCATTCTTCAATTGAAGGGCATCTAGGTTGTTTCCAGGTTCTGGTGCAGTCCTGTCTTTTGCTGTCCTCCTCTGCCTCTTTTCTTGAGATCTCACCCTGATTGCCAGGCTGACTGGTTCAAGGAGACTTGTTTGCAAGCCTGACCTCCTGGTGGCTTTTTGCTCTTGACCTGAGATGCCTCTGTTGGCAAGGATCACCTTCAGTGATCAGAGCTTGTTACTGTTTTAAGTTAAAAGTAGGGATACACCTTAGAATATACAATATGCCTTTTATGGTAACGCTTGGGAAATGTATTGTATCCAAAGTGTTATTTTGAAATAAAATCTTGGCTAAACATGAAGTCATTCCTATAATGAGCATGGAGTTTAGGGGTCCCATCTTCTCTAAATAGCTCAATGTACAGTGTTCTTCCTTGTCTCATAGTTAACTTAATATCTAACAAAAATTATATGTCTATGTATAAATTTATATGCACACTTCTCAAAATCATATTCTTATGCCCTCCTTATGTCTCAGGTACTCTGAAACACAATGGGTCCATTTTAAGTTTTTATTGTTAACTGAACTTCCTAGGAAAGAAAAGGAGCCTCGCCTATATTAAAGGTTGTACGAAGATCACTGGTTAAAAGTTTGTCTTGGTGAGTTAGAAGACTGCAGATCCAAACCCAAATTTTGCCTCCAGACCCCTTAGCAACCATGCCTTCCCTACCTCCTATGACTATCACGTGAAAAATCTTTTGGGATGCACTAACAGATCCCCAGGACCTATGGTTCCTAAGGCTATGGATATCATCGTATAGTGCCTGAAATCCCTACCACAACTCCGTAGCTTGCTGTGACCTGCCTACCTGCTTGCCTGCCAGTGTATTTGCAAAGTACATTGATCATGACTTCCGTTTGCTCTTTTGCTGTAAAAACTTGAGTGAACTATTTCCACGTCGAAACATGTTATGGGGTGTAACCCGAATCTGTTCCTGGACCACATCACTCATAGCTGGCTCCAGAGCAAACTCTCTTCATGCCCTGTTGCAATGAGAGATGCCTGACCGCGACAATACAGTCAATCTTACAAAGACACAGGCGATACAGTCATTCCCATTTTATACATGAAGAAAAGAAGTTAGTTTGGTCTCCTGACAGACCCTGTGGCGTGAGAAATAAATGCAACCCACCTCCCACCCTGGCCGGCCCTGCCTTACTTGTGAACGAAACAATGGTTAAACTAACATTGTGCCTGTCCTGGCAGTGTGGGGAACATTCTAGATGCTTTGCAGTCTGGACACGCCATTTCCTTTCTCAATGGAGACTCTCCAAATCTCCCTCTCCAAACAAAACGCCCAGGATTATTTTTGCAGACTTCTGTGTAGTCATTTTTGGACAACACCCTGGAACAGGAAACCACAGTTGCTCCTAAATTTGTACAAGATGGAAATAGATAACATTCTTTAGAAACCGTGGCCACACTTAGTGCCTTCAGGTTTATGCCATGACTGATGGTTTGTTTAATGCATTTCATACCTGAACAACTTACAGGAACCTGTGGGGGGGGTTTTCCTAAATTCAGAGGGCTTTTTCTAGAAACTGGAAGTGTGGTGATAATTGATTCAGGCTTTTGGAAAGCCTTCTCAGGAAATGGGTTGGGAGCAACACAGTACTTCAGTGCAAATGATGAGAACACAGTTAGTTGTGGTCCTTAAGGCCGGGTTCTGCCAGTGCCATTAAAAAAGCATGTGTTGAACTTGGCATAAGTGAGGATGTCGTGGGGGGAGGGGGCTAAAATAACGTCATGGGTGGATGCTTTGAGACGTTTTTGTCTGCCTGAGTGAGAAGCCAAAACTGCTCATAGAGGGAAGAAACCCTAGGCATACATCCATAGCAGTCACAAGGACTGAGGCGTGTAACTAGTTAACCTTGGACTGTATGCTGAAACCAGCTTCTCAGGAATGAGCTGATTAAATTTGGATTTTCACAGATACTTTGTTTTCATGACTAAACAGTTAATCCTTGCTAATAAGTATATCGTATGCATGGTTGTTTGTATGTGTGTGTGTGGATGCGTGTGTGTGCACGCTTCCGTGTAGACCAGAGATTGACTTCGGTTGTCTTCTTTCTTCTCCATTTTAATTTTGAGGGCAGGGTCTCTCACTGAGTCTGGTGCTCATCGACTTGGTTAAGCCGCCTGGCCAGTAAGCTCCAGCAACCTGGCTGTCTCTGTTCCTCCAGTCCTGTCTACAGAGAGACTTCCGTGCAGCAGGCTTTTCACTGAGTGTCAGGCCCCCATGCTGGGACTCCAGACATTCTACCCAGTGGGCTGTAGCCCTTGTAACATGATTCATTCTTAATTATCATCATAAGTTGTGTATGAATGAATGAATGAAGTACTTCCCACTAGCCTTAATGGCCCATTTATTTGCCAACCCCAACTGCCCTAAGGGAAAACACTAGCTGGCTTTATTTCCGTGTGTATACCAACCCTTTGTGCAAGACTTACATTGCTTTCTGTAATTTCACAGTGGAGAAGGGTTAAGTCAGCATTTTGTGTATATGTACAGTTGAACCCTTTAGAAGGTGCTCTTCCTTATGGGTCATGTACGTTTGTAGCGTGTTTCTGTGTTTTAAACTGCCGTGGCCTGTCTCCCGATGTGCCGGTTCTGTGTGGTTTGGTCCTCTTGAGGGCAGTTCAGACCTTTTGGTGATGTTAGCTGTGAGAGTTTGCGTAACATCTGCCTCCGTGGCTGTGTGTGCCATGGCCACATGTGTCTATGTGTGCCACGGCCACGGAGCCACATTTAAAGTTGGCAGGAAGGAAAGCTCCACCTGTAGGTAAATCTAGGGATCACCCTTGCAAAGCACATCATGTCTTTGTAGGAAACCTGATAGACTTGAGGGTCGGGTCTCCATTTTAGATCCCCACGTTGTGTCTGGAGTGAGGCAGCTCCTGGGTCGTTTTCCAGCAAGTTCTTTGAGAGTGCATGCATCCATCAGTGATGTGGCAGGTTAGTCCTCGGTGTGTCCCAAAGCTGGCCTTCCTCTTCTGCTCTCACCTGTGGCATTGAGCACCTTCCATATGGTACTAAGACAGAGTTCACACATAATGCAAACCTTCCTCACTCTGTCCGTCAGCCGGCTTATACAGAGATGATCTGGGTTGGTGAGAGGCAATGAAGGAAGCTGGAGAAGCTCCAGGGAAACAGAGGAAATCTCCAGCTTGCAGGAGATTACAGTCATTCATGACCTTGATACAACTGTTGGCTTCGTTGTCTGCACTGAAGAGACGGCATCGGGGCTCGGAGTTTCCACTGCTGTTGCAGAAGACGCGAGTTTGAGTCTCAGCACCCATGCTGATCAGCCAACAACGAATAGCCGCCATTCCGGGAGCCCTGGCTCCTCTGGGCTCCACAGGCACTTACGTCCTGTAACTGTCACATATACACATAATTAGGAAAATGAAATAAACCCTTAAACAGAGGGCTTCACTGAGAAAAGGAAAGACCTGTCTTCTCACTGCTGTGGGCTGAGAGAGAGAACTGAAGAGTTCATCAGAAGAATAGAGGCTCCGTGGGAAACCTTGAAGGCAAAGTATCCAACTGCTCTGAGCAGAGAGAGGGTGGCTAATGTGGAGGGGCCAGAAGATGTCCAGCATGGTCTGCCCTTGTAGTGAACAGGGTGGAAGAGGCAGAGGTCGCCTGATCAGTGTGAGCGTCTTACGTTTTCACAGCTGATGCCTTTTCCTTAATGGAAGGAGAAACTGTTTCCTGGAATCGGAGTACGAGCCTTTATGTTACCATTCAGAGTGTGTTCAGATTGTGAAATACCTGTGATTTGGCATCAGGAAGCACCGGGTCATTAGACCGGGTTGGATGGGTGTTTTTTTATTTGGACTAGTCTGGCTGGTGGTGGGTATGGCAGCTCTAGGATACTTCGCCTTAGGTAGCATCGTTTGAAGGCACAAAAAGAGAAGATCCGGTTTAAAAAATAGGTATTGAAATTTAGTTGTCACTTTGAAGTAGAACCGAACAATTTTTTAGTTTCTTATCATTGTAATTTGCCAGTCTTCAAAATTTGGTGTGATTAGCATCAGAGTGATGTTGATTGATTGTTGATTGTTTTTGAGACACTCAAGATTTCATGTAGCCCAGGCTGGTGGTGAACACCTCATCCTCCTGCCTCTAGCTCCTTTACCTATCAAAAGCAAGGGTTCCAGGCATAGACACTACACAGGCCTGGCCTCAGTGGTTTTCAAAACCACTCAATGCCGAGGTGATTGGCTATGCAGAAGCATATAATAAGCTATTGGCAATTTGCTGGCATGTGATTGAGCCATACTGCAGTTGGATCCTTCAGTCTAAGGACGGCCTTAGATGACTGTAGGCCCAGCTGTTATCTTGCATGCACCCGAGTTATAGACCTTGATGAGATTCACACAGCCCTCCCTTGCATAAGACTGCTACAGTGGCACACGTTTCCTGATAGGGCGAGTTATTGATTTCTAGAAGATTTGGACCTCACAGCATGTGATCGTTCTTTTATTTTATGTGCATTGGTGTTTTGACTGCATGTATGTCTATATGAAGGTGTCAGGATCTCTGGAACTAGAGTCCCAGACAGTTGTGAGGCACTCCATGGGTGCTGGGAATTGAACCCTGGTCCTGTGGAAAAGCGGTCAGTGCTCTGAACCACTACGCCATCTCTCCAGGCGCGTGTGATGGTTTCAATCCAGGTGGTAAGAAAGTCTTTCTGTAAATTACCTTTGAGGGGTTAACTCTGCCCCTGGCTTTTCTCACAAGGCTGATCTGTTCTAAAGTGAGAGCTGTTTTCACCTCTCTGGACTCTAGGAATGGGGGCGTGACCCAGGCCTGGTTATACAGGATACTAAGATTGCTGTGACTGAAAAAGAAGTGGACCTGAGGTCAAGGCCATCTAATATAATTATCTCATGCTTTCCCCTGTGAAGGCACACGCTTCTAATCCCAGCACTTGGGTGACAGAGCTCAGTAGCTCTCTGTGAGTTCAAGGATACTCAGGGCTATGTAGCCAGGGCAGACCCTGTCTTAAAAAATAATTAAGAATAAATATTCCATACTTTCAAACTGACATGTCCAAAATCTTTGCATGTTGAAATGTCTGCTCTCATAGATGCATTTTGTAGTCCTAAATTTTCTAGTCAGTTCTGAGGGATGTCACATCGTATCAGACAGTGAGCATGGTTTGGACCCCTTTTTATTTGACACCAAGCCTTACCTTGGTTGTCTGTACCCCATCTCCTATGCAGATCTCTAAAGGGGTCGTGGCTTGGCTCTAGGTTGCCTCTGCTGGCTTCACCGCTTGAGCTGCTACCTAGAGAGGGTAAGAAGTCCTCATAGCTGGACTATGGCGCCGCTTCATCTCTGTCTTCTTTTCCTGAAGGATTTAGTTAATTGTCTCAGCCAGTTCCCTCAACTCCTTGGACTTCATATTCTTCCCTTTGGAGCTTACACTGTACTTCATTCTTTGGTAATTCGCTTCACTCTGCGCTCGTGGTGTGGAGATGTTCCCATATTGCTTCCTCCTGCTACGGAAGGGTTCTCCCTCGAATCCTTTAATTCTTCAGAATTCTGTGGTTCTGTGGATTCATTCAGGTTTTTACTTATCCGTATTTTGGCCTTCTACGAAAAGTTTTCAAACTGAGTTTGAAGAATTAGTAGCAATAGATTTTGAATGTCTGCGTGAATGCAAACTTTATGGTTCCTCGGAGATACAAAACGTGGTCGAGCAGACATTTTCCAAGGACAGTACATCTGCCCTTGCAGTAATTTCCCGCTTTGGTTCCCCTCTTAGCCTCAGTTCTAGTGTTGGCTTGTACTGGACCTTTTGTCCTGAGGCTTCCTGACAAGGAAGCCCTTTGAACTGTGTGAATACCTGCTTCCTGGATGTCTGGAGATGGGGAAGAAGAAGAAGCCAATTAAGCCAGTGAAGCTTGGGTTGGGTCTACTGTTGGGTATGGGTTGGTGAGGAAGCAGGAGGTTGCGACTGCATTAGGAGAAGCAGGTGCCTGAGTGTCTTTTGGGGACACATTTCCCTTCCCACCCCTAGTGCCTATCCTCTGCTGCTCTTCCTCCTCCACGTTTCCTTCATCATGGGCTGTGGTCCCCGCCTCTAAGACCAAAAATTTACTCAAGCTGTAAAATACACTTAACAGAAAATTCACCTTTTAAAGTGTATATTTCAAGATGTTAGCCATCCGGAGAGATGGCTCAGGGGTTAAGAGCACTGGCTACTCTTCCAGAAGCCCTGAGTTCAATCCCAGCAACCTCACGGTGGCTCAGAACCATCTATAATGAGATCTGGTGCCCTCTTCTGGCAACAGGTATGCATGCAGGTAAAACATTGTATAACTAATAAGTAAATAAATCTCAGAATGTTGGAAATACAGTGTAGCAGTTATGCCCACCTGGTTTCATTGTTTCCCTCACCTGGTTCAGAAACTTGCTAAGCACTGAGCCCCTTCATTCTCTCTTCTGTGTCCCCTCAGCCACTGGTGTCGACTAATCTTCCTTAGTTGAAAAAAAAAAAAACTTTTTTTTTTTCTTGAGACGGTTTTGCTAGATAACCTAAGCCAGCCTCAAAGTTGCAGCTGGCCTTCTGCCTCTGATTCCTGAGTGCTGGGATGCTAGCATGTCCAGCCACACCTGGTTAGGACAGATCACACAGAAGGTATTTTCAAAGAGATTGCAAGAGCTTTCTTTGAGTCTGTGGTGTAAACACAATCTGAACAGAATTTTGGCAGGTACCTCCCACCTCCCCATCTTGGCACCCCTCCTTCCTAACCACCACCTTGGGACGACATGAGGTCTGTCCTTCTGCACTTTGTTCTTTGCCTGTAGAAGGATGCGTTCATGGTGTTCGGTTCACTTCCTGGTTCTTTCTCACGATGGGATTAAAGGACGCCCTCCCCTCTGATATGAATATGTATCCAGGGCCTTACAGAGAGCTCGCTCTCATTCACTCATAACCCTGTAAAGGGTCTTTCGTGTGGAGAGCCCATAAATTACTCAGTCATGGCTGCTCTTGGACGCCCATTAACTATGTAGCGATTAATCTTGAGAAATTCCCATGGTGGTAACTGGACAGGTGGAATTGGTCCCCTTTGTATGTGAGGGCACTGAGCCACACGTTTACCGTAAGTCACAGAAATAGCTCTCTTTAGTCAAGCTGTCACTCAAACTGACGTCTTCCAAGTTACTTCTATCACAGTCTAATCCCATGTGTTTTTCCACTGCATGTTGTTCCCGTGCTTTGGCGGACAAATACCCTTCTTGGGTTGTGGCCATTTCTTTCCCTAATAAATTCCCATCCTACCTATATATTCTTTTGTGTAGCTAATCTTTGTTCTTTACTGAGATAGTGTCATGTATTTAGTATAGACGCTCCAAAGATGGAGCCACATAAATGGTGTTATGGGCTGGAGTCAAGGTTCCTGGGATTAGATTTATGCTGTTCTTGCATAAAGACACAAGTTTAGTCCCAGCACCCACGTTGATTGTTTCACAAGAACTTACAACTCCACTTTTAAGTTAGGACAGAGCTTCTCAGCCTTTCTAAGGCTCGACCCCTTAATACAGTTCTTCATGTTGAGATGACCTGCAGCAGAGAATTATTTCATGGCTACTTCATAACTATAATTTTGCTACTTTTGTGAATTGTTGTATTGTCAGATAGTCTTAAGTAGCCCCTGTGAAAGGGTCATTCTACTTTCAAATGGGATTGAGACCCACAGGTTAAGAACTGCTGACTTAAGGGCTCTAATACCTCTGGCCTCTGTGGTATTTCAAACACCCCCCCTGTGCACACAAAAACACATAATTTAAAAACACAAATAAAAGCAACATTGTTACTTCAGAAATGTTAGATTGCAGATTCTACTTTAGAGTTAGGATTAGAAGATCCTTGTTAAATCTACTAGTGTGTGCTTTGTATTAGACGCAAGCATACCCAGAGAGTTTGAGTGGTGAACTTAAGTTCATACGGCCCTTCTGTGGCCAAGGCATGACTTGAATCTTTATCTGCTGAATACATATGCCATTCTGGATGTCATGTATATAACGTCTTTTTTAGCAAGCCTCATCCATTGGCAGTGGCTGCCTGAGCATCAAGAGACAGTAGCTCTGAGTCCTTGATTTACGACGTCTGTCACATATACTCCAGGTACCTACAGTCTAAAGCGATATAAAAATTGTCTATTCTGTGGAGCACTGACAAAACAATAGACATGTCCAAATCCGCTTGCCTTAATCCCTGAGTAGATGACATTTCCCCGTAAACACTGTGTTGGTTCTCTGCTTGTGTGGTGGTTTATGTGCTTACAGAGATAGTCTCGGCATAGAGTATTGACAGCGATCGTTCTTGAATATAGGTAGAAAATTGTTTCAGGATTTTAGGAGTCAACCTAGGGACCCCACACAAAGTAAAATGAAATAAGTGTTGATCTTAGTTGGTCAGTATTTGTTTTCATTTTTAATGTTGCAATAGTTGGGTCTTTATACTCTATTCTTGGAAGGAGTAATGTATTTCCTGTTACTTGATCCATGTTTACTAATTTTCTTTTGAGGATTGGCTTTTTGAAATTTATTTTATTCTTTAATCAAACTTAGTATTCTGTCCTTTGAAAGCAATGACAGATCTGGCTGAACTGTGAGTGGCCAGGACAATGGACATCAGAGCTAGTAAAACCTGTTCAGGGGGACTGATCTGTGTAACAGCATCCCTGGTCTCTACCCAATGGGATCCACAGCATCTCAGTCTTCCACTCTGTCTTTCCAGCATCAGCCACTGAAAATTTGCAGGACACCTTGCCAATACCCCCTGTGGGCAAGCTCATCCTTGCCTGAGAATTGCTTATTCAAATGGGTCTGTGTTTTCAGTAGATTAGAATGGAGTTTTACCAGCTTATTTCCTTGGCCCATTTGAGTTCTGCTGGGTGTTGAAAAGCAGCGGGAGACCAGGCAGGAGTTAGGACACTCTCCTGTGGAGAAGGCTGCTTTTGTCCCTGGGGAACAGAGCTGGGAAACCTCAAATACAGAAGCCAGGGTTCCAGCTGTTGCTCACTCTGACCCACAAGCCCAGTTCAGAAAGTGAATGCAGAAGAGTTTCGGGGGTGCGGGGGTTTCAATTATTTTTAAAATATGTTATTACCAAGTCCTTTTTTTTTTTCTCCTAAACGGATCTTCGGCTTCACAGAGCTCCTAAAGCTTATTTCATTCTTTAAAAAAGGGGACAATTTTGCCATTTAGTTTACAAAGCAAGCTTGTAAACCAACACAGTGTTATGATGGAAATATCGTATAATCAAGGGATTAAGCCAAGTGGGGTTGGACATGTCATTATTTTCTCATTGCTGTAGAGAAAGACCGTGTTCACATTGCCTTAGATCGTAGGTGTCTGGTGGATATTGTTCGAACAAGCAAATGGGTGTTTGTTCTCTGGCAGTTAAGAGGCACGTCAGAGTAACACATGACTTCTCCAGAAAACAGGTCAGAATCGGCCAGTTTGGGGGTGGAGTGGGGCTGAAATCTTAGCAGCTCTCAGTTCCTCTTCCTGGCAATTTCTCTCCGATTTTTAATTCTGATGCCTTCGTGTATGTTCGGAGGAAGACTATAAATAAAAAATTTAAAGACTCCAAACACAGTGCTTATATCTAGCACGCCAGACTAGATCATTACAAATTCAAAGTTCCTTTTTTACCGAGCTGTCTACGTACCAATTTAGAAATCAGTGTTGTTTACTTCCCCCCTGATATGCAGGCCATGATGTAAGACTTGCCAGTGAGGAGACGAGCAAATTTCTGATTGAGGATTTTTACTATTTTTCTTGCCTCTTCTCTGCCTTGCTGAGAAATCATTAAGGTACCATGGGGGCTAATCCACGATAATCTCAAAAGGAATGATAACATTCCTTCTCAAAACCATGCCGGTTCAGTTGTTCGTGAATTCTAATGTTTTCCTAAGCGTTTGAAGATCGCTGGGTTCTTCATCATTGAATACCACTTGACTGTTGGATTGAGGTTGGTTGTGGATGTTGGACTGTCGTCAGGGTGCTAAACCGGAAGGCAGTCCTAGTCCTCACGTCCTCTAAGTCAACAGCTGCCGTCTTGGTTTCAGGTGATCTTGTTTTTCCAGGTGGCCCGGGTTTTACAAAACATCTGATCCCATCTCTGCCTCTGGAAACCACTGGTTGATGAAGGCAGTGTGGTGGTGACGCCTAGGGTGTAGAGTGTAGCTGACTTTCAAAATTGAAAATTTGAGAGAAACAATAGCTCTCTCTAGAAGACCAAGAGGTCCCTTGGCTACTTCTCCCACATGTGTGTGTATGTATGTTGTCTAGTTATGTGGTTGCTGAGCCATAGGAATGCTATTCTCTTCATTCATAAACTTTTATAATTTCAAAAATATTTATCAGGATCAACACAGTAAATAGACTATTTGGGCCTGGTTTCTTTCATCCGAGTTGTTGCGCGTTAGCAATTTGTCTCTCTTTATTGTGGATTTTTTTTTCAAGCGGACAATGCCATCCTTAAGAGGATGTTTTGAGAATTAGCCGATAATACAGAGGGCTCAGTGACATGGCTGTAAAGGCAGCAGGCTTGCTTTAATTGTTATGCAATATTTCCTCTGAGTTCCATTTTCTTTCTCTTTTTAGTGGAAGGGAGGGAAATGGTGCAGGCAGGCTTTGTCAGACCCGGGATGGAAAACAATCCCGGGAAGATACTGATCAAAGGCCGCCCTGTAGATCAGGTCCTTGAGGGAGGGAATGCTGCCTGCCTTTTACTGTCTTGCTCTTGGCTGGTAGTAGAGCCTGGCCCTTTGTCATCAAAGGCTTGGAGAGCCGCTTCACATAAAGGGAGATGAAGCCGGGCTGCAGAAGATGCTCGCCTTTGTTGTTCTGAGTGTGCAAAGTATTGTTCTTTGCTATTGGCAAAGTAATTTGCAGCTCCAGGTGAGCCCAGATCGGCCACAGTGGCTCTTGCAGGCCTGGTAGGGAGGCCTAGATTGGTGTTAATTAGGCAGAGGAGGGGATGGAGGGCTTGTGTTGGCACACTTCGTCAACACCGAGTTTATCCTGGTAGCCTGGGCACATTTCTCAGCAGTCATTGCTCTGGCAGGCAGTTAGAGTTGCTGGTGCCTGTGGGTTTTATTGCACTATTTAAAATTTCTGCCATGTGTCTGTAGTCGGTGTGTACTGCCGTTTCATTGATCCAGTATGAATTGTGAAATTAAATTAAAAGAACCTATGGGGTAGAATAGTGAGAGAGTTAAAGCAAACAGGTCAACCTTCTTTCCTCTTAGGGTGTGTCCTCTGGTCCGGAATGAGGTGACACTCTTTGATACTGAGCCCTGAGGACGGTGGCCTCCTGTGGATGTAGGCCCCGGAACCACTGCTAAGATGAGGGGATTGTTAAGAGTGTGGCCTTCTCCAAAGTCGTGGAATTCCCAAGGGTGGTAGAGGACATTTACCTGTCACTGTCCGACCTCGCTTTCTTCCCTGCTTGTAACAGTTGATTTATAGATTTCCTTCTTTGTTTGTTTCTATCTGATGTCAGCCCGTTTTGTGTTAAGTCGCTACCTCACATGCAGCTTTGAAGAGAGAACTCACGGGGTACAGTTGCCCAGAACCACTCATGCAGGCATAGCAGCTGGGTGCCAAGTGCAGGGAGCCAATTGAACAAATCAGTCATTGGGCCAGGCACAGGCAGCTTCCCTTCTGCAAGGAAAGACTTGATAGGGGCCTAGTGGTTCTATTTATCTCACTGTCTTCCCCTCCTCTTTCTTGTGCGTGTGTGTGTATGTGTTTTATGTGCCTCATGAGGGCCCTTGTGGAGGCCAGAGACTTATCCTTATTTTCTTCAATCACGTTCATCTTAATTTTTGAGAAGGGGTTTCCCATAGAGCTAGCCTGAGAGCCCCTAGATCCTCCTATGTTGTTGATTACAATAAAGTTGTCCCACAGTAGCTCAGAATGGAGTATAATAAAGGTTTCTTTATTTAGGGGTAGACTCACAGATCAACACTGCAGGAGTAGGGAACAGGAACTGAATCCAGCAGCCAGGGGAATGTGCAGCTTTTTCTTTTGTATATATAGTACACATTGCCACGCCTAGAGTAGACCAGTAGACTGCCTCACCTTCCTTAGGCAACTTTAGCAATCATTATTTTGTAGTTTCTGCACGTCCAGTTTATAGAACATACCCTCAAGCAGTCCAGGCAAGAGCAGGTTCTTGCCCAAATGGCTAGCTAGCCTTGCTACATTGAAGGCAAATTCCATAACGAGTTTCTTCAATGCCCATCAACCTCTCTGAAATAATTAGTGCTACCAGAAGCAGACATGTCGCACTGTCGAGAAAAGTCTAATTTCTTAAAACATTTTAAATGCCTTTATTCTGTACGTCTTTGAAATATTCTAAGAATACCTATTCATCTGAAATACATCTCTGTAAGATGACTACAAACTTGACTATTAATAGATGACTATTAACCTGTGTTTTTCATTATATATTAGATTTTAAATGAGCTACACAAATGCAATACCTTAATAAAGAGCAGAAATATACATATAACAAAATTGACTTTAAATTTGTATCAGTAGACCAAGATACATATCAATGCAAAGTATTCATCTCTGTGTGTTATCCCCCTTTAAATGAAAACATTATAAACAGTATTTGGGAATTTGGGCATAGTTTTTTTTTTTTTAACCGCTTTTTTTGCTTTTTGTTGGGTGACGTTTCTGTGGCTTTGGAGCCTGTCCTGGAACTAGCTCTGTAGACCAGGCTGGTCTCAAACTCACAGAGAGCCGCCTACCTCTGCCTCCCGAGTGCTGGGATTAAAGGCGTGCGCCACCATTGCCCGGCTGGGTGAAGTATTTTTGAATGTTTACGGAGACCTTTTGAGGGGTTTTGGTCCTTAAACCACATTAGTCTGGAAGGAATTCCCAGGTTCTCATTTTCCATGGAAAAAAAGCAGGACCTCTTTTTTTTTTTTTAAAGCGATATATCCCTACCCAAATTTTCAAGATACCTTTAAAGTATGTATGTTGGTTTAGCTTAGCAGCCTGTACAATGAACTCTCTCTCTCTCTCTCTCTCTCTCTCTCTCTCTCTCTCTCTCTCTCTCTCTCTCTCTCTGTACTTAGCTCATTCATAGTAAAAAAAAATGCAAAGAAACACAATAATATACATAATTTCAACTCAGTGTGTTTTTTATTTTTATGTGGCACCAAGGGATTATTTGCGAGCCCGCAAAGGGGCTGGAGATTTAAACACATACACACACAGACAGAGACACAGGAACACATGTCATCCTTGAAACAAAAATGCCCCCTTTATTGTGTTCAGGGGCAGCTTATATAGTTCTCTGGCCATGCTCCAGCTCTCGGATCTTTCAGCTGCAGGCCCATCAGAAATCACTCCCCTGCCATCAGGGTCTCCTACTCAGAGCATCTGCAGGCTGCTTAGAGCAGAGGAAAATAAGTTGTTTACAGGAAATTCAGGGTCTGGTGGTCTGTAGTCCACAACATGTGGCTTGTTTTATTCTTTACTTTTTAAATCTATGACTGTATGCTGTCTCTTTAATGACTTTATTTTATTCTTTTTTTAAGGCTATGTGCATTTATCCAACACTATGACCCACTCAGAGGTCTTTTTTTATCTGAATCTGTCTTTATTGTGTATTAGTAATCACTTTCTGACCATAGGCGCTTTTTGTTTTAAATGTTCAGCTGGCATGGCTAGGACCAACTCCATAGCCCTGCCTATTGTTCTACCCAGTCCAACATGGTGGAGATATGCTCACTGCCCCAGCTCCAGGGACACAGCTGGTCTATGTTGCCATTAAGCAGCTAGTAGCATGCCACTCACAAACACCATTTAAGTACTCTTGGCTTCCTGAAAGAGTCAGAGTTCATGCTGCCAGCACAAACCAGGTAGCCACCACTATTTTTTTTTTTTTTTTATTTTGTTGAGACAAGGTTTCTCTGTCATTTTGGTGTCTGTCATGAAACTAGCTCTTGTTGACAAGGCTGGCCTCAAACTCACAGAGATCCTTCTGCCTCTGCCTCCAGAGTGCTGGAATTAAAGGCATGTGCCTCCCAGCTAAGCCACCTTTCTTATGCTGAGTCAGTAAGCCTTCTGTGAAAACTGCCGAACCCCCCCCCCCCAGCTTGCTTCCAGCAGACAACCCTTATCTGAAAAAAAAAATATATGGCTAGTAAGAAGCCATGCTTAGCTCTGTTCTTTTGTGCCTAGAATTTTTAAAAACTCTCTCAGGTTTTATGTGGATATAGTGTAGTTTGCCCATGATGGTGCCATTATATAGGCAGAGGCTGCTCATTCATTTCCCGGCTGCCAACACCCAAAATAATCACACAAAAACTGTATTATTTACAACACGTTTGTCCAATAGCTTACACTTCTTATTAACTAACTCTTACATCTTAAATTAGCCCATTTTTACTATTTTATATTTTATCTCGAGGCTTGTGGTTGACCTATAAGGTTCTGGGACTCTGCAGCAATCACATCACCAACTGAGCCACCTTCCCTACCCCCACCCCACCTCTAGTCACTTTTCTGTGCCCTCTTCTTCTGTCAGAAGTGACATCACAACTTTAATCCCAAAGGCGCACTCCTATACAAATGACCCAGCTTGTGCTGTGTAAAGCCTCATAGATCAACTGAAACATTATCATCACCCCTGCTCCCCTCTGTCTAGATTTGGCAATTCCCAACCCGCTAATTCTGTCTCCTTGCTGGCATAGTAGCTACCCTGTGCCTTTTAAGGGTTCTGGGAGAATGAAGGCAAATTCTAGGGGGATTAGGGACCGGAGACATTTGCTTGTCACTTGCTCTTTCTCTAACCAACTCTCAAGTTCAGCTCTGCATGGTGAAGTGAATTTGTTTCGGCCCCTTAAATTTTCGCCATGCCACTGCAATGATCGGGCTGTGTTTACCGTCTTTAAATCCTGTTCACTAGCCATCCGGCACGGGGCGAAATAACCCAGGCCTGTTAAAGTTTTCTCCTCTGCATCTGTGCTCAGAAACTGAGAGGAGGCCAGGATGGAGAGGCACATTGGAAAGAGGGCAGAAGTTCTGTTGCCTCAGGACCTGAGTGTGTATCCTCTCATCTTCTGAGACTGTTCCGCAGTGTCCTCTGCACATCTTGTTGGAATGCTTCTGTAAGAGAGCTCCATCGGAGTGCTGCGGTGTCTTGAAATTGCTCAGCTTTCAGATGCCTCTGTCGTGGGTCTTTTCAGCCATCCTCTCTCTTACCTGCTTTGAGACTCTTTTTATGTTTGCGTCCTCCAGTGCTAAATGCTCAAGCAATTGGCTGCATCTGGTGTCTGGAAATTGAGGGCCATCTTTGCTGATTGGCAGAGACGCTGCTGCTCTTGTCCCAGGGCATCCTGGGGAGTTCCTCTGTGTCTGTGGCCAGGAGGCAAATGCCTTTGGTTTTTGTGGAGTCA
Organism: Alexandromys fortis; assembly: GCF_014885135.2. Taxonomy (NCBI): domain Eukaryota; kingdom Metazoa; phylum Chordata; class Mammalia; order Rodentia; family Cricetidae; genus Alexandromys; species Alexandromys fortis. The sequence continues at coordinate 4,310,528 of NW_026068003.1, forward strand.
GAACCAGATGGATTAGAGTGTTATTCTCGGTTCTATCTGTGCACGTTGAACAAGCCTAACAGTGATGGTAGCAATGGTGATAATAACAGTTCTTGGCAGTTGATAGCCACGTGTGAGGCCTCCGTGGAGGCCTCCTATGGTTCGCCAGAAATTCCGTAAGAGTTTTTTTTTTCTTTCTATCTTATAACTGGAAAAGAGAAAAAGGGAGGAACCTAGAGGTCCATCCGAAAGATTTGTCTCATCAATAGTGAACCCATGACTCCAACAGTACTAAAACCTTCCTAAGGGCAAAGTTAATGTTAACTGTAACTTGTACCCTATTGTCCCCTCAGCTGTGGAGTACAAAGGGTCAAGGTCACTGTCCTTCAGATGACCTTGAACCGGGTGGTCATCAGACCATCCTGTCTTGGAAGTAACTCCTCCCCTGCCCTGCAGACAGAATAGGAACAACAGGTGGCTTCCTGGCATGAGCAGGTCAGAGTCTGCCCACCTCACCTGTGAGGCTCTTCCTCTCTGTGCCTGCACTTTCTGCTGCTGCTACCCCAGGAGAGCACATTGCTGTGATGGCTCAAGAGCCTGGGCAGGGCAGTCTCTGAAGGCTTGGGTCATAGGGTCCTTTTTATTTTCTGCTGGCTTCATCTTTCCTTTTCTAGAAAGTGCCGAGCTACAGCAGTTTCGGAGGACCCTGACAGCTAATTATCATCCAACAGGCTGCCGCCATAACAGGCCTGCATGGTGCAGTCAGTCAGACGGGCTGCGTTTCATTTACAGGCTCGTCTTTAGCTCCTTGGCTTGGAGCGAGTGTGTGAGGGGGGCATTTTGCGAAGACTGGCCAGGTACCTCTGAGAATGCCTTACAACTGAAGCGGGGTCCTTCTGCCTCGGTGCCATGCTAATCTGTGCAGTGCTTTCTTACCAGTATTTGCAGTGGTTGCCATTCATCCTGCGATTCTCTAGGCTAACTTCCTACAGTGACCTTCGCTAGGACGGTCACTTTCATTGCTCTGACAGAGTGCTTGACACAAAGGACTTTAAGGAGTGGTTTATTCTGGGTCACATTCCCAGCAGTTCCGTTCCATGGTCTGCTAACTTCATTGCTTCCAGGGCTGAGTTGAATTAGAAACATCATGGAGGGAAGGTTGCTCACCTCATGGCAACCAGGAAGCAGAAAGAACACAAGAGGAAGGGACCAGGGACAAGATAGTCTTCAACAGTGACCATACACATTTGGGTCCCACTTCCTAAAGGTCCATTCACCTTTATTCTCTTCAGTAGTTGACTCCATTGGTATAGTTCGCCCTTCCATCAGTGTCCTCCTTCAGATGACCTTGAGCATGCTCATAATCAAGTCATCCCATCTTGGAAGGAGCTTCTCCCCTGCCATGCAGATAGAATAGTAACTCTGCTCCTGGCTCCAACAGGGCAGAGTCCACTAACCTGGTTCAGATCTGTGGTTGTCTCCTCAGTCAAGAGACTGGCCTCCGATACTCAAGTGTGGTTGAAGCCCTTCGCCTTATGAGGTAAGAACTAGGATCAGTCTGTTGTTGCAGACTGTCTTTCTAACTGTTGGATGCTCTTGTCTCTTCCATGCGGCAGCTAAAATGCTTTTTCTTTCGTCCCTAGTAACACATAATTGTACCCACAAGGGACCGTGGTCATTTTCTTCCGCCAGGCACAGGAAGTAGATGGTGCCGGATGCCCCAAGACATCTCTCCCTTCATTGCGGACCTTTGTGGAATTAAGCCATTAGTCATGTCTTCATTCTAGAACACCTGGTGGTGGGGGAGGATGAGTAGTAGATGTGGCTGCTTCTGTGGCAGCAGCTCTCATGTGACTTTGGCATTGGCTGTGCTTTTCTGCAGACGGAAGTTTGTTTGCAGTGAGAGCAGACCCTGAGAGCCAGGGCCCCGGGTTCACAGGAGGGTTTCGCTAGAGTCTCGGGGAGGGTGCCATCCTTCCGACATGGCCTCTTTCCTCACCAGGCTGCTTATGTTTGGAAAGAGATCTATCTATTCCAGATGGCCGCCTGGCCTGCGAAGTTCCTTCTGGAGACGAGCGGGGCTCCCTGTCACCCGTGATTCATCAACAGCAGGTTTTGATGGCAGCCCCTCTGGTTGCCTGGCATGGCCGCTTACCCCCTGCTTTCCAGAGCTTGCAGCCTTCCTTCATGGCCAAGTAGCCAGTGTGCATGGATACACACCAGAAGCCCTTGTTGAGCTGACTCGGTTTCCTGAAGTGAGAATGGCTAAATGGGTAATTGATGGAAGCAGAAAGCCAAGGGAAGTCTGCGCCTGCTGGATACTGCTTGGTTTACGTGGCTGGGCAGCATGAGGAGTCGAAGTTGATAAGCTTTCAAGGTGAATCTTTCCCCTTATTTTATTTTATAATAACTGCTTAAAAATTCATTATTTTTAGGAACCATACTCTAAACTTTCTTAATCTAATACTCATTCAATCCTTTCATGACTTGTAGCTTGTTATTAAAAACGGGGAGTGGGGAGTCTAGTAGGGGTGAAATGGAGTCCCCCCCCCCACATACATTTGATAACTGGTAGAAACTGGTTTCAAAAAGTTCCTGATGGCTTCTCTTAAGGAACTCCCAGTTCAGAGAAGCACTTGGTAGAATCCCTTACAGCTGCCCTTGGGGCCATTGCCTGGTTCCTGCTGGGCTCATGAAGTCTGTGTGCTTCAGTTAGTCTCCGGGGCACAAGGGAGGGGGGGGGGGGCTGAGCATTGACGCCCCGCTGAACTCAGGACCTCTCCTGGCATCTGGAGCACCTGAGCTTCCGTCTGTGTGACGCTCCTTTGCCTGTGGTCTAGCCAATGAAATTAGTGCAACACACGTGGTATCCTGTGTTAGTGTAAACCTCACCCTTGCCCAGGGGAAGGATTATAAAGGCCAAGACAGGCATGTTTATGACTGAGTTTTGAGTTTGGCTCTTCCATTGCAGCGTTAGACACTTTATTATCATCCCTCTCCCTTATTTACTGAGACAGGAAAGGTTTCATGTAGTCAAGCCTGGCTTCAAACTTGCTCAGTGGCTGAGAATGCCCTTGAACTCCTGATTCTCTTTTTGAAAAAAATTTATTATTTACTTTATGTGTGTTTTTTCCTGCGTGTATATCTGGGCACCATGTCTTTGCGGTTCCCTAAGGCCAGAAGAGAGTGTCGGTGTCATGGTCTGGAGTTTCAAATGGTTGTGGGCAACCTTGTGGGTGTTAGGAATCAAACTGGGCTCCTCTGAAAGGGCAACCAGTGCTCCTAGCCATGTAACCATCTCTCCAGCTTCTCCTAACCCTCTTGCCTCCACCTCTTTGTGCTAGGATTACAGGCATGTGTTGATCACCTGGTTTTATTCAGTGTGGGACTCAAACCTAGAGCCTCATGCCTGCTTGTCAGGCATGCCCTCGCTGACTCAGGACCCCATGGCTGCTAGGCAGTGAGACTCCCCCCGAACCCCACCTCCTCATCCCCATGCAGCCAGTCTGTTTAGGAAAACCACTGAAGTCACACTGGTTAAGGCCACTCTGCATGCTACCTAAAGCTTTTTTTAGAATCTCAAACTGAGCCCAGATCTCCATGTCCTGGAAGAAAGATGTGCACCCTGGCCTCCTGCTTCCCTGCTCATCTCCCCTCCAGGGTTCCCATTTTCTGTCCTGTTCTCATTCTGTGAGTTTGATTTCAAAGGGTTTTTTGGGCAGAGTGAACACATTTGGCTTATGGAATTGCCTTGAGGCCAATTTTTAGCAGAAAATTGTTTGGAAGGGAGGGGAGAGAGAGAAAGTCTGTAAGAGCATGTACACATGAACATACACACTTGCACGCGCACACGCGCGCACACACACACACACACACTCACTTGCACAGGAATGAAGCACGCCGTCCAGATCTGAGGTCAAATATGATTTCTCCTTGCGCTCAAGGTCTCTTAATATTTTGAAATCCTTGGAGCATCAGCCTGTGCACCTGAAATAGCCTCATATTTAATTCAACACACATTTATTACAGGGTCTGATTTGAAGGCTCACGCAGAATTCTTTGAAATATCCTAGCAGAGTCTTGAGATCTTTTGACTGTTAGTTTGGTCACCTCCACAAACATATTTGGCCAGTCTGCTCTCTCTGCCATTTCGCTTTGCACAGTCAGGTGGCTTTCCCCTGTGGTCACTATGGCCTTTCTCGCTGCTCACTTTCTCTTGACTGAGGATATCCCTGCTGGGATGCTGCCTGGCACCCGGATCTCTCTAGAGCAGTAATTCTCAACCTATGGGTTTGCACCCCTTTGGGGGGTCAGTCAGCCCTTTCACAGGGGTCGAATATCAGATATCCATATTATGATTCATAACACTAGCACAATTACATTTAGGAGGTAGCCATGAAAACAATTTTATGGTTAGGATCACCACAACATGAGGAACTCTGTTAACATGTCAAACATTAGGAGGTGGATAACCATTGCTCTAAAGAGATTACCTGTTTTCTCCAAAATAACTTTGTCAAAGTCAGAATTGAGCTGCTACTTTTTTTGTTGTTGTTGTTTCTTTTTGAGACAGGATTCCTTTGTGTAGTCCTGGCTGCCCTTGAACTCTCGGAGATCCTCCTGCCTCTGCCTCCCATATGCTGGAATTAAAGACCTATATCACCACTGCGCAGTGTGTGCTGATGCTTTTGTCCAAAGGGTATCTCCGTACACTCAGCTGGGTGTGGCACTCGGTAAGAGGCACAGAATGAAAGTCCGTCTTGTACTTCGTCTGTTGGTGGGTCTTTGTATGAAAGGAATTCATGGTTCAGTACTTTGCATGACTAGGAAAACGTAGAGACCAAAATGCTTATTCGCTTCTCTAGTGCTGACACACTTTTGGAAGAAGTCCAGTGGCTTCTCGGATGTATTAACCTTCTGTGTCCTGCTTGCTTCTTCTCTGCCTGCACATGACCATGGTCTCCACTTCCCCTCCCTCCCTCCTGGTTCTCCTCCTTGCCGTCCAAACTTTTCCCCTATTCTGTCCAACTGATATGTAGCTAATTACCTACTTTCTAATGGCCCTAAATCTTGACACCCTTTTCTTTGGGGACAGTGGTCAGCTTGAGTTTTGGTTGGACACCTGTATTTGTAACACAGTAGTATAGAGTACCCAGTATTGTCTATGGTCTCATCAGAAATATGTATATAGGTACTGTTGTATAAAATATTACTGTTTTTATTCCCTTTGTTTGTTATGTATATGTTAAGAGTATACACCTACACCTGTATACACATACACATATATAATTACATACATATAATACAGATGCTGTATCTTTCAATACAAAATGGATGAATATTTCTTCCTGTCAGTTCTGTGTACCTCATGGTTCTGTGAGACCTGTGAAGGTGTTGTGTATGTTTGAACCTTAAAGCGATACCGAAATCCTGATTTAAAAAAAAAGAGAGAGACAATAATAGCCTCAATATTAATAACTGGATTGTTTCAGGTATCTGTTTATGGTTTATGTTTAAATAAGGAGTCTCATGAAAACCTCAGTGTCACTAGGGTTCTCTAAATCACTGTGGAAGCAGCAGTGGGGTAGAGCTGCACACAGAGATTTAGAAGAAGTACTGACAGAGCTGGGGATTGTATACTGCATGCTAGCAAGAGTGGACAGTAGAGCATCTTGGAGATGCTTTTTCTAGATTCCTTTGCCAGTGTCTCCCTTCATCTCCTCAGGGCATCCGGTTCTATTCCATAGAGCCCCATCCCCCTCCTGGCTCTGTTAGGTCCTGTTGATATTGTATGGCAGACTCGCTAGTGACCTCTATGCAAAGAGGAAGGTTGTATTGACATTGAGAATTTGTTTTCAACACCTTCAGGCCTTAGAATTTACCTTGCACTCAGCTTTCCATTGATTCTGGCATAGCTGCTTCCAGTGGCCACCAAGGCCTTTTGGAATCGCAGCTCCTGAGCAATGCTGCCTCTTTGCCTTTCGCTTGCAAGGGAGACAAATTGCTCCCTCTGCGTCACCCCATTTTGTATCTCAGCAAGGCTGTTTAACTTTAAGGGCTATGGGCATTAAGGACCCATGGTTCTGTGTTTCTGAGCTGATGTTTTTGCCCAGCCTAAGCAAAGCCCAGCTCAGAGCCAAAGATTTCAGGAGCAAAGCCCCTGACACCTGAGATCCCTTGGCTCTGCTCAGTCAGTGCAGTGAGGCTGGCTTCCAGGATAATGGGGCTTTACTCAGATCCTCCATGGACTGTTGAAACCTCAGCAAGGGAATCATTTTTCAGAACATCTTCTTCTGGGAAGGATTGGCCAAATAAATATATTTACTGTGGAAAGGAGCACACACTTAAAGTGAAGCAGGTCTTCTCGTTCAGCTGGTCTTTGACAGTAACAATGGGAGGAATTGGGTCTAGGACTTGGCTTGGTGTCTCACAAGGTTTTGATTGCGGGCATGTGGCTTATTGGTGAGCGTCAATGTCCCTAGTCTGATGGTGCAGTAAGATGCTATGGGCTGTGCTGTTGTTCAGACTCAGGGACAGCCAGTTAGTTTATCATGACTCCCCAGGGAATGTGTTTTCACATGTATAGAAAGGGGCCCTGTTGTTTCTCTTGGTGAGTTTTCCTAGCCATCTTGCTAGGCGCTGTGCCAGTGTGTTCTTTATGAACATCAACCCAACTCCAGGCTGGTTCATAGTGAGCATTGTATGTCTGGTCCGTGTAATTCCAGGATAACTCAAGGCTGGTTCCTATGTGAGCCTTGTATAGCTCATCCAAGTCATCCCAAGATAATTAAAGCCTGGTTTGTATGTGGGCCTTATATATCTGATACATGTGATCTCAAGATAACTGAAGTCATAGCAGATGTAAAATTCCCAGGTCAAGAAAACCACTGCTTTGCACAGCGGCTTTCCTTATCCCTACATCCCACCTCGGAGGCATCTTTAACCAATAGAAGGAGGACTGTGGCTAAGACCCATCCGTCAGTGGGAAGATGAACACTAGTCACGGAATGAAATGGGACTTGTAAAAATCTTTCATATTTGTTTTCAGAGTTCTGGGAAAGAGGATAGAATGACATAAACACATGTGAGTTATGTAGTCATTCAGTAAAGTTGAAACCCCACTGTGCTTGACAATCAGGGAACTCATTTGTCACAGAGAAGAGTTTCTGATTGCTCTAGCTGTGATGGCATTGCGAGGACATTTATAATTTATAGTGGCATCTTGTTCTACGAGCTGCCACTGGAAGAGCTGTCACAGGTAGCAGGTAAACCAGGTTTCTGTTGTTATTGTCTGTGGTTCCTCTCACCCCCGCATTCCTTTCCAGACTGGGGAGCTGCTAACATGAAGTAAGAGCCTGAAGTCATTGTGAATCTGCTTTTCTTTGCTTAGATTTCACATCTTCTTGTTACCACAGACGGCAAGTAAATGTGACAACAACTTAAATCTTGTCAGATCCTGATAATGACTGTGTAGCTGTCAGTTACATTGTTTCTGGGTATCTGTCCTTTGCATTGTTTCTGGGTATTTGAACAGAGTTTCGACTTCCGATTGCTTGTGCAATAGAAGTGAAATACTACTGGAGGAACAGTTGGCTGTACTGGGTATTTCCTGTCACATTACGATATGATATGATATGTTTTATGTGTGACCCACGAATGATATGATGTGTTTTATGTGTGACCCACGAAGTGCTTGGGTATGTTGTGGAGAAGAGTGGTGGCTAGTCGTCCTGTACTCTAAGCCATTGAAACTACCACGTTACTATCAATTCCTGTATCAGGTTCAACATTTTTAAAGTCAGACTCAACCCCTCGTCCGGCAGTTTCCTGTGTGAAGCAAAATCCCATAGAAAAGTGGGCATTGGATTGCCTTTTTTTCCCCCTGAGGATTCAAAAGTCAACAGTGACAGTATGAGACCCAGAATAAATGTTAGCTGATTTTTATCATTAGAGATTGATGAAAGGAAAATGGTGATCCGGGATGCAGTTATAACGCCATACTCGGAGGTCTCTGAAACAGAATGTCCCAGCTGTAGGCACCTGGAGACTTTAGACACACAAGATGTCCTTTGGTCCTCATCCATCTTTGCAGTTCTTGTTCATTGGGCAACACATTCAGCACCTTCAGATGTCAAGGGACTAGCAACTTTGTTGAGTCCTTCCATCACCTTGGAAACCATCTACTCTCTCACTAAAATGGGTTGCATCTGGACAATGCAGATATGTTTAGTGAAGCTGATGTTTGGGGTTACAGAGCAAGAGGGCATTTCACACTCAGGCTTCTGACATGAATTACATTTGGAGTCAGGCAGGTAAATAGCTCCCTTTTTTGTTTAAATGCATAAATCCAAACTCACTGCCTCACTCCTTTCTTTTCTTCGTCCTTTCTTCCCTCTCCTTATTCTCCTTCCTTCCCCTCCATTCCCCCCTTTCTTTCTTTGCCTATTCTAAACACAGATTCTTATGCCCGCCCACCCTAAATGCTTAAAGACCAGGACACCAGATGATCAGCCACAACCAGTGGTAGAGTTCCCTACTTACGCACTTGGCAAAGGCTGAAGATGAATTTGATTGTTGATTTTTGGGACCACATGAGCGCACTATTTACGTAGAAGGATGGGCAACAGGGATGCAGTCACATCCCGCTGTGTATACCGCATAGGCCCCTATTCCCCAAGGCAGGGAACAGCCTAGTGGAGTCTGTCATTCTAAATTCTTCTATGAATTTATGATTTTTTTAGCTTCTGAATATTTATGAGGTAGATGTTAGAGCAGCCAGGCCCTTTTTGCCCTGAATGGAGAATATTGTATTTTGGGAAGTCCTACCCCATCTCTACGACCACCAGCAAGAAGAAGCTGAGTTGCATGCTGCCCAGGGTCCTATCACACATTGGTCAGCTGTCTGCCCTCTTACCTGCTTACCGTGGCAATCTCAGCCCAGCATTAGGCCCCTCATTGCCTCTCCCCAGTGATTCTGGCCTGGTAGTTAGATGTGCTTTCTGGCCGGTTTCTTTAGCCATTCTTCCCCTAACATTCTTCCGGACACAGTTGATTTTACTGTTACAGGCTGATAAAGAATGATCTAGTCTGCTCCACCTATTCCTGTGCTGAGGTTAGGTGCTTGATCAAAGGCTACCAAGGGCGTGGTAGGCTAGAGCCTTTAACTGAAGTTCTGAGACTGCTTCCCGTTGGTAGTGTTTCATTGTGGAATCTGTTGGACAGCATACAATTCCTCTTCTGCAGAGTTGTAGGACAAAACCAGTCAGGAGGGAGCCAGATAAACCTTTCAATTCTTACCTTTCAGGACTGCCCTTAGGTTCAGCGATAACAGTGGAAAATGGTTAGCTTTTAAAGTGCCCGCTACCTGCCCCCCTCCCCCAATGAATTTGGAATCGTGGGTTTTGCTTTGGTTTCCCTTCTTCCTGTCTTTTTTCGGTGGGTCGAAATCATGCATCAAACACGGGCTGTTGGGAGAAGGGGGCTCTGGTGCTGAGTTAGGCCACCTTCATTCTGTGTTCTGGTTCTTTTGAGGGCACGGGAGGTGGGAGAGCCTATGATAACATCTTGCCTTCCAGAGGACCTGTGTGCCTGCGACTTTGTCGGAGGCAATTGCTTCCCCTGCAAGGGAAAATGCCTTTGAAGAGAGGCTTCTTCACTGGAAGACTAATGATGTTATAGTCTTAATGAGATGGGTGACTGCTGGAATCCAGAAAGGCCATTCTCCCCGCACAGGGGGTAAACTGGGAAGTGCTGCCATAGACAGGGCACCCACTGGCTAGGGAGAGGCCTTGATCTGTGTTTGAGCCTTCAGCAGCTACTGATTGAACACGTCCACTTTGAGGTAAGCCACAGTCGTGTGCATGGGTGGATACACACATACACAGAGACGTGCACACAAGCGTGCGCGCATGTGCATGCACACACATGACTCTCTTCATAGAAGGTCTTGTCAAGCCTTCTGTTATTTATCGTCTTTTATTCTCACAAAGCTCTAATAAGGGGGCAACATGTATGGAACCTGTTGATATCTCTCTCTTCCCCCTCCCTCTCTCCCTCTCATTTCCTCCTCCCTCCCTTCCTCCCTATCTCTTCTACTTACTCAACTTAGAACTTTTCTTTGGAAATAAGGTTGAGGTATGCTTCATCCCATGATTGACTGTGAGCAGACTTTTGTTGTCGGTTAAACAATACACAGAATTATAAATGATGGAGTCGAGATTTGAGTGTTTGACAGACCAGTGTCTGTCACTGAGAAGAGTTTCACAAATAAAAACTGCAATCAACAGGAAAAAAACCCCTAATGTTACTTTTGTCTTATTCTTCAAGCATATGCTTGATTTCTGTTCATGGGACTTGTGGCCAATCCCTCTCGAAGGTCCATGGTTAATGGTTACTGTGGGAGAAAAAAACCTGATATACCCACTGGCAGACTAGCCATGCTTCTGTGATTCACACCTTACTTCTTCAAGTTGGGAGGCTTGGAGCTGGGGAGATGGCTCAGTATGTAAAATGTTTGCACAGGGTAAGGACCTGGGTTTGGATCTTGGTGTAAAAGCTGGTTGCTGGGCTGCACCTGGGTAATATCAGTGCCAAGGGTTAAAGCAGAGACAGGAGCATCCAGGGGCTCTACAGCCAGCACTTCTAGCCAGTGGCAAGCTCCAAATTCAATGAGAGAACCTGTGTCCACAAATAAACTGAAGATCAGTTGTGGAAGAACTCCAGTGTCTCCCTGTGCACTTATACATATGTACACTCAGAAAGCATACATGCATTGTACAAAACATGTTATAAACACACACATTTTTAGAAGTTGAAAGGATACATTTATAGACTTGTTTGAACTTAATACTTGACCTTTTTTAAAACTATAAAAGCAATAGGTATATTACAAGGTTTCAAGTACTATATAGTAGAAATGAGTTATGAGAATTTGAGTTATGCTTTCTTTCCTTCTCATTTTGTCTTCTTTGCAGAATTCGGGTGGAAGGGATAAAGGGGTTTCAGTTTCGTATATGTGGACATACGTACTGTACAGTGAATAGGATAGTATCATACTGTATATGGCTTTTATATCGTCCTTCTTCTGCCCTTGTTTTTGATAATGCCTAATAATATTTTTGATGTTTTTGTTAGGTAGATATTTTCCTTTAAATAATTTTCTGCTTAAAACATTGCATCTTTAAAGTTGTAGCCTCTTACCCAGCCACCACTGAATCTCTGCGGGCTTCCATGTTGAACATCATCCCATTGCTTTCCTTGGGTTTCCTCCTCGTCCTTTGTGCCTTGGTTCCTTTCGTGGCTTTGTCACTGATGCTCATATCCGGGAGCCTGAGATGTTTATTCTGTATATTGCCTTTTATTCTTCACCTCTAAAGTGCTACTTCCCAGATCAAATATCTGGGTCTCACCGTAAGGACTTCTAGGTTGAAATCTCCAAGTGAGACAACCTGTATTTAAATACTGTGACTTCCTGTGATTTTTAGTTGTTACTTGACACAGGGGGCGTAGAAGCCTGTCTTCACCTTTCCGCATCGACCACATGGCCGTTACATAATGAAGGGTTAGGCCAGTGTGCTGGCCCCTTCCTCAGAAGCTAATTTAGTGTTTTTAAACTCCAATACAAATGCTTAGGCTTCTGGCAGGGGGCTAATACGTGATCCACGGAGAAGCCACAGAGATGCCTGCTAGTGACTGTAGTTTATCATTAGGCTAAAAAAGGTGGCGGGGAGCGGGTGACCAAACAATTCACTGAAATGCATTATGTTAGCTTGGTTAATAGCATACATTAAACAATAAATTACCTTGTGTGCATTTTGACCGGGACATCATTACGGCCCCATTGGATGATGTTTCCTTATAGACCTCAGATTCAGGGGGTTGGCAACTGAAGTTATGAAAATAATGACAATGAAGAAGAGAAACTATTAGATGGAGGCTAACTATGGGAAAATCTAACCGTTCCTGTCTCCAGTATGTGCATTCCAAAGATTGTGTGCTGAGTTCATAGGCTAAGTGCCATAGAAGGCGTATTCTTGAACAGAAGGGTCTCCTAATCACTCAGAAGACAGTCAGTGTCCTCCTCATTGTTTGGACTCATTGGTAACAAGATTAGCTCCTTGCACAATGGAATGTTCAGTCTGGAAGGCTGTTGGGAGTCATTAGCGAACCCATGGCTTCCTCGGGCCTCTGTTGTTAAATGGGGCACTTTTTTATTTCAGTCATCTTCTCTAGTTGTGAGCAGTTGTTGCTCACTCTCTGGCATCTGTCTCCCAGGCCCGCTACACACTTAGCCTTCTCAGTTTTAGCGGTAAAACCACTTAATGAATACTGAGGAATTTGCCGTATCCTGTTAAAGACAGGCCTTCCAGGAGATTGGAGAAGCCTATTGAGTGGTACCCATTTTCTCTGAAGAGCCTTGCTGCTAGGACAGTCATGGTGGACGGGAGCTGGCAGGATTTCATTCTCCTGATGCTATCTGTTGATGCTGAGCCACAGAAAGGACGGGAAGCACAAACATTTACTCCGTGGGTAATGTTTCTGTTTCGATCATGACTTGACTTTCTCCCCGCGTTTGTAAAGCACAGCGCAACCCTCCTACATCTGTGGAGTGTGTTTAGGGAGTGTTCCAATGGGCTGCAGCTGCGTTCAGAAACATGAGGCATCATGGCTTAACTGGGGTGCCTTACCTATAAGGCTCCTGAATTCCATGCAGTTGTGGAGAATCTCGTCGAGGATACAGAAAACTAATCACAGTCCATGAAACATACCGCAGTGACGAGTGGATGTGGGAGCAGTAGGCAGCTTTGGCTTCTAATGTATTTAGTGTATTTCTCCCACTGTTCAGCCACACCGTTACCCCGGATCACATGGGCCCAGTGTGTGTGTTTGTGATCTTGGATGAGAGCAAGCATATTCAAATCTCTGAAAGGCCTTTTCTGCTGTGCCTCACGGTGCATACTGGAATCGGGACCGAAAGTACCGCTTCTGTTCTTAGTTCTTCTTTATACCTTCATTGTATGACAGTGTTAAAAAAAAAAATTACCTGCCTCTGGCTCCGTTAATAGAGCTGTCATATCTGGCAAACTAATAAGGGTGTTTTCATTCATTTATTCATCACCGATACCGAGCATAATTCATGTTTCAAAGAAATAAATAAGAAGAAACTTAGCCTATTTGCTAGAAGCAAAGTAGCAATTAAGTTGATAAATGTGAAATTTGTTTAGAATGTTTATCTCCATCCTTTGCCGGGATCCCTGTTCTAAGATCTATCTGTTAAGTGGCTCTGAGCCTTGGGAGAGGATCTGAAGTCTTGGAATATGAGTGATTTCATAGACTAAACACATGAAAAAGGACATTGAAGAAATGAAGGGATAGTGGTTGCAGCTATTTGCCCTCAAGGCATGGTCACATGCAGAATGATCCCCAAAGCAGGCATTGTTGTTAACCTATGAAATAATAGGATTTTGAAAGACATTTTCATGCAGGAATCATACTTGGTTATTATTCATATCTCTGTTACTTTCTGTTGTCCTTTCTCCACTGTACTTGGGTCCCGTCCTACCTCTCAGATGGGCTCACATCATTAAATTGGTACATGAGGAAACATAGGGTATTTTTCTAGACGGTACTTTGAATGCTCACAATGGAAGAGCAGTGCCCGTGCTTGCCATGACGAGCTTCATCTCATGTCTACGACCCTTCTCAACCATGCTTCCGCTTACCCATCTTACTGTACCGCCTCCAGGGTGCAGACTTGAAGACTCTCCTCTTCTTTCCCTCTCGGGTTCTTTTTATTGTCTCGGCTCCACAGAAGTGGTTGTACTATCCAGATGTTAATAGCGGTCACACAGAGAAGGATTGCAGACTTTCCCAAATACCCTCATGGAGGGATATATATGTGCCCGTCACACTTGGGACTGGTGCAGTCTCATAGGGTCCACATTAGGAAAATATTAATACCTTTCTCGCATTAAGTGTCTAAGAATAGGTACCAGTTTTGAATGAGAAAGCGTAGGCCTTGGCCGTAATGCATCTGGCTTCTAGAACTGTTTGTAAAGTAGCTTTCAGTAACTCATTTCTCTTAAGACTCATGAAAAGAAAGGAATTCACCGCATATGGGAGTATGGGGTTGAAGGTGCAGTATAATAAATATTATCAGTAGGTGGTTGAGAAGCTTTGGTTATGTTTCTTTCAGACAGTTTTTTTTTGGAGTAGAGAGTTTCTAAACCTTTCAGAAACTTCTTTAAATACATGTCTATTCCAGGGTGTGAGTCACCGCTCGTCCTCTCCTTTCACAGAAAGCAGAGCACCGCCTGGGCTCTGCCCAGTCCCCGCACATCCGTGGGACGGAGTTGCCGCCCTCTCCCTTGCAGCCTTATGCAGGGACAGAAAGCCTGTGGGCAGGTGTCCCACATCTGACTAACACTCTGAAGGCACCAGCCGGGAAGGCGTTTCCTCTGCTCGAGAAAGCGCATGCCAAGCCTCTCATTTCCTGGGAACACAATCTGGGAACGGTTTCCAAATGGAAAAGTGATTTGACATTTTGAGTCCTAGTTAAAAAGCATCTGGGTAACTCATAAATTGGGGGTCAGTCCACTGTGTGTGCTGTCCACACAAGCCAGTGACTAGCTGGAAAGTCGTTTCCTCCACTGAGAACCTTGCTCGGATGGCATGCTTTCCAAAAGGCTGGCCATGCTACATAGCTTTATTGTCTATTTTCAGAAGGCCGAGTGTCCTAGAAACTGGAGGTTTCTATTTGACATATTTTGACATTACATCAGTGCAGTTAACTGTGGGCTGCCTCAATGAATGATATGAAGTAGATGCGTCTTCATCTTGGAGACAAGGATTTGGCTCAGTCTTGGTGGCATAGTTAGTGTGGGCAGGTGAGGATTTGAACGCTGTGTGCTGCATTGCGGGTCTGTATTTTTATGAAAAAGTCGAGCATATTTTCATGACTGTCAGATGTGATGTCCTACGTTTTGAATGTTAACAGGTTACACCCTGTGCATATTCCCATTTTAATTCATGCAGTGTTCCTGTTTGGATTCAGTGCAATCTGGGTTTCGCTCTCTCAGAACCCCTGTGACACTCTTTTGTAAACTGCCATTTGACTTGTGTGTTCCAAGCAATGGTCATTTGGTTCTGGGAGAAACTTGACAAATAAATGGATTTGATGACCAAACCAGGTGCCTGGTCTCCTCTATTCTACCTCCTTGACCCTTGGCTCTTATTCTTCATCTCGTCTCCTGCCTCCTCAGTCAGCCACGGAATTTTCATGATGCCTAACGGTTGCTCAAGTACCAGTCTTGCTTACCTTGTCCCCTTCAACTCCCATGCTGATGCTCAAGGTGGTAGCCATTGTCACCACCAGGTCCCGGTCATTGAAAAGAAGAACGACTTCAAAGATGGATTTCCTGGTATGGAGAGGTGGCTCAGGGGGTACAATACCTGCCTGCTGCTTATGCTTGGAAGCCTGAGTTAGGATTCCCAGGACCCATGTACTAAAACCCAGGTGTGGCTAACTATGTCTGTCACCCTAGTGCTGGAGGTGCAGAGTAAAATGAACCCCCAGAACGCACAATCTCACAAGACAACCAGTCTAATCGGTGACAGACAGGCAGACACCTGACATTAATCTCTGGCCTCCATATGTGCCCACAGTAAGGGGGGGCCAAGAGAAGAAGGCAGGAAGGATCCTTTTCCTGATGTACTGGCTTCTGTCTAAACCTCTTCCTGGAATCCCCACTTTATCTGGTTCTTTTCTTGTCTCTTGTTGAGACTCCTGTGCTCTCTATTTCTGTGGGACTTTTTTCTCCTGTGCTTCTCTAGCTGAGTATCCACAGCCCTTTCTAGAATTCCTGTCACTGCACAGCTACTGTCCCTTAGATTCAGTTTCTTTAGTAATTGTTCCAGGCAAATGATTCTCTCTGCTGCTATGTCCTTTTAAAACCTTCTAAAGGAAATTCTCCTTATTCGGCAATTCAAAATTATCCTTATTCAGGAAAGGGTATGAAAATTGCTTATGAGAATGTGCAAAAGTGAACAATAATTCCATAAAAATGAGGAAATGTATCTTTGAGAATTAGAATATTGGTCGAGAAGTGATTGCAGTATAAAAGTGGATGTCATGAAGTCTGATGGGTTTATAGTATTCTCTCGTTGCTCTCTTATTTTGTGTGGCCCTGTTACTTTGAACTTGTGGGTGAAGTAGGGACTGGAGTGGCCACAGTTGAGGAGATGGCTTTGCAGCTGGTCCCTGGCATTGTGTGAATAGCACATACAGTTGACTGACCTTCCAAGGGAGAGAAGAAAGTGAGTGGTTAGTACCCCAGGATCTCCTTCAGGGTACCACAATTCTCTAACCTTGTTGTGACCAGCCCTAGCTCCCAGAGATTCTCCCACCTTTCCCACAACACCGCAGGCTGGCAAACAAAGTTTAACACTCAAGCTTTGTGACTACTTTAGCATTCATTTTAGCTGGACGGTGGTGGCGCACACCTTTAATCCCAGCACTCAAGGACGTAGGTAGGATCTCTCTGAGTTTGAGGCCAGCCTGGTCTACAAGAGTTAGTTTCAGGACAGGCTCCAAAGCTACAGAGAAAACTTGTCTCAGAAAACCAGAAGAAAAAAAAAAAAAAGAAAGAAAAGATTCCTCTTAAAATCAGGAGGCAACGAAGGGCAAGTTGTAACAAGTCTTTTTCTGTTCCTCCAGCCAGCTCCCAAATAATGACACAGAGACTTCTTATTAATTATGAAAGCTCAGCCTGTAGCTTAGGCTCATTCCTAACTAGCTCTCATAACTTGAATGAATCAATTATTTTATTAATTTGTGTTCTGCAATATGACTTTTATCTTGTGCGTCTGATTCATTCTGTATCTGGATTGTTTCTCTGCCTCTCTTTTTCCCAGAGTCCTCTCTTTGACTAGAAGTCCCTCCTATCCTTCCTGCCTTGCTATTAGCCATATAGATATTTTATTTGCTTGTTTGTTTGTTCATTCATTCATTCATTTATTTCTTTTGCTTCTTTAGAGACAGGGTTTCTCTATGCGTCTCTGGCTGTCATGGAACTCACTGTAGAACAAACTAACCTCAGATTCACAGAGCTCCTCCTGCCTCAGCCTCCCTTAGTGCTGGGATTAAAGATGTGTACCACCACCACCTGGCTCATTTATTATATTTATTACAGCAATGTATCTTCACAGTGTACTAATAGCCCCAGCAGCAAGTAGGATCAGCAGACACATTAGAGGATTGTAAGTTATAGGAAATCTTTAAGAGAAAAGAAAATTTGGGGACCCTTGCTTGACCTAGAGGTTTAGTTAGAGCCTCATTGCTTTTTAGCTCCCACCACTGTGAACACATGCATGTATGTTCAAGGTAATTTGTTCAGCCCTGGAGTTTGTCCAAAGGCTTCAGGACTGTCAGAGACTTGGTGTATTCAAAGAGGTAAGGAATGCCCATGCAACCAGAGAAATGGTCAATTTGTTTAACTTAGCTTTTCTTATAAAAGTTGAAGTTCTTCAAGGCATCAGCTTCACTTGTCTTTGGAAGCTCGCCTCTCTGTCTCATTTTCCACCTTGCCTCTTCATGCTCCGTGCTTGCCACTGGCCACTTTCACTAAACTCTGTGGGAGACCTTGATTCCTGTCAGGTTTCAAGGGTCCGTAGCAGAAGAAAACCTCAGTAAGAAAGCAAGGGTAGAGCTTCAGCAAGCGGGATGCCTCGGGCTCAGTCAGAATGCTTGCTCGCATCCTTGAGCCGCATCCAGATCTGCCCAGCATGTACAGTCAGTAAATACCGGATATCCAGTATGCACGTTTGTTGTCAACCCAAGAAAAATGCCATTTATTTTTCTGCCAATTCCAAAGCCTTGCTCGTCCATGAAAATACAAGTAGATGTGGCATAGAGGAGGGTTTTGTTGCCTTTTCAACCCACCTGTGAATTTCATAGATCACATAATGGTTAGACTGTGACAGCCTGGCGGAGAAACGGATAGCACCGGGCAAAATGAGTTTCTCTGCAGTGCTTTCTTCTGGTTTTTTCAATGGAAGGGCATGAACTGTGAGTTTCTTTATAGTACTCTAGAAAATGCCAACAGTGCCGCGGAGCCTAAAGTCCATGCCATTCGCCAGACTTCCACCATCACAAGCCCGCTCTTACCAACTATTGTTACGTGGTTTGCCAACCCCCGAGTGTGCGCATGTGCACATGCATTGTGCTAATCTGTGTGGGCACTCACGAGTTTTTATTATTCCTCCTTGTTGCCCACTGAGTCTTCTTCCAGAGAGCCCTCACAATGGAGATGCACACGCGCCTAGAAGTTGTACAGGGAAGTTAGATTACTCTGAATAGTGACTTTGGATATGCTGCGTGGGGACAGAGAGGATTTCTCCAAGTAAACTTGTTGGTTTCCAAACCAGACACGTAATTCTGGGTCCATGTTAGTTTCCCACTTGGAGTTTCAACTCCAAAAAGCCACCTTTCTTTCTATGGAGAAAAGAGATGTAAAATTATGACTGCTCCCATCAGGGGATGGAGAGTAAACTTTCCTTTTTAAGCCACTTGTGGGTGCAAATAAAATAAACCTCCTTGCATTGAGTTTTCAAGTTTCTATACCACAGCGAATGACCTTCTAGTGGTCCATTTAGTCATCTATTTTTATATGTTTTGTAGGTGTTTTTTTTTTTTTTTTTGATTCGTTGAATATTTAGAATTGAAGTCATAGGAAAACAGTTGCAAGGTCAGGGACCCTGCGCCGGCAGGATAGCGGCGTATTGTCGGATTCTGTGGGTCCTCGTTTGATTCTTCGCGTCAGCCGCAGCCCACCCCTTGCTGTTCACGAAGTCACGTAGAGAAAGGAGAGAATCTTGAGGCAGGGAACTGACAGGGTGCCTGGAGAATCACGTGGCAGGAGATTGCCACTGAGGATAAACTCCTCGGTTAGTTAAGGCCCACAGCCATCGTGAGCGCTATTAACTAGCCCTTCCATTTTCCGTGTCTTTTCAGACGTCTGTTTTATAGATAATCTTCTCCCAAATAGAAGGGTTTTATTTTCTGCTTAATTGAGTGTAAACCATTGATTACATGTTTGCTTCACCAGCTCCCTGTATTGTGGCATTTTTCTGCTGTTGGGAAATTGATCAGAAGGGGACTGGACTTTTTTTTTTTAAGTGAAGTTTTGATTAGGGAAGAAGTCAAACTGTGCGGTGTTCATGGGCGATCAAGCAAGCCAATGAAGCATCTTGTGTGCCCCAGCTAATAAGAGGAAAATGGGTCGGCTTCCAATTTTCTCATTGTTCTCCGCTGTAAGGGTGTCTGTAAGTACTGCTTTAAAGCGCGCTGCTTCATCTTCTCCTGAAGTGCCGCTGCTCAGTCCTCACTTCTGCCCGGAGTTCAGGCCCTGAGCATGGAGAAGAGGGAAGGCAGGAAAGCGAGGATCCAGGATGAGCTTGTCTTGTAAATTCTAGCCCTCAGCCGTCATACGTTTATGCGGACCAAGAGCCATCACAACAGGCATGACAGGAATTTTTAGATGCTGTGAGGAATGATGTCACACATAAGAACAAGCTTCAGCAATTTCTATCTGCATGTTCCAATATATCTGTCTGTGCCAATCGCTTGCTTGCTACACAGGACAATGCAGGTTCAGTGTCCAGTGGCACCAGAAAGCAGAGAGAGGATGGAGGGATTTGTGACTTTCCCATTTTACTATTTATAGATGTGTCTGACATCCTGAAATGGATTCAGATTTCTTAAGGCTACAGGGCCACCAGACAGTATTAATACCAACAAAACCACACATTTCCCCACTTTCCAGAAGGGAAGTTTCTGCCAATTAGTAAATTCCTTGACTTTTGATGTGAGCTTCCTTTTAATCCCTGTTTACTTTGTTAGCTTTGAGCAGTAACAACGTTAATGAGTTTGACAACTATTGTTTTGCAATAGTATAATCCTGTATTATCAGGTCATAATGAAGTTTGGCGCCCTCTGAAGTTAAAGCAAGCGCTGGTGATTAAATCCTCCATAATTCATGTTGGGTAAAATAAGAGGATCTCACAATAACTTTTCTCTTTAACCAGAATCAATGCTCCACTTCTGAGTTCTGCTGGAAATGCAAAAGTATGGGGAACAGTATTCAGAGTCTCCGTTTGGAAGGAGCACAATATGGTCCAAGGGAGAATTACAGAGAATACAGAAATGAATTCAGATAGCACGCGATGTAGGATTAAGAAAAAACTCTGTCCCCTCCCATCCAGTCCCAAGCTGTGATTGTTTCATGTGCATGTTAGCTACTGAATTTTTTAAGGTGATTTTTATCAGTCCTGACTGTTTTCTGGGGGAACCTTAGGGTCTTCTAAGTACAGGAGTATGTTGTCTGCAACCACAGATAGTTGGACTTTCTTCTCTCCCATTTTCTACTTCTTTTCCCCCTGCCTTGTCTTTCAGAAATAGCATTTTCATATGGGAGCAACATTGTTTTTGTTTATTTCTCTGTAGCTTTAAAGCCTGTCCTCGAACTACTCTGTAGACCAGACTGGCCTTGAACTCGGAAAGATCCACCTGTTCTGCCTATCTCTGCTTTCCAGATCGCTGGTGTTAAAGGTGAGCCGCCACCACCTGGTGGCAACATTTCTTTCCAAGCTAGAACATTAAATGTTGGTCTGTTACCATGGTGGCTTGTATGAAGATGACCCCCGTGATCTCATTTTTGAATGTTTGGTCTCCATAAATGGTGGACGATTTTTGAAGGATGAGGAGGTGTGGCCTTGTTGGAGAAGGTGTGTCACTGGCCATGGGCTGTGAGGTTTCAAAATCCCACACCTAACCCAGTCTTGTTCTCTTTCTCTGACTCATGCTTGTATATCAAATGCAGGCTTGTAGATCCTGCTCCAGCTCTATGCCTGCTTGCTGCCGTGCTCCTTTCCATGATGGAAACAGACTGAACCCACTTTAACTGTGAGCAAGCCCCTAATTAAATGCTTCCTTGAATCAATTGCCTTGGTCACTGTGTCTTTTCAAGGCAACAGAACAGTCACTAAGATAGGTGCTATCATCAAATCCACGTTCTATGTTCACATTGTACATTTTGTCCCTGTTAGGTTGTCTACAGCTGTTGACTCCCCCGATTCCTAATGCAGGAGTGTGCCTCACTTGTAGACACTATGGCGTTTTGGACTCTTGAGTTTGATGCACTTCCTGACTCTTGGAGATTTGTAACTGATGTTTAGAAGAGCAAGTGTCAGTTACCTGAATCGGTTTTCCCCAGTGTTTCCTTATGAATATATTGAGATCACAGGTAATGATATCGGTGTGACAGCTAAAGACACAGGATCCTGTTGGTAACCCTTAGCTGATGTTGATTTTCCCAACTGTCTAAGTCCACCATATTTCCGTGTAGTGTAAAGATACAGAATGTTTGCATGTATGTATGTATTTGTACCATATGCTTGCCATGTCCACAGAAGCCAGAACTGAGGCTTGGAATCATTTGGGATGCAGTTATGTATCGTGCTGCCATGTGGATGCTGGGAAGCAAACCAGGATCCTCCACAAGAGCAGCTAATTCTCTTAACCTCTGAGCCACCTCTCCAGCCCTCTGAATTTTTAAGAATGCACTGTTTGTTGAGTGATATTTTAAATCTGGTTTTCATCAGATGTTACCTGCTGATAATGTTTGTTACTGCCAGGGATGTTCTACGATGGCTTTCTAAGTCTGCAGCAATGCTGTTGTTCCACATCCATCCCTTCTACTGAAGGATGACTTTCCTGACTTCATCTTTTAATTAGGCTTTGACTTTATTGTTAGGGATCACATGTGCTTGCTTTATGCAACGACTGTTATCTTCCGTGGCTGCTGTGTTCAAATACAGTGTCTGAGTCCTGACTACTGAGAAGGTGATACGTTTGTCCTTTTTTGGTTTTGGTATGCTGAATTTGAATAGGAAAATTAAATATTACCACCGTTGTAAAGTGGATGGATGGAGAGAGAGAGAGAGAGAGAGAGAGAGAGAGAGAGAGAGGAAAAAGAGAGAGAGGTGTGTGTGTGTGTATATATGTATGTATGTAAGAGGCAACTCATACACAGTGAGTAGGTAGTCTCTGAAATACATGGAGTTTTTTAACCAAGTCTTTTGTTAAGGACTGCTAAATTAAGACTCTTTGTATATGACTATTCTCATACTTTTTGTAAAAAGATATTTTTTTTTTCCCCACTTAAACTTTTCAACAGGGTATATGGGACAGCTGTTGTGTTCATTTTAGTGGCAGCGTGTGATTCATTTTGAAGCCTGAAGGTGAGCTTTGAAACACAATTACTACCCTTCAATATTTATGGGATGGAGAACAGTCCACAGCTTGATAAATTAGGTTAAACTGGACCTTAAATTTAGCTTTGGGTGCATTTCAGGAAAGATATTGTCATTTCTATTCTTTGGCTTTTCTTGTCTCTTTTTTCGACTATGTTTTGGTTTTTGGCTTATTTAAGCCAGCCTTTTTGCTTTTTATCATGCAAACCAGTGATGACCATATTTGTAGTCTCCCTTCTTCCCTCTCTTTTTCTCTTTCTCCCTCTCTCTCTTCCTCCTCCTTTTTCTTCATTTCATAGCCAAGCTTCTCACTTTTCTTTTCAGTTCCTAACTCAGTAAGTCCACACTGAGCAAACATGTCTGGATGCTGCGACACCAAGAAGATTTACAGACATTCTTTGAAGTCACTATTTTAATATCTTCTAGCCCGTTTTACTCTCAACTTGGCAAGCTTTGAAATCATCAAATCTAGGAGTCCATCTTGAATTGGCAAATTCGGAACAACGTCCTCTATTCAAAAGTGGACCTCTTTTTCCTCCGTTTTATTGTTTGTCTTTGACATAAGGTCTCACGTGTCCCAGACTGAGCTCTAACTTACTAATTTGTGAAGGGGCCTAAAATTTATGGAGTCTTTGTTCAGCATCCAGTGTTAAATCTACCACGATGCTTGCCCTGTGAGAGCCAGTGGGCAGTTTGTACCAACTCGCTCACAGGAAGCACAGCTCATATTAACGTGACGTGAGTGAGAAACTTTACATTGGTATGAAGACTTTTTTTTTATAACTAACATGTGCTATTAGAAAAATTGATGAACTACATCACATGTAGTTCTAGGAGAAAAGGGGATGCTTTGTGGATAGGAGCTGTTGTTTTCAGAGGTCTGTTATGGTTAAATTTCTTCTTATTTCATCTTTGACTTTTTCCTTCTCTGTTCTATCCTGTGTGTCAACTCAGATTCCTGCTGGGTCTCTTGAAATTGTAATCCTCCAGGGAGGTTTATGCCTTTAATTCATCTGACACTATAAAACAAACTCTAGGCCTTGTGATGGGCTCAGAGCAAGTCTTCTTGGCAAGGACCTAAATGATGACCAGAGAGATGGGATTAAGGCTCGAGAGAACCAAGTCCAAGGTCCAGAGCTTTGTACATAGCAGCCTGCCTTCTGGGAAGCATGTGGGTACTGAGGACACCGAGGTAGCCAGGAATCTCTTACAGAGGCTGGTGTTTTCTGATCCATATCACATAGGGTGTGCATGGAATGTTCTATAGTGAAGAAGTTGGATCAAGTAGTGTTCTTAAAACCCTATTCCCAGCTGGTAACACTAGAGTATACAGATGTTTCTGTGTTGAAACTGTTATTGTGATAGATGGCCAGGCATCACTGCAGCCTACTCGTGGTGTATAGACGGATGGCTGCTGCAAGCCCTGTGTGGTAGCAAGAATGTTCTGATTGATGTGCTCGGAATGTGAAAAAGTGAAGAACCTATTATGGTTTTACTGGGTAACATATTTGGGTGTCCTAGTGATTTCTTTAAAGGTTGGAGAACTCCAGGCTACCTGGTTTGGAAATGGCTATCCCCTTGCTAAGAAGGATCAGATGTGACCCTATCAATTGAATGCCAGGCACAGTTCTTCTGCATTAAATACAGCAACTATAATTGATCTCCCTAAGCACCCTATGAGGTGGGTTCTGTTACTGTCCCTTCTGTACATTCTGGGTGGCTTGGTTATATGGACTAGAGATGGCGTTAGTGTCTTTGTAACCACGACAGTCCCTCTACCTCTGCTCTCAGTATTGGAAGACTGGGTGGCCTGAGCTTTAAAAATGCATTTTGTTGTCCTTAGGCACAGACCTTCTGACCATTGGTTTGTAGAGGGGAGAAGTCCTGTGCGTGGCTAGTCCAGAGATGGCATCACTGGTCCAGTGGTTCCCTGCCAGCTAGCCCGTTGGCTGTGTTAGCTGTGTGTCAGGGGTGCTTTTGTTTTTATGTTCCAGTGTTTACATGGTTAGAGGCCAAAGCAAACTTTTTATTAACACAAACAGTTCTTGAGGAATATGAGGCAAAGTGTGTTTGCTTTGGATGAACTTCTGTCTTAGGGTTGTCTCTTATCTGAGACGTTAGCGGATTCAGTGGCTAAGAGCCACTCTGGTAGCGTTACCCAGACAGAAACCAAAATGGCACTGTGTTAAGAAGTTATTTAAATATGGATGACTCTTATTTGGCACCAGAAATTCGTGAAAACGATAACCATGCAGTCTGAAAACGATGCCAAAAGTGAACCCCCTTCCTCTGCTGGCTGCTGAGATGCAGAGGCATGTTGTAGGAGGCTATGTGTTCGTTTCCCAGCTGCCCAGACTCCCAAAATAACCACACAGAAACTGTATTAATTAAATCACTGCTTTGCCCATTAGTTCTAGCTTCTTAATTGGCTAACTCTTACATATTAATTTAACCCATTTCTATTAATCTGTGTATTGGCATGAGGCTGCAGCTTACTGGGTAATATTCTGGCATCTGTCTCTGGTGGGGCTATATGTCTTCTCTCTTACTCCACCTTCTTTCTCCCAGCATTCAGTTTAGTTTCCCCCACCTAGCTATACTCTATCCTATCACAGGCCAAGGCACATTCTTTATTCATTAACCAGTCATATTCACAGCATACAGAGGGGACTCCCACATTTGAGGACTCTGGTGGGAACTGGAGAGAGGATATTACTAAGAATAACACATAGTTTCTGGATCTTCAAGCCATTCTTTGTTAGTTTCAATGATCTAATGGCTCTTATAGAAAAAAAACAACTAATTCACTTTGCAGATAATAAACTGAGTCTTGATAAAGGTAATTGTCTTGCTTAATGTCACCCAGATCTTTTAAATTTAGTTTTCCTGTAATGTTTATGACTCCAGAACACCCCTCCCTCCCTCCTTCCCTCCCCCCTTCTTCCTTCTCTCCCCCCCTCCCCCGCCCCCAGGGTGGGAGTGTATGGTCTGTGCTGTATGTGCTGGAGGAGGTTATCTGGAGTCTTTTCTTTAGCTCTCCATCTCATGCTTTTGAGACAAGAACACATACTGAACCAAGCTTGCCAACTTGGCCAAAGCTTGCTTGGCTGTGAGCTCCCCAGCTGGTGTCTAGGCATTTGCAGCCATACCAGGCCTTTGTGTGGGCCTGAAAATTTGCAGTCAAAGTCTTCTGACTTTCACAACAAGCTCTCTTAGCCATTTTGTCCCCAGAACTGGGACTCTTAGAGGTCCTGGGCACTCAGGGAGCTCTGGGTGAATTGAACATAAGGAAGTAAAAGGATAAGCAATTGTCTGGGACACCACCACGTCTTAATAGCTACAGTTGCTAAGCTTGCTTTTTTTTTATTGAGTTTTTCATGACTTGGAAAAAGTACCAGCAGTATACCATTTATAGATAAGAAAAACCTTACTATAGCTCACAGTTTGAGGAGTGTGTAGCTGTGGTCGTTAGCTCTGTTGCTTAGGCCCTTTGGTGGCGTAATTTGTTTGGGCAGAAGCTTGTGTTAGAGATAGTTTTTTTTTTTGCTTCATGGTTGCCACAAACCAGAAAGAAGGGTGGGGTGGGGTTCTCTGGTCCCAGTGTCTCTTCAAGGTCATGGGTCAGTGACCTGCCATCTCCCTCCTAGTGCCTGCCCCCTAATGTTTCCAGTATGAAGTCATCCCATTAACTGGAAATGTTTCCGGATCCTCTTGTTTAATCTTACGTTTGTTGAACCCTCGGCAAATATCTCTGGATGTTAGGGATTTTCATCCTCAGCTCACTTGAAATTTGTGACACCATATTTCTTCGCCTCAGGGCTGTCCTGAGAAGTGTAGGATGTTTTGCAGGATCTCAGGCCCCTCTCCTCTTGAGTTGTTAAGACGCAAATTCTCAAATTACTAAGTGTTCCAGAGGAGTTGATCGGTGTTGGGGACCTCTGCTTTGTAAACAAACTGGTGTGTATTTAATAGGAATTCCAAAACCTCCTCGTGCTGAAAAGAACTTACCACATCGGTTCTTACCTCGCAATGATTGTTGGACATTCGAAGAGAAACCATGGATTCTGTGAGGTGATGGGGCTGGGTTCCTCTGGGGCTATCCTTTTTGGCCAGTACTGTCAGAAATAGTCATGACGAGCCAACCACCATGTCTGCTGATGGAAAATCCTGTCACAACTGAAGTAAGTAATAGCACTATTGATGACCCTTTCCGATAGGCCTGTGATGATCTCTGATGGCATGTTTAGCTTTTGGGTGGATGGAAGCCCATGGCCTACTATGTTAACACATTCCAAAGATTTTAATCTTTTAGTTAAAGATAGTTGGTTTGGACACAGAGGTGGGCCTAAAATGGCTAAGGCTAGTCGAAGAGATTGAGAATAGCCTTCCAGCCTCTCTGCAGTCCCAATGTTCTAATCGGTCCGTCCGTGCAAGCTCAGGTCATCTCCGGTTCCACAGAAGCCAGTTCTTGGGCTGGGCTACACTGCAGCAGTGAGGCCCATTTCCTGGCATGTGTGAGGCCCTGCTTTTGAACCCTCCCACTGAAAAGGCGAAGAGAAGCCAGCTTTGTTTCTCACACAGCTACTGAGCTTGAGTGCTGAGTGCCGAGACATCTTCCAGCCCTGCTTCTCAGCTCTCAGGTCCACTGGTTTGTCACGCAGAGGTCAGGTTTACAGCTGAGCTCAAGAGGTGCCCAGGCTTCTCAGCTTGTAAAATCACATGCTGTGCATATAAATGTGTAGGAGTTTGACCTTATAAACTAAGGAACAATTATCCACATGTCTTAAGACACAGCCACCTTTTGACTCAGCAAATATTACCCGGGGAGCATTTTATCTTAGGAAGTCAGAATTTTTGTTCCTGTTGTAAATACCTGTTTATTGGACTCTACAGTTGCAGTTTTAGGAAAGGATGGGCAGTGAACAGGGCCTGGCACAATAGATGCTGGTGAAATTGAGGATTCTGTGACAGGATTTAGTTTCTGTGTCGCACTTGCCTCCTGCCGCTGAAAGTGAGCCAGCCAGGCTGGCTCTGGGGGTGAGTCCTGCCAGCTTCCAGTGGCTGCCGCCAAAGCTCAGTTTAGAAGGCATTGTGTTAGCAGGTGATTCTCCTAACGAGTTCTTTGTCTTCCAAAGCCAGCTTTGACAGATAGGAAAGTGAAACCATTTCATGTTGAGTTCAGCACAGTTCAACAGCTAACCTGCTTAGCTGTCTTTTTTTTTTTTTTTTTTTTTTTTTTTTTTTTTTTTTTTTTTTTTTTTTTTTTTTTTTTTTTTTTGGTAACCTTAACTTTTGTTGGGAGGTCACAATGATGGTGATGAGGAACAAGCTTATATATCCTTTACTCAGTTCCCCAAAGGCTGCATGCGACAAAACAAGAGGGTGTTGCATTGCAGTATCTTGACATCAGTACCCTCCCTGATCTTATTCGGATGTCCAGGTTCAGTTTTCATATCTAAATGTGTAGGTTAGTTCTATATAACCTTTAAAATTATTTTATTGTATGTTTGTAGTGCTCTGTTTTTCGTAGCATGTATATATGTTTACCACATGCATGCAGTGCCGTCAGATCTTCTGAAACTAGAGTTATGGATGGATGTAAGCCACCGTGTTCATGTTGCAGTGGATCCCAGGTCCTTTGGAAGAGCAGCCAATGTTTTTACAATGACGCTCTCCCTCCAGCCCCAATCTTGCTATAGTTCTTACTGTATATTGTGTAATGAGGTTTATTCCCGTGACCTCACACAGACTCATCCTCAAGTTCTGTAAGATTCATCACCACATGGTAATGTGGTTATCATGACCAAGGACAGGATTCGGGAGTGGACAGTCTCTTTACCTTATGGGTCCTTCTTGGTTCCTTCTAGGGAAACATCATCTTCTGCCTCTTTCTTTACTCCTGAAAGTCATTGATTTGCCTACATTTCTAAAAATTTCTGTCATTTCAAAAAAATGGCATAATTATCAAATTTTAAAGTATTGGAGATTCACTAACTTTCAGGTAGAATCATCACCAGGATATGATCGAAATTCTCAAGTGTATCTGTAGCTGGTTCCTTTTGAGGGCTGTGGTTTTTTGATTTTCAAGACATGGTTTCTCTATATGACAACCCTAATTGTCCTGGAACTAGCGCTGTGGAGCAGGCTGGCCTTGAATTCATAGAGATCCCCCTGCCTCTGCCTCCCAAGCGCTGGGATTAAAGGTGTGTGCCATCATCGTCTGGTCCAGCTGGTTCCTTTTTATTGCTCAGTACTGTTCTAAGGTGCTGTGTCCCTTCTACCCTTCGCATTTTGAGTTTAAGCCCCCTCTGTCAGAATTTCCTCCAGTGGATCTCAGTTTTGTTTGCCACCTGCAAGAACCCTTTGTTTAGCCCTAACATTCTGAAGATTCCTTTATGTGTTCTTCTGAAGCTGTGGTATTACTTTTTCAAAGTCATTTGGGGGTAATGTGTTTTTGAGGTGTGAGGTTTAGGTCCGTGCTCTTCTGTTTGTTCTTTTGCGGTTTCTGCCTATGGGCAGTGAGTTTCCCTAGCACCATCTGCTGAGGATGCTGTTCTTCTGTCATTCATTTTCAATCTGCAGAACAAAGGCAGCTGAGCATGCGTGTGCGGGTCTGTGTTACCTCCTCAGTGGCACTGATTCATGTCCTTCATTGCACCGCCATCACCGTCTTCCTGGCTGCAGCTCTGCACAGTCTCGGGGTGGCAGCAAATGTCCTCTTTATGCTGTGATTGTGGCCAGATGTTCTAGGGCCTGTGTTTCCCGTATGAAATTTATAATCTAGACATGTATGAAAACACAGCCAGCACTGGGCAAACCATTAACTCCAGTGCTGAGCAGGCAGAGTCAAGCAGATCTCTGGTCTACAGAGCGAGTTCCAAATCAGGTTCCAAAAGTTACAGAGAAAACTGTCTTGAAAACAAAACAAAAATGAACAAAAACAAAAAAAGCCACAGACAGCATTTTGGTATGAGCTATTTTAACAGTATAGTTTAGCGAGCAGAGACTCATTGTCAGCTTTGCTGTGTTGACCATACAGTCCAGCACAAGGCCCTGCCTCTGTTTATTTGGACTTCCCTGGATTTCATTCATATCCTTTTGGCTTTCAGCCTCCCTTTCTCGTCCGTGCTTTCTTTAGTATGTAGCTAAGTGCTTCATTGACTCTGGAATAATGCATAGTGTGATGCATGCTTCATTTGTTCATTGTAAATATATAGAAATGTGGTAGGTTTCTCAGGTTGGTCTCTTACTGCGCTGAACTCGGGACTGCATTAGACAAACACACTTCCTTCCTGCTGTATGAGTAGCTAGAACGTTGAGCAGGTTAGGGGAGAGCGTACCTTGTACTTACACGGTCAGTCTTTCAGCTTTAAATTCAATGACGCAGGTCAGGTTTTCTGTGGCAACGCTGTCAAGTCGCAGTGATCCTTCTGTTTCCTGGGGCTCAACCATTTTCCTGGTTGGAGACTGGAGATTGTCAAACGCTTTTTTGTCTGTCAACTGATACCCTGTGATCCGTCTCACTCTGTGCTTTGAAAAACTTTTCACATTTGTTCACTTATTTGAATGTGTGAGAACACATGTAAATGTATACAAGGCATGCATTCAGAGGGCAGCTGGGTCCTGGGAATGGAACTCGATCATCAGGATCGACAGCAAGAGTTTTTACCTGCTAGGCCATCTCAAAGGTCTTTAGATTTTTACTAATAACTGTATTTGGCCTCCATTTTTCTAAGCACTGTATAGCTTCTGCCTTATTGCAGAGGTCCTCATCCTTCTTTCTCTCGCTTTGTCTTTACGTATTTATTTTTCTGATCTGTGTGCTTCTCTTTTCTAGATTTCTGTGTGTTAGGGCTTAGACCACCCACACTCCAAGTGTGAAGTAGGTGCTGTCACGTGACTTTTCTTGCTTGAAAGCCCACTGTGACATAAATTACAGAGCTTTTCTTCCTGATCAGAAATTACTTTTCCTTCTTTTCAATGGATTCTCTGGACTCATTGACCAAAGACAATGGAAAAGCGTTTTCTTTGAATGAGGTTTTGCAGCTGAGAGGAACAAATACAGAGGAAGGAAGAAGTGGAGGAGGTTCCCCAGTGAGAAAAATAGGTGACTATATTGACTCTGAGGTTGATTAATCTGGCCTGAAACTGGATTCTAGACACTTGTCCTGTTTGTGTTCCTAGATAGCCCCCTTAAATTCTCCTAAATACTTTAATCTGTGCAGTCTTTCCGTTTGGATTAACAGAACTAATGCAGGCGAGCTACAGTGCCTGATGCCTGGGTGCCTTCCACGCACTCCAGGGAAGGTGGCCAGTTCTGCTCATGCTTCCTGGGCTGTGTATTGTAGTATGGAGCAGAACGAGTAGCTAGAAGGTGGTGCTACTCACACTGAATTGGTATTATATTTAGGTAAAGGAAACACAAGGGAAATGTTTTAAGAAAAATGAACAGAAACCCACTCCCACCCCAGACAACTGTGTTTGAACGTTAGAAGACTCGCGGATCTGAAGTGATTTCCAATTGTTTTTGCTTTGAAAGCTCGATGGTGAGCAGGCGAGTGTGTGGTCACTTCTGGCTTTCCTGAGGTCTCAGCTTGGTTGTAACATTGTTGTCTTCCTATGGTGAAGCATGAACCTACCCCAAGCCCTGCTAGCAAGGGTGTCCCAGCCAGATCCCCCTGCAGGCTCATCTTGCACCTGTTCCTGGGTTTTCAGAACCAGCTTCTGTATTCTGATTCAGTAGGCATGGAATTGGTAGGGAGAGGGGGCATCAGGATGACGTCAGCATTTGGGATCTGGCAGCTGTAACAACATCTTCAGTTCTGTTGCCTGCTTTGCCTGCAAGCCTAGGAAAATCATTTAACCTTTTCGCACCTCCCTTGACTCAGCCTTTTGAGAGAGGCAGCGTTGGGCATAATAACCCTGACCTACTTTACATGGTTGTTGTTAAGAATTACTTTTAAAAATGACTGCAAAGCACTTTACAAATAGAAATTGCTCTATAAATGCCTTTTTAAAAAAATGTAATTTTCTAACACAGCTTTAAACACAAATAGTCTCGTTGAGTGCATCAGCTCAAATTACAAGTATCAGATGACATGACAGGATGGCCGGAACGCCTGCTTTCTTCTCCCTTTTTAAGTCCCTAAAGTTGGAAGCAATCAGGGAAGAGTGTGAGGTTGTAATATCTCCTTTATCGCTAAAAATTATGCTGATGCTGGCCTTAACATGCACGTTTGTTTGGGTTTATGTTTTTAATAGGCTACTCCCGCCGACTTGAGAATTTAATTAGAAAAATGAATGACTTCTTCCAAGGCTGTTGTGGCACTAATTCTTCCCACCCCGGTCTTGCAGTGAAGGGTCTGCTCTTCCTGCTAGGGAGTCCTCTGTGGATCTGTTAGTGATCTACAAATGGATGTACTTCTGCAGCCTTGGCAGACACCTTTAGTCCCTGTCCTTTGATGCAAGTCGGCTCAATCTTCCTCCCACCCACCCTTAAGGTGCTGCCTGAAACAGCCCAGAGTGAAGTCCCTAAACAGTCCTTCTTCCAAGGCTGAGACCTTGGGATGTGGCGGGCTTGGGATTTACAGGCTCATTTTTCGCATCCAACCTGTTGGGAAGATTGTTGAGGTAGCTCAGTAGCAGATGTGACAAACAGGAGAGTCCGTGAATTCAAGTAATGTTATATTTTCTGTCGGTTATTGTCGTTATATGCTGTCTTGTAGGGGTTGGTAATTTGGCTCGTCAGTGAAGTACCATGATTTCTTGTATACCTGAGTTCAGTATTTCTAGCCCTGGGGAGGCAGAGACGAGAGCATCCTGGGAGTTTCCTGGATAGCCATTTTAGCTAATCAGTGAGCTATGTGTTCAGTGAGTGATCCTATTTAAAAAAAAAAAGACTGGCTAAGTGGATAAAATGTTTACTAACCATCAATGACAGGTAGGCTTGAGAACTTCCATGTAATACTAGGGCTTGGAAAGCAGGATCCAGACATGCCTGGATCAAGCTAGCTAGCCAGTTCTCCTTATGGCAGAGAGTTCTTGGTTCAGTTGAGAACTCTGCCTGACATGGTTTCTCTTTTTCTGTCCCTCCCTCCCTCCCTCCCTCCCTCCCTCCCTCCCTCCTGTGACAGAGAGAGAGAGACAGAGAGAGAGAGAGAGAGAGAGAAAGAGGGAGGGAGGGAGGAAGGGAGGGAGGGAAGGAGGGAGGGAAGGAGGGAGGAGGGGAGAGAGGACATGGCAAAAAAAAAAGACTAATGATCAAGGAATGCGATCAGCTTTAACCTCTGGCCCCCTTCACGTGTGCACACAGCCACAGGCCATGTGCATATACCACACAAGTACATAGACATAAAGAACATGAGAAAAGTGTCAGTTCGGGTGCTGGCACACAGTGTGGACTCCAAAGCTGAGGAATCTGCTAGCTGAAAGTGTAGTACCCTTAAAGGACAGAAGGAAATCCAGATAGACTTCTGTGGATTCCAGAAGTTTCAAGAGTCTTCATCTAAATATTCTTAAACCCTGGTGTCATCTAATTTAATTTCATATATGCCTTATATTTTGCTGCATTTTCTCTTCAGTCGTATTTTGTTACCGTACTCGGACACGGATCCAGACAGCTCTTTTCGAGAATGTGACAATAGCTCTTACCAGACAAGTTTGGAGGTTGGGTTGCAGGCAGAGAACTGTTTCAGTGTTTTGAGTTTCATCTGAAGACTTTTCTGCTTTTAATTACTACCTGGTGACAGCTGATGCTGAGAAAATGTTTGTTCTGGGTAATAATACACTGGGATCAGGTTCCAGTTGGAAATTAGATTCCTGAAGGTTGGGTGTGGTATTCTTGCCCCTTTGGAAGTTATCACCTGGGAATGGCCTTCTACTACCCGTGTAAAAATTGTACCCAGACACAGATAATATATGGTGTAGGGTTCCTCTGACCTTTAGGCACATGTGAACATAGCTACAGGAATATGTGCATATACCACACAGAAACACCAGCAGAAAGGAATTTAGAAGGGGGTTTCAGGTTGCGTTTTGACTTGGGGAGAGGGCTGTGTGTGGATAGCACCCTAGGCCATGACTGCAGCAAACCCCAAGCCTTTTCACAGTTTCTGAGCTAAGCCAGTTCACCAAGTGCTCTCCTAGGGTAGCCACCTGTTCCTGGGGTCTGAGAAGTGCTGTTGAGGAGATATTCAAGACCAGTTTGTAGACTGCCTTGCCTTTTTCTTCTCTTTTGAGTCATATATACTGTTGCCCGAGAGCCAAGCCTTTCAACACAGCAGAATCAATGCATTATGCTGTAAACACATTTATTTGAAAGTGTTTCATACCCCTCCTCCCAGGCAGGTTCTTGTCACGGATTGAAAGCTGATGAAAAAGAACAAAATGGAGTCTGAGAAGGGGTCTCCGTTGGTAAAAGAAATGGCTTGCCACCCAGTACCTAGCAGCCATGGACAGAGCGTGGATACAGGAGGTAGAGATAGACAAACCTCTGCGGCTCACTGGCCAATCAGTGTATCCAATAGGGGAGCTCAAAGTTCGGTGGATACCCTGTCTTAAAACATACATTCAAGAAAATTGGAGGAATAGCTTGATGGCTGACCTCTGCACCTGTGTGTGCACATGAGGATGAATGCTTGGGAAAGAGAAGAGCCCCACTGTGGTGTAGAGAGAAAGAAAGACACAGCGCGAGAGTTGCTGGTTTGTACCACGCGTGGACTGTCCTTGTCTACTTTCACAGACCTCATGTTGTCTACTATGGACATCTGGAGAGATGGAGTTTTCTTCTGGCTTCCAGGCCGATTAAAGCTGTTTTCTGCACATCTGGCGAGGTGGTATAAAGAGAAAGATGATTAGGGGAAAAGATATACAACGCTGCTTTGTAGCATGTGCTTCCAGCTCATGGCAGTGTTGTTCTTGGCTGTGACACAGGAACTTAGGCGTCAGGGTCCTTCTAGGCTCCAGGGGTGCATTTATCTAATTATTCTTTAATAATAATATGTCAGGAATCAGATATCACTGTCAGAACGTGAATGATCAGAGAACCGATTGAGTAGTGACCAGTGCCTTCCCGGTCTCTCCTTTATCCAAAAAGGGCAAGAGGCTCACTAAGCCCTGCCCTGCTATTTCCTCTCTCTCTCTCTCTCTCTCTCTCTCTCTCTCTCTCTCTCTCTCTCTCTCTCTCTCTCTCTCTCCTCAGTCCTCCAAGACCTCTGTGATTGATTTTGATCAGCTAATAGCTAGCTCTGACCTTTGATTCAAAGCAAATTTTGTTGACAGTGTTGGGAGCTTCAGAATGCGATTTAAAGAAATCACACATTCCCCCCTTTTTGTATAAATAAAAAGGGAAGGTTGTAACTGACTCAGGAAAATATACAATGAGAGCAATTATGAGTTAAGAATTATATTCACAATGTCCAGTCCATTTGGTTTTGGTAAATTCAGAGAAAATACTCTGTCATTTATCCTATTTTGGTGAATTCAAAGTTTTGTACCTAATTCACTTTTTACCGTTTTATATATANTCACGCTGACAAGAGGCCATAGTCTTGGTTTTTGGTCAAATTGACATATATATATCACAGCTTTGCTTACCATTAGCAGGCAGTGGTAACCAAGATCCCAGCTCTCCTGGGTTTCCGTGCTGGTCACTCCTGAGCTTGTCTCGCACTACTTCATGGGAGACACCGCTTTCCATGTCCTTTGGTTGGGGTGCAGAGTATGTGTTGGTAGCGGGCACACAAGGAAGGGCTGCAGAGTGCTCTGTCTTGTCTCCCTGGAGTGCTTCTGTTTTACCTTTCACTCTGGCTAAGCTGGTTGCAGACCTTGCTGAAAAGAGCCCTCTCTGCCTTGCCCCCATCCTTTTGGGGTGTGCTGTTCATAGCCTCTTGAGCTATGAACCCGCCACTTACCCTGCCCACGGGAAGCTGCCCCTTTCCTGCTGGTTTTCACAATACGGTGCTCCCACTGGGATGCCTTTGGCTTCTTCCCTTCCCCATCCGCAAACACTCAAAAGTTGCAGCCACGTGGATAATGACCCCCTAAGAAAGCCCAGTGAACAATAATTGTAGGCCAAGAATTCTTATTTTCATGAATTCAGAAACACGCATTTAAAAATACCCTGCTCCCTCCTTTCCCCCTCTCAAACCATGCTCCCTGCGGCCTATTATGAATACCTTAGCTGGACTGGTTCGGTGAAATGTGTGCACAGTTGTCCCCCTTTATCCTTAGGGAGTATGATTCACGACTCCTAGGGCATGTTTAAAACCTATGTACACACAGAGCTAGAGTTTAGCTTGCGTGTATAGTGTGGCGTGAGATTATCAACACAAACTGGCAACAAAACAATTATAATACAATGGGCATCTAGCCCTTGTTAGGATGCCCTTTTATAATGTGCCCACCCTTGTCTGGGGGGTAATGTGACCTGGTGCCCACAGGAATGACATTCCGCTTCTCCTGTACATGCCCATACTGCCAGCTTTACTGCCCCAGTGCTGTGGAGCCAGGGCAGATGCTAAGTGACCAATGGGCAACGGCCTATGTGCTGTGAACGTGCAGGACAGAGTGTTGGTTCACAGGCCCTCTGCAACAGAGGACAGTGACGTTGTTCAGATGGACGTGTGATTTTAAGCTCATGACGTCTTCATTTCTGGAATTTTTCCATTTAAGTTTTTTAGACTATGGTTTAGCAAAATGTAGAAAGCAAAGGCAGCCAGCCAGGCCATGGTGATGTATCTCTTTAATCCTGGCATTTGGGAGACAGAGGCAGGTGGACCTCTGTGTCTGAGTTTGAGGCCAGGCTGGTCTACAGTGAGAGTTACAGGACAACCAGAACTACTAAAAGAAACCCTATTTTGTGTAGTGTGTGTGTGTGTGTGGGGGGGTAGACAGGAAGCAAGGAAGGATAGAAGGGCATGGGTAAGGGGAGGAGCAACTATAATCAGCATTTTTTTAAAGGATTCCATCCTGGATTTTATAATCTAAATATGTAGCAGTCTGTACCTGTTTCATTATTTTTATTATTATTAATATAGGAAGCAAGTAATTAAATACCACTGCCCTTCACCCCTCCCCCACCCCCCCAACCCCCCGTGCTCCTCCTCTTATGTTTCTAGAAGGATTTGAGCCTGGCAGCCGCAAGGCGGATGTCGTGCAGACACTGGCAGGAAGAGGGGCTTCCATAATAGTTTCTTCACATCTTGGTGTTGGGTTTCTCGGGTGGGGCTGAGGATATTATAAACACTGAGCATCCTTTTCCCTACTGAGGACAGGGTCAGCCGTGGGACTCAGTGCTCTTCCATGCCACAGCCTTGTCCTGCCTCTGTTGCTTCTGCGCAATGATTTCAACAACCAAGAGCAACCGGGGAGCCCTCTCTGGGCTCCAGCTTGTCAGTAACTACTCCTTGAAACTGGGCCTAGCTGCTTTCTCTCAAGATGAAGCTGAGCTTTTCTTAGCACCCAAGAGACTGTCTATGTAAAGGGAAAACTGCATGCCGAGAGAAGGAAGTGCAGATGGCCTGCTCTCTGCCTGCCCAGCAGGGACCAGTGTTTTGCTTGGCTGTGGCTTAGTATCCGACTAATTGTCTGTGTACCAGCCCACCAAGCAAATGTGGGCATGCCGACCTTGAGGGAGAGCGGGACAATGTTGACCTAAGATTCATACAGATTCTCACAGGCTCCAAAGCACCCTGTGAGTTCCCGAAGGCCTCAGGCTCCTGGCTGCCTAGTTTCTTGGTCAGATTTCTGTCTCTTACATAATCCCTGAGTATACAGCTGGGCTTTTCACTACATTGGAATTGTTGCTCAGAGTTTAATATTGGCTTTCTAAAATGTTGTTCCTTGGGTGGCTTAAAAGACATGTAAATCAGTCTGTAAAAGCCTTGAAAGACATTTATATGAACACAGTTAGCATTTAAGATTTTACATATATATTTTCCTCCAGTTGACAAAAACTGGCCTAGCAGTTCTTACCCTGGGGTTTTACTCTAGTTCAGTAACTAGTTGAATATTATGGAGGAGGGGGAGGGATCTTTACCCTTTCCTCCTCACTCTCTTCCCTCTTCCCAGTGCCCCACTCTCCCCAGTGCCCCCTGCTTGTCTCCCCCTCTCTCCCCTTTTGTATATTTGAGCCAAAGATATGCAAATGTAAGGAAATTTCTGGAAGCCAGCGGCTGATTCCGATGTTTGTCCAGGTTTGTTGAGTTTTCCCTCTTGCCATCCTGTGAACAACCCACATGGCTCTCATAGAGGTTAGAGAACTTTCAACACAGTCACTAGAGATTAGGACATGGTCAGAGGATCTTTCCCATGTCTGTGTCCCCTTGACTCTTCTCGTTTGAAAGGCGACATATTTCATATCTGAACATTGACTTTACACAGCTGTATCCCGAAGCCCTCTTGAATTTCAGAGCAAACATTGTTATGAAAGACCATTGCAGTCATTTTCCCCACTCACCTGCTCTTATTTATTTATGATGTAAGCACATAGTTTTATTTTCTGGGTTTCATTCAGTTTCAGAATTGATTGTGACAGAATTAATTTTGAAGAGATTCTTTTGGGGGCCATAGGATCATCTCTAGAGAAAATAAGAGACTCAGAGCTTTTCACAGTTACCGGATTGTGTGCATACGTCTTTGTTTACATGTGAAATGTGTTATGTTGTGTAAATCTACCCTGTGTAAGTTAGACTTGTGTTGGATTTTGTGTTAGTTATTTATTTGACACACTCTTACTGTGTGACCCGATTGGCGCAGAGCTTGCTATGTAGATTAGGAAGCTTCAGCTCATCCACGGCTTCTGCGTCTGGAGTGCTGGGATGACAGACATACATGAGTTAAGAGAGTTCAGAGCTGTCCCAAGCCTAACATTGATTGCTGCTGGAGGAAATGAGAAGCAATGTGCTCCAGGCTTCTCTTCGGAAACAGATGTGTTTTCCTGCCAATGAAACAGAACGAACTGAACGAAAGCATTAAACTCGTTTAAGTTGAAAACTTTCAGGTAGACAATCTGGGATTTCAGAGCAGAACCTCAAAAGGTGTGATTTGGGGTGATTTGTGGTATATGTGTGCGCGCGTGCGTATATATGTGCACATATATACTTTGTGTTTGTGTGTCACTGCTTGCTCCTCTTCCTTCTTTTAATAATAGCAACATAGTTTCTCCAGAGATATCTATTGTAGAACAGTAACTACTGGCCAGGTTTTTCCTGGATAGGCACTTTGTAACTTTACTAAGAGAAGCCAGGATTGAACGTCCAGTTTTAGACTAGAAGCTTTCTTTCCAATACTCAGAAAGCTTTCCTCTGGATCTGCACGCATGCCTCCATTGTCATGGAGATTGTCACTAATCTACAGTCTGGCCAGCAGAGCCCAGATGTGGCTTTCTAAGACCCAGTGGCACAGCCGACTTTCTCCTCGAGTCCTGCTGTAATTGATAAAACTGCTTTTCATCTTTGAATAAAAACATTTTCTCCAAAGGTCCTCTTAAAGCTGTAACCTTGTGCTGAAGGGTATCTGGGGGAATTGTTTCTTTTAGGAACTAAATTTCTAGTAAAGAAGGTGAGGGCCACACCCAGCAGAACCATAAACACAGTGAGTGGCAGCACCCAGGGTGAGGAGTTGACCGAGGAGATCACAGCAGTGCTCAGGTACCCTCACTTGTCCTGTCTGTGGGACATCATTCACCCTTGAAGTAGAGCTTACTGTTGCCTGCCTAACCTTTGAGCAGAGACCTAGGTATAGGTCTGAATTGACATTTCAAGCCAGCATTTCAGAAAAGGAAGTCATGTAAAAACTTTCAGGTCGTTGACTCTCTGGCCTCAGTTCAGCACGCAAGCTTAAGAGAGCATATTGTGACTTGGAGTGTTTTCGAACCAGCAGTTTGAAGTCCAGACTGCTGACCATCACACCTTGGGGTGGAATTGGCAGTTCAGTCTGGTATAATTTAGTAAGTTGGCACAATAATAAACCCTGGCACCTTCTGTCTCTGTGTTTCTTGGGAACGGGAATTAAGAAAGCAAACATGACTTGCCATGGTGGTGTATGTCTTTAGTGCCAAAGCTCAGGGGGCAGAGGCAGGTGGATTTCTGCGCTCAAGACCAATCTGGTCTACAGAGTGAGTTTTATACAGCCAGGGCTTCATAGAGAAACTGTCCTGAAAAAAACAGTTTTTTAAAAAGGAGAGAAAGGGAAGGAAAGAAAGTAAACATGAATTATTGTGACTTCGTGTCCTTAGAGGTAGTCAGTGTCTGTTGCGGAGTTGAAAGTTACCACCTCTGGGCTACAGAATTGAGTGGCCTGAAGAAAGAGTATTAATGGGGTTGTTATGATTACAGGTTTAACCTTGCCAGGATTGATACTGCTTTGCAGTCTCCAAGCCCTGGACTCACTGAGTACCGAGTGCAGGCTGAGAGGCACCAGAGGGCCCTGACTTTCTCTCCTTTGTCGTCTCAGGAGACCTTTTCTGCCGCTGCTTTCCATGATGGCTTTTCTCAGAAACACCGAAGAGACTCTCGCCTGTCCCCAGAATAGGAACAAAGTGGATCATTCCCATTCCTTGCAATTTAATAACCAGATAGTTTTAATTGACAGGGTTTTTCTTGGCTTCATTTCTTGGCCAATTTTGAGATCGCATTTGGAGCACACAGCAGCCTACATGCTCAGAGGAAGCTCTTGAGCGAAAACTTTAAAAATGAGCCACCTGGAGTTGAGAGTTCCTGTTTCAGGGGCCAAGCAATGAAGAGTTAGGCGTTTGGTGGCCCTGGGAAAGCCGTTACCTCAGCTTGAGTGTGCCCGTCTCAGCTAGCCCATGTGTAGCCCTGTCGGCTCAGCCTCTCAAACCTCCGACTCTGTTTCCGTGAAGGGAAGTAAAGCAATCCTGATTTTAAAAATGATCGGGGGAATCCAGGCCCTTTGTAAGAAGAGAACGGTTAAAATGGTGGCCACAGTGCCCATGCACTGTCAGACCTACCAAGAGCGATTTTCTTTGCTGGTAAAGATTCAAGTTGGTTTCCAGGTCACTGGGGCATTTTATTTGGGAACTGTCCATCGAGGCATGTAACACATGCCTTTAATCCAGCACGAGGAAGCTGAAGCCTTGCTGTAAGTTCAAGGCCAGTGAGATCTACACACTGAGTTCTGGGTCAGCCAGTGCTATGTAGTGAGAAGCTGCCTAACACAGAAGAAAGTCCCCAGACTAAAGCAGCCCAGTCACTCCCATGCTTGCCGTGTAACCCTGAGGCCCTGAGTTTGATGCCTTGCACTGACATTAAAAAAGCCTGGATGGGCTTTTGTTCCCATAATCTCAGCACTGGGAGGGTCTTCAGCACCCCCTGGCCAACTAATCTATCCTATTTGGCAAGCCCAGGTCCCAGTGAGAGACTGCCTCAAAAAATAACAAGTGAAGGCTTTTGCTGTTGGCCTCTGGCCTGCGCATGTGCTCACAGCAGTGCAGACACAAACATACAGAGTACAGATGTCAAATTCAAAGGGTTTAGCCAGTATATTCTTTATAGTGTAGCATGTCTTTTGGCGTGTGAAGGACCCTCATTGATTGTGTTCTTTATGTACTTTTTTATCTTAGGTCCCCCTTTGTCCACGGATACTCACTACTAGCGTGTTGCTTTACCTGAAGCCTTGCTTGTTCTCCCTCGTGATGTCTCAGTTCAGACTTTATTTAGAACCATCTTCTGAGATCTGTCTGATCTTGCTCGTTGCCTTTGATTACTGTGTAATGTTTTCTGTATGCATCTGCTTTTCCCATTGCACTTCCCTGTTCCCAAATTGAACGGTTCCCTCGGCTGCCTGTGTCTCCGGCTACCACACATAGTGTTGCGTGAGGATTTTTATACTTAATAACTTCTGGATCTAGGGGTGTGCGTGCATGCATTTGTGTGTGTGTGTGTGTGTGTGTGTGTGAGTGTATGAGAGTCTGGGTTTATGTGTGATTGTATGTATGTGTGTTTGAATGCTTGTGTACAAGTGTATGTGTGTGCACATATGTGTGTCTCTACATGAATGTGTGCCTTCAAGTATCCATATATCTATCCAGAAGTGCACCTTGGGAATTTTTGTTGAATTTTGGAATTTTAAAATTTATTGAATTGGGTTATTAGTTAGTGGATTTCAACAAAATGTGCTGTTTCTACTTTCTGGAATGGCTGAACAGTCTTTCTCCAGCATTATCCGTTCACCTGGCTTAGTATCCTGGTTTTGGAAGATCCAGTGGGTATATCTTGGGCAGTAGAGTGCGCTACGCCATTCTTGTCTCTGATTTAGGAGACTCAGCATCATTTTATACCTTTATCTTTTTTTTTTCTGCCCCGCAAAACCTCTTTTATTTCTAGTTTCAATGTTCCTTTCTTGGCCTTGCATTTCCTTTACCAGATTGGTGAGGTTGTGGGTGAAGACCATTGCAGTGCTCCATGTA
The DNA here is from genome assembly GCF_014885135.2 of Alexandromys fortis. Classification (NCBI taxonomy): domain Eukaryota; kingdom Metazoa; phylum Chordata; class Mammalia; order Rodentia; family Cricetidae; genus Alexandromys; species Alexandromys fortis. The sequence continues at coordinate 4,352,244 of NW_026068003.1, forward strand.
ATGAACATCTTTGGGCCATTGGCCCTGAGATCGCCCTGCATCTTCTTTTGGCTGGTTCTTTCTTGCTTTATTCCTCGCTTCCTTTCCCCAGATCAGCACTGGTGTTCCTGAAGGGCAGCCAAGCGCACACTGCTCAAGCCCCATGGGATCATTGGCAGATATAAATAAACTGCCTTGGGTTCCAGTGGTTCTCGGACACAGGTCTGAACCTCTTGGGAGTCTCGGGTTCTTCCACCAAAATGCCACTCGACTCTGCAGCATCCTTTTGCTGCTGCTTCTCAGGGTGTGGCCCTCGCTCCTCTGCTCCCTTCCCTCCACTGCCCTCTTCCACTTCCCCAGATCATCGGTGTCGGCCTCTCGTGCCCCCATATCAATCCCCATTCCCCTCTTTGCAGTTTTTTTCTACACTTCTTTTCTGCAATCTAATGATGGATATGTTGTTTGCTTACAGATAAAAAGGGAGTGGAGAGGTGAGGCATTTCCCTCGTAGACTGCAGAAGCTAGGGTGCTGTGCCTTGGTACTTTCTGTTGCTTTCCATATTCGTTACTCCTCATCTCCCTGTGATAAAGTACTCTGACCAAAGGAATGAGAGGGAGAAAAGGAGAGAGGGGGGGGCTTATTTAGGCTCACAGTTCAAGGATACAGTCCATCATGGGTGGTAAGTAAGGCAGCAGGAGCCTGAAGTAGCTGTCACACTGTCCACAGTACAGGAAGAGTCAGGCTCATGCTCAGCCAGCGTCTCCTTTGTACAGTGTAGGACCAAAGCCCAGACAGCTGTGCCTTCTACCTTGAGGACAACACATCCCGCCTTCAGTACTTATACAGGGAAATCCCTCACAGGCCTGCCCAGAGGTTGTGTGAATCTAGACACCACCCAAGTGTGCCTAGGGCTTTTGTCTCATGGGCCTTTGGGAATCTTGGTAAGTTAAAAAGTCAAATTGACCATTAAATAGTCTGAGCATACAGCTGGGCACTTGGGCCCAAGGGATAAAACCGTTGATGTTTTAACTACCAATTTTAGCACATCGGCTTTCCCTGTAAAACATTTAGACCAAGGCATTCCAGTGAACCTGCTTTTAGTCTGTGTTTTACATTTAGTGTATAAATACATTTCACTGTAGTTCTCGGGGGGGGGGAGGGGTGCGTGTGTGTGTTAAATATATGTATCTTTCTGTTAAATTGCCTATAAGTATATTTTTAATGGAATATGTTGTGCATGTCTTTAGCAAAAATGCCATTATATACTACTGTGCTTTGTCATGGTTTTCCTAATTGTTTCCCCATGTTGAAGCATTGTTTCCAATTTCATTATTTTTTAATGATATGTAATATTTTTTGGTCTAAATGACCACCCTCCCCGAACGCGGTTATTTCTTTGAAATTACTGCTATTGAACAATTCTTATTAAAGGCTGCTGGATCATTTAGGAAGATTGAAGCTGGCTTTGTGGTTGGCAGTGTATACCTGTTTATCTCGGGCCCCACCAAAATTGGGTTTTATAATTTCATTGTGTTTTAATAGCCCTGAAGTATAACTTTAAAGTTCTTCCAATTTGCGTTTCTTTCACTGCAGGCAAACCTGTGCGTTTTTCACCGGTGATTTCCACCCTCCATTTCCTCTATTGTGCCTTCTTCGATGCCCTCCTTGGGTAATCAGATCTTTTCTTTTCGTGAGTGCTGGGAGAGCAGGGAGTCGGAGTCTTGCCTGACCCTGCATGGTTTTGGGTTATTTTTGTAGCGTTTTTAGAGCCTTGCAGAAGGGGCTTCTTAAAGTATTCTTTGATTCTCTGAGAATCTGTGTCTCAGTCAAGAGTCAGCCTTGGAAATCTCGCTTCTTCAGAAGTGGAGTGTAGCCCTTAGCTTTTCTCCTGCCCGCAGAGTGTGAGCACCGCCGTCATGGCGTCTGTTGTCTAAGAAGCAGCACTTGAGAATTCACTGTTCACATGGAGTGTGTGTTCTTGATTCCCCTTTAAGCGTGACAACTATTTATGCAGAATCATTTAGCATTTGCTTACTGACTCAGAGGCAGAGCTTTGCTTAAGCCTTACTCAATTACCCTTTAATGTAAGTGGGGGAAAAAAAGGAATGGAAGAAAAAAGATATTCCATCAGAGTTTGTCATTATGATTGATTCCTGTGTGGCTGGCAATCTTTTCCAAAACTTTCATGGCTCTTTTTTGATCTCTTGCTTTTTTGTTTGATAGACTTGAATAATCTGCATAGTTTTGATATTGAATTCCCCTTATTCTTGTCAATTGGGAGCTAGGTTTGGGAGGTTGGTATTTCTTTCTTCTCTGTGCATTGAGGGGCTTCTTCTGAAGAATGTAAAGTCTGTAAAGCCTAGAAGCGTTTCAAGAGGAGTTTGATCCGAGTATTTCTAGTTGCTGGGAGGCACTGCCTGGGTATGAATCTAGTCAAGCTTGATGCTTAGGTTTGAAGTTGTTTATATATATAATTAATGGGAATTTTTCCATATGAAGGAATAAGAGTGATTTCCTCGGCACAGCCTTTGCTGTGTAACAGTGCGTGCTCGCTGCTTTCCTCAGCAAGGGCCACCTTGCCCTAGCTCATTTGAACTCTGTCTGCTTAGCCAGTCTGCGGGTCTGTGACTTTAGCTGTCAATCACGGCTTTCCAGGTCTCCTGTTCATATGTGAAGTTTTTTTTCTTCCTTTATTAATTTGCCTCCGTGGTGTTCCCTAAGGGATGTCTGAAAACTTGTGCTGTGCCTCAGTTTATCGCACCCTTAGCTTGGTCTGCTTCACTTGTCTTGGTTGACCTAACGTGAGGTACTCAGCTGTGCTACTCTCGAAGGGAGAGAACTTCCCTGTTTCAGTTCCTCGCGCGGCTTTCTCCTCACTCAGTGGATGTCTAGTTCAGTGCTCTGTAAGTGGAGAGGCTATGGTCTTCAAGAACAGCTCCACGCACAGAGAGATCAGTAGAAACCGTGAAAGAGCCCTCTTTTGTGTTTCCTTTAGTGAAGGAAAAGGTGCCCTCTTAGCCCTAATTGAGTGTGTCTCAGAATGGGCTAACAAAGGCTCTAGTTTATTTGCCATCTGAATGGAAACCGGTGGGCGTAGAGTTGGCTTTTTTCATCCAGGTCTCTTCAGTAGTTCCTGGCTTGAATGGAATACGACTTCAGGCGCATGTTCCTATAATTGCCTCCGTCAGAAATCAGATCAGGGCGGAATAATGTTTCCACTGGGCTCCAGCCCTTTCACTTTCTTTGACCCATTTTTTTTTTCCTGTGCTGGAAAGGATTCACTTACCTGCTTTGCTGTTCTGCATCGTGATTCCATGGTGGCTGCTGGCGTCAGGTAAGGAAGTTCACTGATGTCCTCTGGCTGGCTCTCTTGCGTCAAGACCCAGATCTTTGTATCGCCCTGGGAGACTTTACAGTTCTGTGGCATGCTCATTGCCTCAGAGAGAGGCTCCCGGGAACTCAGCTGGATTGGATAGCTCCTTCCCATCTGGTAGTCATCCCTGGCTGCCTCTCTCCTGCTATGAATACCGCAGTGTGGGCAGCAGAGAGTGGCCCATCTCTGGGCTTTCATGTTCCAGGTTTAAGTGTCTGAAGCTGTTCATCAATTAGTCCGCGTGGTCTTTATGAATAAGAATGTCTTGAAACGACCTCCGATTTGTCTTCTTTGGAGTCCTTTCTGCTCAGCATCTCTAGGTTGGGTTTCTCCCTCGCATATGACCCGGAAGTCAAATGGGGGTCTAAAGAGCCTAAAGGCTATGGAACCCTGTGTAAAGATGGCTACCCCTCGGCAGGAAGCTGAGTGCCTGCAGGATGAACCAAGTGGCAATCTTTGTGGTAGTATGGTCTACTGCTTTCCCAAAACATTAGCTCCTTCTCCAGAGTGAATTCTGAATTGGACAAGGCCTTACGAATAAGTTTAAGATAACAGGCCCTGTAGATTCTTTCTTCCCTGTGTCAAAGTCACCCAATTGCCCAGTTCTGAAACCCATCTTTCTTCTCCTCTGCGATGTGAGTGTGTGTGGCTGTGGCGGAGGAGGGAGCTGAGATCCTGATTAATGTGCAAGCGTTCCTGTATCTTGACTGTTTTTAGCTGGAGACGGCTTGGAGTTGGCGGAAGGCGTTGTTGTTCTGCAATTAGAGCTGCGAAGCGCATCTTATTTGCCACCGTCATCGTCTTATTCTGTGGCCCGTCTCTAGAGAACCCTGCAGTGAAGTTTTCAGAGCTGCTCCAGCAGCTGCCTTTGGAGACTTTGTGGAGTGAGGCCTTGGAGGGACTTGCTGCCCTTGGGAGGTCGACTGAGGTCTAAGAGTTGTGGGTATTTTTCAGATGCCCATGTAAATGGAGGTGAATTCCTCTCCAAGAGCACAGCACACAGTAGGAAGTTTTGTTAGAGTCTGATTAGCTTCCCGTTATCACTTGATTGCTGGATGGTGCACACCTTTAATCCCAGCACTCAGGAGGCAGAGGCAACTGGACCTCTGTACGTTCAAGGCCAACCTGGTCTATTTAGCCAGTTCCAGGCCAGCTAACGCTACACGATGAGATCCTGACTTCAAACAAAGTCTCATGCATGCCCTGGAATAAGGGGTTTCACAGATAAGGACAAGGGATGTAAAAACGTTACCATTGCTTTTAGAAGCCCTAGCTACATTGTTTGAAGCTACAGTTTTTAGGTCCATACCTAATTGTAGCTGGTCCCTAAGTCATGTGCCAGACCCTGTGTGACTTAGGCTGTAAGAGACAGAGAGTTGTTGAGGAGGCCAGTCAATTGTTGGTTCTTTCGAGGGAAAAGTATACAGAGGACTATTCAGTCATATTTGGCTACGATGACACCTTAGTCTCTCAACCCAAGTGGAATCAGAATTGCTAGCCTCTGGAGAACCTTAATTTTCCCTTTTGTCAAGAAGCTGTTTGAATGCTCCCTTGCGACATTAAAAGTGTTAAATGTTGAATATATGTGTTTCTTTGTTGGTCTTTGCCAGTGAAGTTTTTCACAGGACTTCAGGCTTACTTTTGGCTGTGTATATAAAGCTATAATATTTAGTGAAATGTGATTTGCATCAGACAAAATGGCAGTGCTACCAAAGGACATTTTATTAGCCAGTTTATCATAGCTCCTATTTAACTTAGGAAACCTTACTTTCAATAGGACTCGGCACTTGAGTCTTTGAAATCTCTCTCCCCTGTATGCCGAGGCTGATGGTGCTCGGTGCTTTATTTCTTTTAAAAAAACTTTTTTGGAAGAAAATGTAATTGCTGCTGTTAAATATATCCACTCTGTATTTCAGTTGTTGTCAATTTTTATTTTCTAATGTGTCTTGATCCCTAATGATGTGCAGAATCCATCCACTATACCCAGCCTTCATCCTAGAGGATGCCTGAATGTGCAGACAGCACCGAACTCCCTGCCTACTATGATTTCTCTGCTAATAAACCTGTCATCATCACCCATGAGCAATAATAACACAATAGATACATATAACACATAAGCTGCTTTTATCCTGTGTTTTTGAGTCGCATCTGAGAAATCTAAGGGCTGCTTGGATATAAGTACTGTATACTGTGACAGTGGAATAATCTAGACTCTACTGAGGGACTAGAAGACACATCATGGGGATTCTGGGCGAAGGTAGGGTTCATGGACCGGTAGAATAGAGAGGGATGAGGGGAGATTTCACTGTACCCATCCAAATCGCACTTACCCTACAGTCCAGTAGCGTTTCTCTTTTTGAATGTCTCTATAATGTTTTCAAGGTGTGATGCACACAGAGGAACTCAAAAGCAAATCTGAGCAGAAGAGCTCCCTTGTGAACACAGGACATGCGACACAGGCTCCATTATCACGTCCATATATAAATTGACCTTTTTGAGCTACAGGAACATTAAATAGGAGGCCTTGGAGTTCGCTGATGGCTGCTGTGTGTGTCTAATATGTTCTCTTCATAGCCACCTCCCGATTACCCTTCTTTACCCCTTCTGCCTTTTGGTTCCCTTCTTCTCAGTCTATTTTCATGTCTTTTTCCAGTGACCCCCCACCCCCAAATTTAATTAACGACATGAGGCTTTTTATTTAATGCTCGTGAACTGTCCAGCTGTGCCAGCATGGAGGCCCACAGATAACTTGCAATGTCATTTTGAGAAAGGCTATTTCACCTCCTTTGAGACAGGGGCCATCCACTGCCTGGGGTCCTCGGCTCTGGGATTATACATGCCACCGTGCACAGAGTGTTAGTAGAATAGACTGCTTGGCCATCCAGTCCCTGGTGTCCTCACGTCCTCAGCTCTGGGATTATACATGCCATTGTTCACAGAGTGCTAATATGTGTTCTGGCAGTTGAACTTGAATCCTGTGTTTATAAGGCTGCTTCCAACCCCTCAGACCTTGAGCTCTAGGCCTAAACCATACCTAGCTGTTTCATGGGTGGAAACATCAGAAACCAGCGAGACTTCCGAGGATGTCCAACAGTGCCCTTTCTGTGACAAGTTTTGCTTGGGTTCCCCGCTTCTCTCAGGAAACTTCCGACCTGTCCTTGTCCCGGTGATGGAGGGCTGGGTGTTCTGGAATCAGCTGCTCTGGAATCAGCTGCGCTGGCTGGTGGCAGATGGATTTTGGGTCAAGGTGGCAGCCGGTCCTTTCTGGGCCTTCTGCAGCTGTTGAGACGCTCTGAATCTGGTTGGTGGAGGACTGCCAAGTTCGACGCTCGGCTCCTCATTATGCTTTGGAACTCACAGCTTCCACAGCCCCCTTGCCCCGCAGTGGCTCACATCAGTGCATGGCTGTGTCGAGCTGAATAATTCGCAGCATTTAGCACTTAAATTGGCTCATTGCAGACAATCCAATTAGAATAAAGTCTATTATCGTTTTGGTACCTTGGAATGAAATGGAGTGTTTAAGCGATGAACATGCCACGTTGCCTGGCAGTTGCTTCTTGTCTAACTCTTCCTCGTCTTACAGGTTCTCTGCGTCTTGCTAAAATGACACCCTGCCGTCGTGTGAGCCAGGCATGAAGTTTGGTGGCACACCTTTCTCCTATAGAAATTGTATCTGGAAGCTCCTTGGCGTTAGACAGATAGGTCTTAAATGGTAGAAGTTGTCCTGCTCAAAAGGGACATTTCAGAAAGGTTGCTTTTTAGGTGGAAGTCTAGAATTCAAGTGGCCATGGTTTAGGAGGGTCGTAGAGTAAAAATAATAGACCCTGGAGCTTAGAGATGGGTCACATAGAATGGGTCAGCACGAGTAATGTATAAAGCTCTTATATTATCAGTAGAGAGACCTGTCAAGGGTCATACTTATCTGAAAGTTCTGGATTATGATCATTCCAGAATACTGCAAGTTCTGGGATCACTGTGGAAGGGGAAACATTTGGGGGAGATCGACTCAGAAAGTGAGTGACTGATGGATAACTAAAGACACACATGCGTTCAAAACCATCATTCTTTTCCATACATGAGAAAAACATTCCTTATTGAATGGAATGAAGTCGCCTATGGTGCAACATGGTACATGTAAGTGCTACCAGGGACCAGAACCATCAGCCATGTACTTGATATTAAGCACAATGCTTTCCTAGCTATATGACCCCAAGGGTCATCCATGCCTCTATTTTTTTTTTTTAATTGAAAAGAAGTAGTTTTAAGAATGGACTGGGAAGCCCGCGTCCACTCCTGCCACACAATCACAGTAGGCGAGTTGGCTTTATTCGCCTGTACAGACAGTATTGAGGAGTAAGGAGGAGGTAGTTTGTAAAAGCTTCTTGCCTTCAGTGAAACCCACCCATTTGTTTCCCTTGTGCTTCAGCCTACTCTTAGAAAGCCCAGGGCCAAGTCAGGCGCTTCCTTTTCCCCCTTAAGATTCTACAAGGCTGCCTTGGAATTGGAAGCTGTGAACGGGCTTCTAGCAGGGCAGGAAGGTGCTGCTACCATCCTGTCTCTCCACCTCTCCTTCATTTAAGATACATTTTATATTGCCGGCCAGCTGATCCTCATTGATCTATCTTACACAGTGCATCACAAAGGCTACCACATTTCCTAGGTAACTATTGTTCTGTAAACACTCCTTTATCCTTCTGTAAATGCCATTAATGGCTGCTCGAGCAGTTGGAAGAATGGATTGGGAAGCCTGTGGGGGTCCTCTGGCCCACAATCACAGTAGATGAGTTCGCTTTGAATGTGAATTCTCACGTCACCTCATCCCAAAGGTCAGGGCACAGGCCCTGATATGGTTCAGGTGTGAAGTGAGAATTGCAGCCTGCCTCTGTTCTCTTGGGAATCACGGTGGTCCAGTTTCCCCAAAGTGGTGTGTTTTTATGCAGAGAATAGCCATGCCGCACTCTCTCATCCTCTACTTCCAGGGACAGGTAAGGTTGATCCTTCACAGTCCCATCCCGTAGGGCAATGCTTGAGGCCTATGTAAGAGCGTAGCTTCCCAGTGGGGAGGTGAGCTAGAAGTAGCAAGAGATTTAGAGTTCTGCATCTCTAAATGTTTTCTTCACCCATGAGGCCTGTCCTTAAGGGCCCTCTTTTTCTGTCTTCTTAAAGGCAGTCACTAGTAGTTGCTCCAAGAGAAAGCCAGTTAGAAATCCATACAGAGTCGAGGTGGCGGCCTGAAATGTGCTCAGGTCTTTGCTTCAGGCGGGAACCTGGGTCTGAACAGTTGTGTTCCTTCCTCACAAAGCTGTGTCTCCTGCATGATGACAGACCTGCGCTGGGAGAGGCGCTAATCCACAGCAGTTATAGACCAGTAGGGGAGAAGAAGTTGGGTAAATGACAAAGGTTCCCAGCTAGGCTGTTCCGATCCCTTGGGAAACCTAGTGTCATATCTTTACGGGATGAATGTTTTCTGTTTTGTGTGTCTCTTACCCATGTTTGTGTGAGCACCATACCCTGTCCATGGTGCTTTTCCACGAAATAGCCTCAGGAATTGACTAAAACATGTGAAGTATCTCTTTACTTTTCTTCAGCCATGAGGCCTGTCCTTAAGGGCCCTCTTTTTCTGTCTTCTTAAAGGCAAATCACCAGTAGTTGCTCCCTGCTACTTCAGTGGCTCTGTCTTGTTTCCCTGAAGAATCTCAGATACAAACGATGCCTTCTCTTGCTTCCTATCCACCTCCAGGAAGTGTCTGGAGTGTGAAACTCGACTCTGCTTCAGGTGTAGACATGGTCTAGGGAGGTATAGCGGTCTGTAGATAAGTAGATGGTTTTCCCTAGGGAGGTGGCTCACACTTGCACCCCCACCCCACAGCTCTCGGGCAAGCCTTTCCTCTGCTCAAGCCTGCTATCTGGGTGCCTCCAGCTCTGCACTTGTAGGGGTCCTCTCCAGAGGTGCTCTAGCGTTTCTCTCGCATGCTCTTTCCAGATGGGCCAGCGTGCTGTCTGAGCACGGACAGACCCCTGCTGAACTTTCCATAACTGATAACTCTACATGTAAGATAGGCACTTCTTAGGCATTAGTTCTTAGACAGTTTTTAAGTATTTTGACATAAACGTGCTGTGACATTGTTGAATATGTGCATTTGAAGGTACTCATTTATAGTCCACTGGAGAATCACCGACACGTATTTAAAAGTTTTCCTGCACCTTTAGTGTAGGAAACTCCCTGTCCGTAAAGACTTGAGTTTTGTGGGATGCACTGCTTTGCTTTGTTTTAGCTTATCCTGTTTGGCTGTAACTGCTCCCTGGTAGAAGATCTTGATTTTTACAAATATTGGGTTGTAATAATAGGTGCCTCGTACAAAACCTTATGGTTGTGATATATGCTGTGCTTTTGTAATGGATTTTTTTTATGTCACTGTGGGAGAACAGGGGGTCTTAGCCATGCTAGGCAGGCCCACCGCCACCATGCTTCCCCCTGGCCCTTTAAAAGGACAGTTGATTTCGCTCTTCTTCCTGATTTCTTTTTCTTTCCTTTCTGCCTTCATTCCCTGGTTCCTTCTCTCCTTTCTTTCTGTGTTCTGTGAACAAACAAGCTATTACTGTATGTGTTGACGGGAAGAGATTTTGTTCATCTTCTTTGGTGTTGCATGAACTATTAGAATAGTGGTCCAGATGCCCTTCCAGGCAGAGAGCCGCGGCAGATAGGGCGATGGCGGTGCGGGCAGTGGGGGAAGAGCAGGAGCAGAACTAGAAAGCAGCCACCTGGCTCGTTTGCCTGGCCCTTGCTGAGCAGGGTTCTTACTGGGTTCTGTATTTACAGCTCAGAAAATTGGTTATCTTCTATAACCTCTTCATAAAAAGCAGACAGCAAAGTCTGTGTATTGGGGTTATTTAAGCATATCTTAGCATGCATGCGTGTTTGTGTTTGTGTGTGTGTGTGTGTGTGTGGTGTTTGCCTACCTGCCCCTTTAGTTGAGTTTCTCTAGTCTCTGGGTATTTAACGTGTTATGTTAGGCACACTTATGTTTCGTTGATGAACTTCATGTAGCAGAAAGGAAGCTGGGATGTGCACTGTGTACCTAGTTACCAAACATGCAGAGCTTCCGTGGTCTTGCACCATACTCGATCATGGTTTTCCACATCATCATGATCCCCTGCGTAACTGGTCATGGCAGCGTGCTGATTCTTCTCAGGCAGATGTCCCCAAAACCACTCAGTTAACTAGTTATCAGATGCTGTGGAACATGCAAAAAGTCCTGGAAAACATAGTTACCTTAAAGATGGGCTCTGCCGTGCAACGCATATTTCATGTGCATGTTCCATGCTGGCACGCAGGCTTTGCAGATCTCTTGGGGGCATAGTCTGGAAGGAATGATGGACAAGAAGGCTGGCAGCAATGGTGTGGCATCCAGGGAGTCAAGCATAGTGAGGACTGGCACAGACTTCTGGGCATCTCAAGGAGAAGGCTTCTTTGGTACAGAATCTGAAGCTGGTGCGTTTCTTCTTTGAAGCCTGTTTCCCTCCGTCCCCAGCTTGTGCCCACTGAAAACACATTCAAGCTTAATTTTTCAGTGCCACAGTCTTGTGGACACTCTTTCTAGATCATGGGAGCAGAGTTCTTCAGAGCAAATTAATGCCTTTCTCTGAGGCGTGAGCACTCCCCCTCTGGGTGCATGGGTTTAGCACAGCAAGGGGATGTTGTCGGGTGCTCTCTGGACTGTTTGTCCTCGCTCACCTGCTTGCCCTTCCTTCCTTCTTCTGTGCGTTGAGGTTGCACATGGCCCTTGCAAGATGCTCTCGCTGAGCCACAGCCATGAGCTGAAAATAAACCTCTTCTCTTTAGAATTAATTGTCCAGTCTCAGATACTGTGTTATAGTACGAGAAAGCAGAGCAGGTTGGGGGAGCAGGGTTACAATCGTACCTGTTTTGTGGGTTGGAAACTGTTACTGTACATGGCACCAGGCCAGGAGGTAGGCACCCGTGCCTTGTTCTTTTCCCCCTCCGATTGCTTTGCTATTACACTAGAACACTTAGTAGAGAAACTGTATTCACTGTTAACCCTAACAGGGAAACAAATAGCCCTTTATAACTAACTAGTAAATCTTTCCTTTAATCATGTTACTTTTCTCCAAGACAATGTTCTAAGCATCAGGAGGTGTCTCTGCCATGTCCTGTGCTGCTGCTCCGCAGGAACTTGGGGTGTTTTCTATAAAAATCTTCTTCCTTTTCTTTTTTTCTTCCTATGTTCAAAATATATGTTTCCTCTGGCGCTCCCAAAGGTTACGTGCTATTGTTTGCTGTCATTGTGGAGGGAGCTCCAGTTGGCTGGACTGGGATCCCTGTCATCCTGTCTATGCCAAAGGGGTCTTAATGGTCATGGAGATTTTGACCTGTGTTTCCAGGTCCCCAGGGCCAACTGCTTCTGGATGTAGTGTGTCCGGATATGGAAGCTCCATTCCCGGCCTGCAGTGGCTCTGGAGGAAGGAAACGGAGTTCCTGGAGGGTGCAAGCAACTGGTTTTTATTATGAGAGGGCTATATAAAGAGCCATCCTTTTTAGCACATTGTAAATGCCTTCAATGGAAGAGCCCGAGAAGGGAATGGAAACTTGGGAACATTCTGGCACACATGCAGGTGCTAAAGTGCAGCTTGCCCATGTCCTATGAGCCTCCCACTTAGCTGAGTCTGTGGTGTGGTAAGGAGCAAACTGTCCAGCAGGGAGGATGAGAGCAGAACCTGTCATTACTCATGCCGGAAACAGCACAGAGTTAAACCCGGAAGGTGGGATGAACGGCGTGGGGAAGTGATAAAACGTTCCTGGGCTGGGGTCAGCAGTCTGTCTCTGAAAACGGCCAGAGATTCAATATTTAGACCTCGAGAGCCTCTGAGTGTCTTTTGTAACTTCTCCTCTCGGTCGCTGTATTAGAGAGTAGCAGCCGCTGTGACCAGTGGCATTGGTATACAGAAACTCAGGTGTGTAAGCCCAGCCTCAAGATGTTGGGTTGATTTTTTTTAAGGTGAGGTCGTGGGGAGGTAATGAAGTCATGAGGGTTAGCCTCCCTGCATGGGAATAGTGCCCTCAGAAGAAAACTCCTTAGAAATGGGGGGGGGGTGTATTATTTCTTCGTATTTATTTTGTGTGTTTGTGTGTGTGTCCTTGGAAGCCAGAAGAGGATCTCAGATACCCTAGAGCTTGGCCTATAAGCAGGTGTTGGGCTGCCCACCCTGAGTGCTCCTCTTCTGTAAAAGCAGTATACACTCTTAACCAATGAGCCTATTACCCAAGTCCACCCAGATCCTAGCCAGTGAGCCCATCACTCAAGTCCACCCAGATTATAACCAATGGGCTGATCCCCTAAGCCCACTCATTTATAGCCAATGAGCTCATTACTCTAGCCCACCCAAATCTTAACCAATGAGCCCACCACCCTAAGCCACCCAGATCTTAACCAATGAGACCATCACCCTAGCTCACCCAGCTGTTTTGTTTTGCTGGGTGGGGAGCCAGCACGAAAACAGCTGTCTGCCAACCAGGATGAAAGTTTGTAAAGAAATTTTCCAAGCACAGTGAATCTGTAATCTCAAACTCCCCCACTTATCCAAACTGTGAGAAGGTGATGTGTGTGGCTTCAGCTACGTGACGTAGTGTTTGTTAGCGCAGCTCTCTACAGACAATTCATAAATAGGTACGGTTCTTTTCCAGTAAAACCTCCCCTATCTGAAAGGACAATTGGCAGCCTGGATTTCATGGTGGCCTAGAGACTTAGCTGTCGTTTGCCGACCTTTGATTTGGCCGTCTTTCTACGTGGGCTCTGTGGTGCTGTTTTTATGTTGGTCATCTTCACTGCCTTGTAGTTCTGAGATTGCTACCCGAGCCTCATCAAGGCCCCACCCCACATGTCCACGTCCAAGTCAGGCCCAAGTGATGATGGGAATCACCAACACAGAATCAGCCGTCTCCCTCCCGAACCGGAAAATGAGCATGGACTTGGGTGCAGCTGCTGTCTCTCTCTCCTGCAACACATTCCCTGGTTTGACCATGCTGCTGTCCAGTAGAGTTCTTTATTTTTTCCTACAACAAGAAAAAATCTGGCTGGGGCCACTGGTGACACTTCCTGGCTCCTGGCCCCTCATCCTGGTCCTCTAGCAGTAGCAACCCCCTGAGAGCTTATTAGGCTTCATAGTGTCAGAACCCATCCCAGACCTGGGGCGTCACACATCCCCAGGTAACTCAAAGACAAGATCAAATTATGAGCAGTCCAGAGTGATCAAGGAAGGTTATTTTTTTTTAAATCCTCAAAGTGGGACCGTACAAAGTCAGTAGGGTGGTTCATTTCTCCCCTTGACTCATAGTCACGTCACGCCACTACAATTCTTTTTGCATTTTATAATTAATAAAAAAATCTCGGCACATTTGTGGCATTTCCTATGGAATGGACCACAAGTATGTAAAGAGATCATTTCATCCTTTTTGCCTTAGTAGTGTTCATGTTGTTAGGTGATCGGAAATTTTAAACACAAAATAGGACAAACAGACAAACAAACAAAGAATGCCTGCAAGGGAGGGCAGGGGTAAAGCAGGAGAGAAGGGAAGAGGAGGGGAGGGCAGGAAGAAGACATAATGAAGGCGAGGAGGACTTGTCTATACGCACGCGTTTTCCGTTCATATTATTGCCCACGAGCCCGAAAAAGCACTTCTGGTTTTGATTTTGAAAGCATCACTCATGCCGTGCGACTGCCTGAGTGCATAGAACTGTCAAGTGTCTGGATTCTATTTCTGTCTAGAGGCGACTCCAGTGTTAGGCAACCCGCATTCCGTTTCCGAGTTCTGCTTCTGTTTTCTCTCCTGTTCATTCAGGCTTTGCCATTGGTATTGCCTTCGCTTCCCAAGCCGGGAGAATTTTTGTTTCCTTGGCCATTGATTCTGCTCAAAACCCCGAGGGCTTCCCTGGAACCGAGTGCTGGGCTAAGTGGGAATGTGTTTGGTCCCACAGTTTATCTTCGGGGCCTGTACGGCACCTCTCCCTGCAGTGTCTTTGTGAGACGTTTGAAGGCCAAGCTCTCAGCTGTCCCTTAGAATGTCATTTAAGCGATGTGCTGTTGAGAGCAAAATGCGAACTGAGTTCTATAGACAATTTTCCCTGCCATCTGGGCAGGTTTCCCACTTGGCTGCTTCGAGGCTGCTGGTTATATCCTGTCCTGTGGAAACAGGATGAGCTTGGCTGTGAGTGTCGTCCAGAAGCCCTCTCTATCCCGTTTCTGCGGCCTTGCTGGCTGGGCACTGAGAAGTGCATGACTTCACTTGGGAACTTGCCGCGGTCCGCCGCTAACCCTCTGAGTCTGCAAAACGAAGTCTTTTCAGCAAGACCGGGCCAAAATAACTCTGGAGCTAAATTTGGTGTGGTTTATGCAGAAAGTTTAAAAGCTCGCGATGGGATTTTCTCCCCTGCGAAAATTCGAACCTCGTTGTGAGTTGTGTCCTTTGCCTGGTTTGCAAAATGGGCTTATCTTCTCCTTGCCAGAGGAGTTGGTTAGTGTTTACTAGAAACTATAGAGGAAATTCCTCAGCAGAGATTGTGCCCTCTTCTCCCCTCAGTAGGCAAGAGCTTTTCACTCATGGAAGGGTGAGGGTAAGCAGGGTATAACAAACAGCACAGGGTCCAGCAGCTGTCTGTGCCTCAGGCCTGCTCTTATCTTTCTGTCTGTCTGTCTGCCTGCCTGTCTATCTACTTACCTATCTATCTGTTATATGCATTGGTGTTTCGTCTGCATGCATGTTTGTGTGAGGTACAGATAGTTTTTAGCTGCCATTTGGGTGCTGGGAATTGAACCCAGACCCTCTGGAAGAGCAGGCAGTGCTCTTTAACCACTGAGCCATCTCTCCAGCCCCCTCAGGTCTGTTCTTCTAGCCTCCCTCCTTCATGAGAATCTTCTCTGCAGCGGCGGGGACATCATTTAGCCAGGTGGCATGCTCTGCACCTGCTGTCCTCCTAAGATGAGGAGTGAGGTGTGTGTGTGTGTGTGTGTGTGTGTGTGTGTAACAGTGTAAAACAGGTGAGTAACCACTCATTCCCTGTTGACAGTCCCTGTTCTTGCTGTTCGTGCCTCAAACTGTGGCCATTTCCTTTTCTTAGAAGCTAGAAATAATTAAAACCAACGCGGTGACTGTAAAGTAGACCTTTCTAAACGTCTTTCCAGAAGAAGGCAGGGCCCACAAGAGCTTAGAGAATGCTGATCGAATTCAGTGCCTACTAACCTCCGGCGCTTACAGTGGGAACCGTTTCCTGTCTCGAGTGAGTGGGGAATGAAAAGAAACCCCATCACATTTTCAAATTCAAGCTTGTTATTTTGCCTGAGTCCACTTTTTTATCCTCTACTTGCGAGATCAAATTCATGTAATTTCCCGAAAGAAAAATCATAGCAACTGTCAGATTCCCTGAGCCGGGGATTTGCTCTTCTGGTGTGGGGCCAACCTTTTCTTAAACACGGTCCTGAAGTTTGGATGGTTTTAGTTATGGGAGTTGGTTCCTCTGTGATCATAGGAACTTAAAGCCATGGAGGCACTGGTAGGTATTTTTTTTCTTTATGTTTTGCTTTTACTTACCTATTGTTTTGGAAGATGCTGGAAATATGGGATTTAAAGATGCATTTTCTCTTTCCAGGCCTTTTAGTTGTCCACCAAAAGATATAAAACAAAAATAAAAGCACTTTCCCTGTGAAGCAGTTGGTTGGAGAGGCACCAGGGTTCTCAGACTACTGTTCTTTTCTCCCCACCCTGGCTGTGGTAGTCAATGTCAGGAGAGGTTTGTGGTTGTCAGAGGTGGAAGCTGTTGCTGGCATCCTACTTCCTGAAGTGCCCACGAGCCTCTCAGAGCACACTGAAAAACCTTCCTGTGCTGTAACCACAACTAAGTGTCTGCCCTGAGCTGTTTGACTTAACGTGGCATTCAGTATCTCGAGACGCCTGTCAAAGATCAACCTGCCGCTCATCACGGGCAGGAAGCGTTATTTTCTAAGTAACAAATGGGAGCCACCTGAACCCGTGATTTCCAGAGGCGTCCTTTCTTCTGCAATGAAGGCTAACTTGTTACTTCGCAATTTGCAATTCTTGTTTACAGAATAATTATGCCCAAAGTTTATTTTTGGGACTGAAAAAGCATGGGATAAAATCGGACTCTCTGAATATGGTGGACAATGAGGGCTGCTGAGAAGCCAAGGACAATGGCACTGGGTTTTGATCCTATGGCTTGAACTGGCTTTGGGGGAGCCTAGCCTGTTTGGATGCTCACCTTCCTAGACCTGGATGGAGAGGGGAGGACCTTGGACTGCCCACAGGGCATGAAACCCTGACTGCTCTTTGGGCTGACGAGGGAGTGGAACTTGATTGCGGGAGGAAGGGAGAGGGAGTGGGGGGAAGGGGAGGGAAAAAGGGAGGCAAAGAGGAGGCGGAAATTTTTAATACAAAAATAAAATTAAGTCTGCATGCATAATTAATTGAAAAAAAGGTTAAAAAATAAAAATAAAATTAAATTAAAAAGAAAAAAAAGACTGCTTTTACCTAATTATTTCTCAGTGGTGAAATTTCTTTCCATTTTCTTATTCATTCATTCATTCATTTCAAATGACCTTCTATTAAATCCCAAGGTTCCTTTCCAACCCTGGAATTGGATGTTCAGCTGTAAAATGAGCTGCTCTTTCTGTGACCGTACGTTTCTGCCCGTATGCTTCTGCCTGTATGCTTCCTTGAGAGAGGACCATGAACTGAGCCGGATTGTCCTTGGAATGTTAGGTTTCTATTGTGGATCGCGGCTCAAAAGATGATGGGGCAGTCTCCTAAACTTTTCTTGGTTGGACCTCGACTTTGACCATAAATACATGTGCAAACTGCTACAGACAGTGCAGGATACAGAGTGAGCGACCCCTAGGGCATCGATGGCGACCAGGTGCCGACACAGTAGACTGAGCCACAAAGGAGTGGGTAATGACCCTGGGCTCTCTGCCTTGAGGCCCATGAAGACTATCTGTGTAGGATTTGAGATTTTCGATTTTGATTTTCTTTATTTCTTTTATAACACACGGGAATACCATTCTGGATACTTGTTGAGACTACATAAAAGGCATGTCTTGTCAGTAATGAAAGACCAAGTTTTAATTAAAGTTCTCAGTCATGTCCCCTTCTGCCCTGTATTCGTGGATATTGACATAATTAATAATAGAATAGCAGAGAGTGCATTATCTTTCTTTTTTTACTTCTTCCAATTGCTTTTAAGTTCTCCCCGATCTGGTTGACAACTGCAAGTGTAAGTATTTATAGAGGGAAATAGAGATGGAGCTACCTACACGGCGTCTATAAATACAACTGGAGATGCAGAGCCGACGGTGACAGCCATCTTGCCTGTGTCAAATGTGCTTTTCAGATCTCAGTACAGAGGATTTGTGCATCTCTTGTAGTTTTGGTCCAGTGACCTGAGCAAAGTTAGTCCTAGCAAGTTCCATCAGGAAGAAGATCTGTAATATTTCTGGGAAAGGGTGAACGTCCAGGTTACCTTCCTTCTTGGGATTGCAGGATGACCTCAGCAGTTCATTTTGAGTGTACGAAGTCTCTCACACATCAGGTCTTCTTTTTGAAATGTTATCAGTGACCCTTGTCCTCACTAACCAATCAGAGGCACATTAGAAAGGACAGTATTTTTCTGAGTATATCTCAAGAGTTCAAAGCTGGGAGTGTCCATTATCCCATGTTTTTTTGTTTGTTTGGTTGGTTTGGTTTGGTTTTTCAAGACAGGGTGTTTCTATGAAACAGTCCTGGCTGTCCAGGAACTCACTCTGTGGACTAGTCTGGAACTCTCAGAGGTCCACCCATGGTTCTTGGTGGGGAGCCATTCGTTAGGGCGAGCGTCATCCATGGGAGTTTCTGTGGGAAGTGACGCTGGTGATAATGTTGTCAAACAGTTCAGACTGAAAGCATTCACAAACATCCATCTGGCTGAATTATTCCCCCATGGGTTCAGAATCTTTCTCACCCAGTGGCCCATGTGACCTGGCTTTTGCTCACCTCCCCAGTGTGGCCATCTTCTACTCCTCTACCCCTTGTCTGCATGTTCCTGTCTCCTCTTCATCTAGGCTCCTTCGGCCTGACTGGGTCTGCAGAGTGTTGCTCTCTTGCTTCTCTCCCTGATCCGTCAATCCTCCCTGTGCCCCCTGCAGGCTATATTTACATCTGACTTTGGCATTATTGTAGAATTGTTCATTGTTGTTCTTTGGTTGTGGTTTTTGTTGTTTTTCCATGTGGGTTTCTTTTCTTCCCCAGGCAATAGCTCAGCTGGTCAGATACTTGTTCCTCAGGGTAAGGATCTGAATTTGATACCTGGGGTTACATAAGAACACCAAGAGTGTCCTGGACCTGCCTTTGATCCCAGCGCTTGGGAGGCTGAGCTTAAGACCTGCTTGGTCTGTAGAATAAGTTTCAGACCAGCCAGCTAGATTTTGTCTGGAAAAAAAACAAACAAACAAACAAAACAAAACAAAAACAATTGCCAGGTGTGGCAAGGGATCCTTTGGCATCCTTTGGCAGTTGCGTGCACATGGATCCCTGGGGCTAATTGGCCAGCTAGCCTACTTTACTTGGCAGGCTCCATGAAAGACCTCGTTTCAGACAAGCAATGTGAGCTGTGCCTGAGGAGCAAGCCCCAAAGTTGACCTCTGGTCTCCACATAGGTGGGTGTGTGTGAACACCACCACCACCACCCCCCTCACACACAGAGAGAGACCTCAGTTTGAATTTTTTTTTTTATACAAGACCTCCTTAGGAATTTGAGGGAGAAACTGCCTTGCTTTGCCCTCTCTTCTTGGGTCCCATGAACAGTATCCAATAAATATTAGTTGAATGAATAGATACAATGTGATTTTAGCATTTGAAAGTATAGACTTTGATTTTTTTTTAATGGCGCAAGCCCTAATTGACTAATTGAAATTACTTCAGTTCAGATAAATGATTTTTACCTTTACGTTTAGCCTTTGAGGTGGCACTGTGCCTTCAGAGTCTCTTTAAAATCCTTCCTTGCTACATTGTAACCCTGCATCCTTCATGCTTCTTCCAGAAAACAGTTTTAGTGGAGTGAGACTTAACAATGAGGTCCAAGCCATGTACTTCCTAGTGTCTTTAAAAAGAGATCCATCCCCTGTCCTCCAGTGCTAGAACATTGTTCTCCAATGATGGCGTATTTTCCTTAGTTGTTCTTTTGTCTGGAATTGGGTGTGGGTGGGTGTGGGTATGTGGTACATCCATGTGCTCACACCCGTTCTTTCACACACAGCAGCAGGAGCCAGTTGATGGATGGCTTCCCCCATAGCTTCCTGCCTTGTCACCTTGAGGCGGTCTCTCACTGGATCTGACGCTTCCCGTTTCCATTGGGCTTGCTGGTCAGAGAGCCCTCAGGATCTGCCCGTCTCTGCTCTGAAATGCCGGGGTTACAAACACATGCAGACATCCCTGGCTTTTTGTGTGATGCCTGGGATTCAAACTCAAGTCCTCCAACTCGCCCCCTGCCTTTATTCAGTAATAATACCTGTGAGTTGTAGAGTAGGTGCTACAACAGGTATTCATCTTTGATGCCAACAGGGCACTTTCATTCTTGGTTTTAATATAACACCATCGAGCCTAAAGATCTTTTCAGCTCCTTTGCCGACCATTGCTGTTCTATTTTGTTTCTTTCTTACAACCTAACGGTACTTCATGTACCCCTGAACATGCCAGTTGTCTGCCATTTGTATATTTTTCCTTGTGTGTATGGGCGTTATGCCCGTGTACCATGCTCATGCCTAGTGCCAGTAGAGGCTTAATAAAAGGCCTTGTAGCTGGAGTTTCACACGTTTGTGAGCTGCCATCTGGTGCTGGGAATTGAACCTAGGTCCTCTGGAATATCTGTCAAGGCTCTTAATTGTTAAGCAATCTCTCCAGCCTCCTGTATTTTTACTTAATTTTTTTTCTTTTCTCTTTAAAACTTAGGAAGTTGGTTACATTATTTATTCCTGCCTCCGTCCGTGCGTCCATGCGTCCGTCCGTCCGTCCGTCCATCCATCCATCCATCCATCTCTGTCTCTGTCTCTTTGTCTGTCTGTCTGTCTCTCTATATATATCTATATATATCTATATATCTATATCTATAAACCAAAGGAGATAATTTTGGTCAGGCTTGCTAAGGACGCATAAGGTGAGGCCCGCTAATGTGGAACTCACCTGGTATACTCTGCTGGCCAGAGCAAGAGGACATCTTTGGCTAGGGTGCTTGCCAGACTCTCTCTCGCTCCTCAGCGCTGCTGGAGTTACCACTCTGTACACATGGGTGCTGCCCACAACAGACCATAAAATTCCATTTTGTTTCTGTTGCATAAACATAGGATCACAAATAGTGGGATTATTTCTGGCAGCCTGAGGCATCTTAGCTACGAGGAAGATGTAGGAGAACATGAATACTTAAATATATTATAAGCTTCCTTGCATGAGCTGACCAAGTACCTTTGGCTCTAGCCTTTAAAAAGTCCAATATACAAGCATCTAAAGCTCCCATTTGCCGAGTTCTCACTGTGTGGGATTATGTAACCCAGAAACCACTGTTAATGGTGTGTAGTGTTCTTACTTCACGGCTGAGGGAATCGGGACATGTGTGTTCATGATAGTTGGCCAATAGGTACATATCACCTTGACATAAGCTGGAGTCACTTTAGAAGAGGAAACCTCAACTGAGAAATTCCTCCCAACAGATTCACCTGCAGGCAAGCCTGTTTTTTGTTTGTTTGTTTGTTTTTGTTCTTGTTGTTTATTTTGTTTTTGTTTTTTGAGACAGGCTTTTTCTGTAGCTTTAAAGCCTGCCCTGCAGAGCAGGCTGGCCTCGAACTCACAGAGACCCACCAGCCTCTGCCTCCCTCCCAAGTGCTGGGATCAAAGGCATGTGCCACCGCCACCCACCCATGTTTTCTTGCCCGACAGTTGATGATTGAAGTGGGATGGCTCAGCTCACCGTGAACAGTAACACCCCTAGGCTGGTACTGGTATAGTTCTGGGTGCTCTAAGGAAGCAGATGGAGCATGCACTTCTCCCCTGACTCTGGTTTAGTTCCTGCCTCCAGGTTCCTGCCCTGAGTTCCCTGTGTGCTGGATGGACTGTAAGCTGTAAAGTGAAATAAATCGAAATAAATCCTTATTTCCATAAGGTCATCATGGCATTTTTTTCACAACAGTATAAACCCTAACTGAGACAACAGTCGATAGACAGACAGGAAAGAAAAGGATAGCTTAGGAACCCTCATTTTTTTCCCTGAAATTAAGAACAAATTTCTTTGATTTGTTCTATTTTTTCAATCATTGATCGACTTGCATTTGGATACTGAACAGCGTTGAGTATGTGATTTGCACATACGCACGGGGGAGACCTGTGGTTAACTCCAGTTATTTTCGTCAGGCTCTCTCCACCTTATTTTTTGAGACAGGGTTCCTGACTAAGCCCATGACTTGCCAACGTGGGTGGCGCGACCAGAAGGCAACCCCCATGGATGCTTCGGCCCCTTCGGCCCCTTCCTCCCAGTGCTGTGATGAAAGATACAGCCGCTCTGCTCAGCCCTGGTCTCCGGCCTTGATTTGATGTCCCTTGTGGACTCTGCAGGTGTAGCCAGCCACTGCTTTTCTCCCGTCTCAGGTGTTCTTCGTGTCGGCAGTGAGTGCCTCCGACCTACCCGTAGGCTGGTCTTGAACAAGAGATGGCAGAGAAGAAACCACCCACTCTACTTGCAGTTTTACTTGGAGCTAATGATGGTCAAGTCCAGAATGGCTCTAATGGCCGTCTGGAGTGGGACATCCAATTAAGAAACCCATATGGCTGAGAATTTGTGGTCAGACAAGCAAGACAGTTTGAACGCAGCCTCTCCTGTGATCCTATATTTGGGGTCCTAGAAGCATTATAAATATGGAAGCCAGGAGAGGTGTGAGACAGACGGAAATGGTGGTGCCTTGGTCTACATGGAAGGCCCACACGTTTTCTCGCTCTTCAAGGTCATGCTCAGAAAACACTAGCAAAATCTTACAAGTGTGATGCTAGTTAGAATGTTGCTAGGATACCTTCTGTAGTTAGCATGTAGGTCCTTGAAGAGACAGACCTTGTCTTTAGTAATTGTTCTAGTTACTGGCTAGACACGTAGACACTCATTAAATATGTTAGAATTGATACAGCTAGGTTTGATGCTCGTATGAATCCCAGCACTTGGAAGCGGAGGCTTAAGGGTCAGAAGCTCAAGGCCGACTTCTGCTCCTTGTGGCCTTTGAGGGTAGTCTAGCTTTCGTGAGAGCCTGTCTCCAAACGTAGGAACAAATGAAAGGAAATAGGTTCTGGCTGAAGAATTAATCATTCCATCAATTTCAGTTTCTTCTCTAAAGTGGCCAGTCTCCCATTTCACAGGTCAGAGGACAGAATGAGTCTTAAACAGTCTTTGGTGCACATAAATCTTAGCTGAAACTTTGGATGTTGGTTGTCATTTCCACCAGTTGATTGTTACTATACCGTTCTTTATATTCTACTTAGAAGCAATAAATGTTTGGAAAAGAAAAGCCCATCTTGAAATTAACAGTTTGATTCCCATTGGCATTAATAATTGTTACCCTTGGTATCCCCTCCCCCTGCCCTACCTATAATCTAAGGACTTATGTTTGCTTCTTCTTTATGCAGCCTATCTTTTCTATATATATCCTGGGATTTTTTTTTTAGGTTCTGTCTCTCACCATAGAAAATGCCATGATCGTACAATTCATTTCTTCTTTTCTCTCCTCAAGGATACCAGTCTTTTTCTTTCCTTGGCATTTGTTTCAAACATGTAATCAGTAAATCATCAAGTTTGGAAATAAGCGCCCCTGACGAAACTCACCCCGTTAGATTTTGCCATGAAACCCAGGGAAAGCTAATTTGCTCCCTGCGAAGGAGCCACACGTGGGTTGTCCAGACCCTATGCTTTCATTTCTGCACCTGTGTTTTTGTGTCTGAATATTTTAGGGGCTTGTTTTGTGAGAGCATTTAGCATGTTCTGCTGGTTGCTTGGCTTCTCAGTGATTGGAGGGAGGTGTATAGAAACTACAGTCTGGCAAGGGTGAGAAGAAACGTATCAGTTTTATGTATAGTTTACATCACATGTAGTTGTATGTGTGCACATGTAGAGAGTGCATGCATTCATATATGTAGTACGTGTCATTTTCTAAAATGACATATGCTATACTCCTCTCTCTCTAACCTTGTCCTGTTGAGTGTCTTAATATTGATGCTCAAGTGAGTAGAAATATATGAGTGTCTGGAAGTCATTGCACACACTAGTGAATGAAATGGCTCCCTTTCATCCTTGAGACATTGAGATTATGCCCCTCCTGTTATTCTTTGCATCCTATGGGCTCATTGATTTGCCTCCATTCCCCCGTGCTTTCCTTGGTTTGCAGACTGCTGCCATGTGTGGTTCCATCCTCTACCTTCCCAACTCGCTGCCTAGCACCATGGTCCCTGTGAATGCTGTATACATTCCCAAACTCAGGTCCTTCCCCCAGCCTCGTCTATCACCTCCAAACACATCCCAGTTTGCTCATTTCTCTTTCAAGTGTGATGTTCAGAACAAGCACAGCTTCTCAGTTTTGCAAGTAACAGATGGACAGAAAGCGGTCTGCCTCCTGTGCGTTTGACGGATAGCCTGTCTTTCAGAAATTCTTGACTGTAGCTTCCTTTTGAGTGTCACAGAGAGTGGCCAAGACAGGGCTGTGCCCACACACCCTGACCCACTGAAAACAATGGAATACTTGCCAATAAACGTGAAGTAATAAACTCAGCACATAGGAGGGGCCTCACCTAAGCAGTAGACTCTAGGTTTGGTGGGTGCTGCTTTCTGTTGTATTGACCTCTTAGTTTCCAGGGTCTGGGCTGGTGTTTCATGTTTGTTCACTCACACCCACCTCTTCCCACCCATCCACCCTTATTTCTGAGACAGACTCTTCTGTAGCCCTGGATATCCAACCTCCGCCTCCCTAGTGCGGGGATTAACAACTTCACCGCTGTACCCATTCCTTTCTTTGCCTCTAAATTCCTATTTTTTTTTATTCTCACTATCAGAGGCCCTTCCCTTTTCTTAACTCTTTAATTAAAATTTCTCCATAATTGTGTGTTGCCTTATACCCAAGGAAAGGCTTTTTATGATTAAGTATGCATGTCTTAGCATTGTTTTTATATGAATCACCTTTACCATCTATACCAACCCTCTGTATGTTCTCGGTACTGTTATCCACAATTAATGGTGATTTAACATGCATCTTGTATGTTCTAGGTACTGGTATCAGCAGTTGATCAGTTAACAAGTGTGTTGTATGTTCTGCGTGCTGTTATCCGTAGTTAATAATTATTTAGCGGGTATTTTGAGCAGATTCCATTTCTGTCCTGTTCAGAACACGGAGGCTGAGAGAAGCAAGCAATCTGCCCCTTTTTCTTTTTCCAAAATTAGATTCAGTACCAGGTGCCACAGTTCCAGAAATGATCCTCCTCGAGCAATCATTCTGCCCTAATGTTAGTATTCATGACCTTGAAGTATGACTGCCTATGTAGTTTACTAATTAAATGTTTAATAAACAAAAGCCAGGAATGGGAACGGTACTAATCCTGTGTGCGTGTGCATCCACACACACACACCCGAATCATGCACAGATTGAATCACATCTACTTTGTGTTTGTCAGGCCTGGCTTCCATGGTGTCTCTGAGCCTGAGAACTTCCCCTGCTTTTCTTAGCATACCCACTGTGAAGTGAAGACAATCAGCCGCATTCCAGTTTTTAACTGTGTGGAACCTTCTGGCTGGCAGCTCAGAGCCTTACCTTCTGGTTGTGAAAACTGTCTGTTATTTATAGCTGAAGAATGACTTACAGGTGACCAGAGGCAAAATGAGAAAGAAATGCCTTCTGCGGTTACATCATTAAAAGCAATGGCTACGAAAGCACCTTTTTTTTACAAAAGTAGTCCCAAGACTCCAAGCTCGATGCTTGAAATTTTAAAAAGTGGCGTGTGATTAAAAATGCTTTTTAAGCTAGGTGTGGTGGCTGGGACCCGTGATTTCAGCACTTTGAGGACAAGGCAGGGAATTTGCCTTTGCCTATCCATCACCCTCCGATCTGTACTGCATCTGAGGTCAACCTTTGCTATGGTGAGACTCAGCCCACACACGGGTAAGACAAGCAGAAACCAAGGAAACCTTAGGGAAAGAAACAAACGAGAAAACATGACACCTGCTGCAAAGTAGAACGACGAGAATTTGATTATCTGAACCCATAGTGGGAGGTTAGAATTTACACCCCTACATTTTTCTCTGCTCTCCGTAAGTCAGTCACACACACATACACACACACACACACACACACAACAATAAAAGAAACATAATATTAAAGAAACAACATCACTTAGGGAAAAAGAAAGAAACACCGTTAGTCTGGCAACATATTAATAATCTCAGAATTTGTTAGCTAAGGTAGGAGTTCAATTCCAAACTCCTGTATATTATGTTTCAGGCCTTCTTGCGCTGCATGAGACACTGTCTCCGACAGGCTAGGTTGGTCAGTCAATAGATGGATGCTTTTGGGTTAGGCTTTGTGGCACATCCCTGTCGTTGTTAACTGCTCAGAGGCCAAGACAGGATGATGCAAGATGACAGCCCCGTGGACTTCAGATGGTTCAGAAGCCTGCCTCCCCAGCTCAGTGAGACCCTGTGATAGAAATGCTAAGGAAAAGGCCTCCTGGGAAGGTAGCTCAGGGGTAGAGTGCAGGTCTCTCGCCCTGGATTTAATCCTCGGTTAAAAAGGTCAAATGTTTGTCTTGCAAATTCAGTAAGCAGGAAAACAGCCTGGTTACTTCCACCTATCTCCTAGTTGCTGTGAACCATAACAGGGACCATAGTCTCCTCTACAATGTGCTGGCTGTCATCTTCATTGCTGCAAACTCCTCATCTCAGCAGCTAGAAGTTTTTCCGGATAGCTGCACACCCCGCGGGTCCTCAGTTGATTGTTGCATAGCTTTCTTGCAGGTCTGTCCAGTGAGGAAGGAACTTAATTGCTAACCTGATTGGCTTTCCTCCTGTCTCATTTTTAAGTGAGAACCACTGGTCATCCCCAGGTAACCCTGGCCTCAATGCTGTGGCGGTCAGTTCATCGTTTTGAACTTGGGTCACTTCTGTGGGGCTTGCTATGCTCTTTCACATCCTGAACTTTAGAGCTGCAGTCCCCTAGACAACAAAGCCAGGTTTGGGGGTCAGATCTGGAGCTGTGGAGCTTTGTGTGAAACACAGAGCAGTGAAGGCTAACCAGAAGTCCCTCCTCCAGCCAAAACCTCGCCTTTGATGGAGGCGGCTGAGGCCACCGTACTTCATGCAGTTCCCTCTCTCTTCTTTGAGGCCTCCTGGAAGCTAGGAAACATTTTTCACAGCTTCCTGCTTATTTTAGAGGCAAGAAACTTGCAGGCAGAGTGATGACAGTTGTAGGTTTATAGCAGGTGACGGCAAGAGCGAACATTGGGCGCGTCGAACTGTGAGTGCCTCTTCCAAGTCCCAGCTCCAGTATATTTATTAACATTTTTGAGTAGTCTTAGAACTATCTATTAAGCACAATTTTTCACCCTTTCTGACAGATTACTGGTCCTGCCAAGAAGCTTTTAGGCTGTAAATGAAAAGAAAAAACACTCCCATTTCAATCTTGGGTCCCATCCCTCCCTCCGTCTGCCTGCCCTCCCTCTCCGACCCCCTTCCTTCTTCCTTTCCTTTCTTCTTTCTCTCTATTTTTTTCATCTTCCTTTTCAGCGAATTATCTTAGGATACAATTGTTCCTTCTTAGGAACCTAAGACTCTAATGCCACCTTCTCTTTCTCTCTGGATGTTGGGTTTTCCATTGCTCTAAGGTTTGTTTCATTTAACATTACCTATGTTATCTGAGTAAAGGCTTTAAAAACACTTTCCCTTTGTATTTAAATTTTTCTCTGTACTTAGCCAAGCCTGAATGATGGGTGCTTGTCAATGTTTAGCATTCACCCTTTCTATACCTTTCTGCTTCTTCACCATTTTCTCTGCCTTTTCCTTTAATTTTTTACTTCCATCAAGCTTCCTAGACGTGGCTGGATTTACCCAGTTTTCTGCTTGATCATCAACTTGAGCACTGTGTTTTAAGTAAACATTTGAACCACGCCACCCTGCAAATTAGCAAGTGTCTGATCTGGAAAAGGACGTGGGGATGGCTCATCTCTTCCGTGGAGTTTTATGTAGATTGACATTTATTGTGAATCAGATTCTATCCTAGGTGTTCTTGTGGAATCTGTAAATGCCAGCAGAGTGGCGGAATTGATTTTGCATTCCTTCAGTAGTCCGTGATGAGCATCTCTGTGTTGGAAGTGTGTATGGTCTCCCCTTGAATCGTTATTTTCTTAATAACCTTTCAGAGGAGCCTGTTCCTTGTGTTGCCTGTTTCAGGATTTGGGGGGTTTTTTGTTTGTTTGTTCGTTTGTTTTGTTTCATTTAGTGTGAGGGCTGTTTGAGTATTTGTTGGCATGGCTCTCCTTATTGCAGAAGTGAGCCAACTGTGGAAATGACTTTTTCGTATAGTTGCCCATGTCTGTAGGAATGATAAGCAAGAATATGTTCTTGGGTGGGAAGGAGAATTAGCATTGCCTCATGTCTTTATCATTTATTATGGTTTTCCACTTCAGCTTTCAGATTTTTGCTTTGGGAGAAAAAAAATTTGCACGGCGCACTGCAGGTCAGTGTATAGGTGTCATGTTGGCAGTCGGATGTGGAAACAGCTAGGTGGTCAGCTGTCAGTACAGGCCCAGCATCTCCATCCCGCTGTCAGAGGCTGTCTGGACACTGTGCTCATGACACTACTCTGATGGTCACTTTCACACAGTGTTTCAAGCAGGCTTTGAACATACTGAGTAAGGACACCTTGGAAAATAAGATGCTGTCTTTTGATCCGAATCTGTCTTTATTTCCTCCCACCGGAACTTGCAGAACTCCGTGGAATAGCTTAACATCATAGGCCTCCCAGAGAACCTCAGGCAAGCTCCTTAGCGCTAAGCTCGGAGAGGGTGCTTGCACAGCAGAATTGAGTAAATACGCGTCCGGCTGGTAAACAGCTCTCTGTGGTGAAGCCCGATGCAAAAGTCGGTGTTAATGAAATCTCTGTGTGGATTATTCCGCCGGGTCTGTTGTCATAGCTGGGCAAATACTGAGAAATTGCCTGAGATTTTATAAAGTTGTTTGAGTTTTAACTACGTAAAAGAATTAAGGTCATACACCTTGAAGAACACAGTCAACTCTGCTCCTGAAGTGATGAGCTATATTCCCTTTTATGATCGTGCAGGAAATGGATTGAGAGACATAGTTAGCTTTAGTTTTCTTGTTATAAAGGGGTCAGTAATGTGCTAAATTTTACCGAGAAGGAACAACCTCTGTTGACAAACCAGATAGAAAACTTATGGTGTGAAACGCTCAGTCATCAGATCCCTGCTCTGCATGGTTGACTCAGGTCAGTAATGCATTTGGTGGATGTCCACCCATGTGAGCTGCAGGAAGCAGGGAGAACTCTGAGCCCCTTGGAGCTGAATGGAAAGACGCCAGGTGTGACTCCGCATCTCAGCTCCATGACTTGTTTCTGGTGGACATCCCTTAACTTCTCTGTGCGTGTTTATGTACAGGAAAAAATCCCTCTAGGAAAGCTGTGCATTAGCAATGATTTCCTAGGTAGAATGTACCAGTTGCAAGGTTAGTGCACAAATGAGTAAAATAAAGGAAGCACTGGACTTTGAACTTCTGATATCATATCCATGGGACGCTTCTAGAATAAATTCTAAGACATTGTTTTTCGTTTTTAGCTTTCCTGGACTCTGGTTTCTACCCTAGTTGTTGCTGATTTGGCATGCACCCCTGTGTATCGTGGGATGATTTTTACTTTTGGTCTGTTAGTAGGATTTTATATTTTACTAGGAAAGCTACCAAGTTTTATGTGGTTCAAATGGAGTCCTGTGTGTTCAACTGGGGCTTACTTACTACATGGTGGTTCATTTTAGTTCGGTGAGGTGAGCTCCGTAATCGGGGTTGTACAAACTGATACTGTGGTCTCAGCCAAACGAGAGTTGCCGAATTAAGTGAGAATTAGAAGTCTGTCGTCACAAATGTGTTCAACAGATCGGAAATGGTAATCCGTGTTGACGTCACAGCTGTTGACATGCATGTTTCCTTCCTCTGAAGTGCTTAGCCTTGACTCTCACCATTGGGGTCTCTCAAAGGGGGTTATCTCATGGACTTGGACGGTCAGTAAGAGAACTGTCCATGGTCGATAATTTGTCCTAAAATAGGACTTAGTGCTCACTCGTAAAACTTCACCTACAGCCAGCCTCCTTTAAGAAACTGTTTTAAATGTGTTGCTGGTCTTCATTATTGGGAGGGAGGGAGGGAGGAAGGGAGGGAGGGAGGGAGGGAGGGAAGGAGGGAGGAGGAAGGGAGGGATGCAGTGCCTTTGAAAAGCAGAAGAGGGTATTCTCCTAAAGCTGGAGTCATAGCCACCTTTTGTGAGTGCTGAGAATTGAGGGCAGGAAGCTCTAACTGCTGAACTATCTTTCCAGCCCCCAGAAGAGTTCCTAACTTGACCATTCTGACAACCTGTAGTCCATAAATGACTTGAGAGTGCTGTGCCGCCTTGCACTTCATCAAGAGGGCTGTTTTCATATGCTAACAGCATGTAGAAAGGAGGGGTGTTTTATTTTGTGTTGTCTTGTTCCGTTGCCTTCACAGTTAGAACACGGATGACCGCATGGCAGAAACCATCCTAGTCCAACCGGGCCTTGCATCGGGTGTGTGCCCTTTCAGTGTGTGCTCTACCCTCCAGTTGTGACTCCAAAGCCCCGTATCATCTGCTGTATGTCAGTGCACATCTACAGAGCCCAAAGAAACCAAAGTAGACGCTTCCTTTATCTGCTTACTAAATCAGTGAACATTATAAACATTAAGCTCTAAGCACCCGGTACTTCCCTTGATCCCACTGTTCACCCCTGGAAGTGTCCCAGCAGCTGCTGTTTGCCGTTTTTCTCTACTGCTCTGTCAGGTTCAGACCAAAGAGATACTCATTACCCAAGGCATGCATGTTGGAATACCGCCGTTCTCCCTCAGATCTCTGGGTTAGGCGGTGGTGGTGATGGATACTTGAGCGGTTGTTTGATCTGCAGAAGCTGTGGTCCGTAGCCTCTTGCTATGGCGGTCTCAGATAGATGCAAGCAGTCAGCCTTCTTTGCAGATAACCATCAGTGATTCGTAACCTTGCTACAGAAACTCTATCCAGAGGTTTGAAATTTAAAAAAAAAAAAAACCACTGAGTGTCATAGCTCCTGCCTTTAATTCTTGCATTCTTGAGGCAGAGGCAGGTGGATCTCTGAGTTTGGAGGCCAGCCTGGTCTACAAAATGAATTCCAAGGCAGCCAAGGCTGTAACAAGGAAAAAAGAAAAAAAAATTCAGGAATAGAAATTGTGACTTTTTATGTAAAATCTGTAACAAACTTCCTCCCCATCCTTACGTTGAAAACAAGCAGTAAGATTTCCTTCAAGTTGACATCTCGAGGCTCTGAAGACTTCTATATCTATATCTGTCATCCTATCTATCTATCTATCTATCTATCTATCTATCTATCTATCTATCTATCGTAACAGTCACCGACTGTTCTTGCCTTTCCTTACAGTGCCCATGTAACACATGCATAGATGGTAGCTTTGCTTGGCAGCATTATACTCTCAGCTGGGCCAGTGGGTGGTTTCACAGTTGAAGTGAATTGCGTTGGTTTTTCATTACAAATTTTTCCCCGTCTGTTACAGTATTAGCTGTAGGAAAATGCTCGTATCCAAAGCAGAAATTGAACATGGCTATTTTTCATATGACAGAAATTGTGTTAGAGCTTGGCATTTGGGGACGTCCAGGCCCGAGGCTTTAGGTATACCATTGTATACCTAAAGTGACTGTCTAAAAATGCTGATGAACAAATATAATAGGGATGCATACACCTGTTCCTCATCTTGTAGAAGTGCACTGCCTCTCACATGGTGAAGAGCACACTGCAGGGGCAGAGTTTCTCACACGAGGGACACTCCAGCAGGCCACTGACTGGCCTCTGTCACGTCCTAAAATGTCAGTATCCGCTTCATAATGTGCTTCAGAATTTTGTGTTCTGGTCTCCTCGTGTGAATCTTTGGATGAAGTATGAATGAAAGGCTGGACCTTCACTTACAGAGGATTGGCCAACTGCCACTTAGTAGGATGCGGTCAAGGTACCTCACACTCATTTCAAACTAACAACCTATTGTGAGCAACACGGGTGTAGTTGGCAGCTTCTTGTCTAGCACCGTCTCTTTCCCTCGCTGTCTTTAGTTCATGTGTGCTGGGAGGTCCTTTCCGTCATTCATTACTCTAGTAAAGAACCGCCGAATGCTCCGGAGGCAGACAGAACTTCCTGGGTCGTGTTAGGAATTATCAGCCCGAGTAGTAATGACTTCCGGAGGGGCCTGAACAGAGGTCATTCCTCGTACTTGTAACAATCAAACCTCCCAGACATTGTCCGAATGTTCCACAGAAAACAAAGCCACAGCCCAGATGCCCCAGTTTTCACGTAATTGTGACCTTGTGATTAGAGTTTAGACGTAAACTTCTAGAATAAACACTGGCTGGGCGTGTCTCTGGCGTGTGACCCCTCATGGTAGATGAACCCGATGACTGAGTAACCCCACTCTGGTGACCATAGTGGGCCGAGCTTGACAGCTGTCTGGGAATGCTGGCAGAAGGAATCTAAGTCCCTCTCAGCTTACACAATTCTGCAATATCATCACAGTCTGATGCTCCTTTTATCCGAGGACCAGAGAGCGTCCTGCAACACAGGGATCACAGTTTGAGTGGGAGCCTCGTCGATTCACCAGCTGTCGGTCTCTGCCCTGTTGGCATATGCTAGTTTTGTTTGAAGACTTTTTGTTTTTATTTTATGACTATGAATATTTCTCCTACTTGAATGTAATTGCACCCTATACAGTGCAGAGGCCAGAAGAGGACACCGGAACCTCTGGAACTAGAATTACAGCAGGTTTGAGCCATCCATCAGGTGTGCTGTAAACTGAGCCCTGGTCCTTTGCAAGAGCAGCAAGTGCTCTTTCGTAACTTCTGAACCAACTTTCCAGCTCCTTGAAGTACAATTTTTAAAAATATTTAATTTTGATGTTTCTTTGTCTCTCTCATTCTCTCTCTCTCCGTGTGTGTGCGTGCATGTGTGCGTGCGTGTGCGTGTGTGTGTGTGTGTGTGCTAGTTTTAATTGCCACCAGAGCTTAACATTAATGCATATCATTTTAACTACTTAGTCGATCTTTTTTGGGAATCCAAGCGACGACGTCCTTGTCAGCTGCCTCCTCTCCCGTTACCCAGGCTGCTCTACAAGGCACTGGTGGTGTACCATGAGATGTTCTTGAAGGCCTTTGCTGACAATGGATGAATATCCACCTGGCCCTTCTGTGTTTCCCGGAGGCCTCGGTCTGTGCTATATAGTACTTCATTCCTTATTAAATAAACGCACCTGCAGTGAACAGCACTCGGATGATTCAGGTTTGTGGCGGCCTGAAACTTACTGCCTTGCCTGACCTGTCCTCAAAATAGTGCCTGTGATCCGTCCTCAGCTCCCTGAGTCCTAAAATTACGGATCTGCACTCACACACCTGATATGTCGACAAATTCCAGCACAGAACCAGGGCGTCTTTAATGTAATTGATCCCTTTGACTCTGTCTGCAAAACTTGGCCTCCAGCTGTTATTGAAAGTCATTAAGAATGAAACAAAACTGAGTATCAGAGCAGTGGGAAGATTGTATGAACTCACCCTAGCCAGAAAAAATTATGCCTACAACATATCATGGAAGTGGATTTCAGCAGACTCTTGGGTTTCCCCCTGCAGGTTGATGTATTTGTTGTCGCCATTGGAATGCTTCGGTGAAACATGGGCCGCTCTTCAGTGAGTGCTTGATGTGTGTCTAGGGCCTGTATTGAGAATTGTGAATGAACAGTTGACCTGAGGATGTTCTCCGTGGGGAGAGGCAGAACGGTAGTATTAATTACCTTCACGTTGCTGTGACAGAATCCAGGACAAAGACCGCAATAAGAACAGGGTTTCTTCTGGCTCACAGTTTGAGGATGTATATCAGTTCCTTAAGGCGAGGGGTTGGTGGCTGGAGTGCAGATCCACAGTCAGGAAGCAGAGTGGTGAGTGTAGATTCAAAGCTTACCTTACCCTTTTTATCTTTTTATTCATTCTGGGTGCATCTCTGGAATGCATTCACCAACACACCCCAGTGTGCACCCCCTAGGTGACTCTAGGACCCAGTGAGGAAAACCAGGAAGATTAAGTATCACAGCAGGATACAGGGTTGCCATTCTTGTCCCTTAGGGAAAAGAAAAAGAACAGAAAGGTGGGATCTTATTAACCATCACTGTTGAAATGAACAAGTCTCTATCCAGCCAGGCTTCTTGACTGATAGATTTACTGGTCAATTGATCCATTGCTTGTCTATTTTCTGGTACATTTTTCCCTCTTGTTTCTGTCTTTTTATCCTGCTGAAACTGTTGCTCGTGGTACTGACCTTGAGAACTCACTCACTAAGCATCACACGATTCAAAACTGCTGTGAGTTGAGTTCACCACAGGAGCGTAGGGTCCCTTGTCTGCCTCTTCCTGCCTAATGGTGATTCCATCCTGCCTAGTAGTCTTTCGGACCATGGGGAATTGTACATTCTTCACATCCATGACCCGGGCAGTTTTCTGCAGAGGATCCCACAGTTATTGGATGTACAGAAAGGGCACACACCTTGAATTTGATCAATAAGAGCATTAGTTCCTGTTGTACACGCATGGTGTGGCGTGGTCCTCAAAGAGGACCTTATTTCCTGGAGGCCCGGCTTATAGATTTAGGAGAGGGAAGTTCAGTAAGCCCTTGGTTTCTCCTGTGGAAGTGTTGCCCTGTGAGTTTTTTCCCACCTTCAGAAGACGTCCTTTGGGCTCTGCGCGTTCCAGTGAGCGTGTTGCAGGACAGATGGGACGCTCAGCCCACAGGTAAGCAGAGCCTGGGTGCGAGACTCCATTGCTGTGGATTGAGGCATCTTGATTTTGTAATTGAGAGGCCCGAAATACCTGCGCTGGGTAATTAGTGTTGCGTTCCGCATCGGTGTGCTATTTTGGCACCGCTCTCTTCTATTGCAGAAATTTGAAGACATCTGTTTACTCTCAACTCTCAAAGACCTTGTCAAGCACAGAGTCTGTAGGACACGAGCCCGTTTCTGCACGAGGGTTCTTTGCAGTATCTTCTCTCTGCTAGAACATTTTCACCTGATTGTTGAGAATTAGTGAAAACATTTGAACAAATTTAGACATTGTATGATGAGAAATGACAGCTTCTAATAAAAGAAGGAGCATTCCACTCAAATCCCTTCTTGGGGGCTGGGAGCGTGGGGTTAAATAAAGAAGGCTCTCACAGGTTTTAGCAGAGGTTTCTGGAAAAGGCCCTGATTTCTTTTTAAGAATCGCCAGAGTGGACCAACCGGGGTGACGAGGCTTTTATTAGCAATGTTAATTAGCTCAGCTAATCAAGGCTGCATTTAGGCTTTTGATCCCATGCTAATTTGCAGGCCTGCAGTAGGAGATAAACTAAGGTGGAAGAAAGGTCAGTGCTGTGGTTGGCCTCTGGATTGAGCGTCTGTCTCAAGTGTAGAAAATCTTTAAAAGGGAGAGAGGCTTTAGGTACTCACTGACAAAGGACAGGGAGGCACGGGGCTTGCACGTGAGAATCAGAAATTTCGGGAGGACTTTAGATACAGTGGGAATGACTGAGGTGAAACGCAGAGGTCTTTGGGGAAGGAACGCCGCCAGTTATGTAGGGGGTGCTGGAGTTTGGGCCTTTAGGGGGAGGAGGCTCATGTATGGGGGTACTCGAGGCATTGGGTCTGGAGCATGTCT
Source organism: Alexandromys fortis (assembly GCF_014885135.2). Taxonomy (NCBI): domain Eukaryota; kingdom Metazoa; phylum Chordata; class Mammalia; order Rodentia; family Cricetidae; genus Alexandromys; species Alexandromys fortis. Next base: position 4,387,663 of record NW_026068003.1, read on the forward strand.
CAGAAGGTCCAGGATAATCAGGGCCAAGCAAAAACTGGACTTTCAAGAACCACTGCTGGCCCTGGGCTGGTATGACTCTGGCTTTGGCTGCATCTGCAGACAGCTGCCTGGCTTTTCTTCTTTCTAGATGGGACATTCGCTGCTCGTATACATTCAGCATCTCTCGTTTCGCAGGGCGAATCGTCCTCTAGCTTTCCAGACCCCGCTCTAAGGTTTCCTGAAAGACTTATCTAGACCAGTCACCCTCTGCATGCAGAGTGTTGTGTGTGTCTGATCATAGAGCTCCTGCTTGCTTCCATTTTCAGAGGAGCTGCCAAACACAATCCTTAGTGTGTCTTTCAGGAAGACAGACTGTGGACTGAGGACACAGTTTGCAGAAATGAAATTTGAGCACACCAGTCCAGACGAGAACTTGTGCGAGCCAGGCAAGCACAGCATCTGTTGTAAGGGAGTCACCAAGCAACCTATCCATCTGTTTCCTCATCTTTTCATCAGAGAATAAGTGAGCATCTACTATCCAGGCATTGTTCAAGGTACTGCGAGTTCAACAGGGTGCAGAATGTCTGTAATTGTTATCTCTATGGAGCCTATGGCATTTTTATACTGTTGTTGGGGTTCTATTATGGAGGCATGTTCTCTCCGGATCTGGAGTGGTTGGTTGCTATAGCTACAGCAAAGGGCAGAGGTGTGGATTGATTCTGGAAAGAGCTATCAAGGGACCAGGAGATGAGGCTGGCTGAGAAAGAAGGGATGGAGAGGGGTTGAGTTGCCTCCAAATGGGATGCCTGTGGGGTAGCCCTTCCGTGTTTGCATCTAGCACAGAAGGTTTCAACCTCAGTGCACTGAAGCCGTTCTGTTAATTGGGAGTGGGAGAGTTAATATATTTACTTCTGAGAAGGTGGCCATGATAGTGTGTTATTTTAGATCTTAGCCCTCCCTGGAAGGAGCCAGGAGTTGGTGATCTAATAGCATGTTCGCACCACTAATGTCTATGATTATCTTTATCACAGTGGGAATAGAGCTGTCAGAGAGACAGAAGGCATTTCTTCCGCCATCAGTAATGCTGCCCAACCTGCTTAAGCTCCAAAGAGGGGGAGACATAGCAAAAAAAAATATGTTAGCAGATGCTGTCATGGGACCTTGCCACGTTCTCGTTCCTTCTGCAGATGCTAGAAGTTTTGCAAGTGTCCACATAAACACACTCTCTTGATTACTAATGATCATTTCTAGAAGACTTACAATTGCTAATACAGTGCAGACATTTTATAGATAGTTGTTTCATAGTTGACTGAGGAATACTGACAAGGAAAAGCTTGTTCTTTTTCAGTCCAGTGCAAGCGTACAAGTGCCATGGCATGTTAACCATGAAACGACAAACAGAAATGTCGGTCCTTTTCTTTTATTTTGCTTCCAGACAGGGTCTATTCTTATTCTTCTGCTTACTCCATGTTAGCTGCCTGTGAGCCTTTGGGGGAATACTCAGGTCTCAACCTTAACCTTCGGCCTTGCCCCAGAAGCACTGTGGTTACAGATGTCCCCTGCCACACCCCGGCTCCTCCTGAGTCCTCAGGACTCAAGCCCTCATACTTGCACTGCAAACATCTCTCTGGCCCTGGACATTTATACACACACACGTTTTACACATAAATGTTTTAACAAAGCTTTTACAAAAGCCTTTTAGTCCACAATTGTTTCTGAGACTGTGAAACCCATGGATACAGCGGGCTGTAGTTTCGATGACTTGGGAAACGCAGCAGAGAAATCTCTGAGCGGTCATTTGCTCCTGGCAAACGTACAGTACACACGTTCTGACTTTGTGTAGACCGCAGGCATCTTTCTGAGCATGCTCTTGTAGGGCGTCCTGCGTCCTCTGCTCTCTGTCCTCTGCCTTAACTGCCAGGGCTCTTACATCTTCACCCTGCTGTGACCTTCCTGCCTCCTGTCCCTCACCGGTATTCGTGCGCATATTTGTGATTGAACCGCCAAACTGCATTTCTGAGCACCGCCCTGGGGGTGCTCCTGTGAGCTCCAGCCTTACTCATTGGCTTTTGACTCCATGCTTTTTTTATACAGCAAACGTACAATGCAGCCAATGTTGAAAGGAAGAGCATACGTGGTGTTGGAATTTCTTTCTGTCCTGAAGTCCCAGGTAGCAACCAGGCCTTAAATGGTTTCTATTACTCTTAAAAAATAAAAATAAAATCATTGGCTATATATTCTGACTGGCTATATTTGGGGAAGATTGCCTCTCCTTCCTTGTGCCTCTGGTAATTACATGAGACGGTCTTCATTTTCCTACGAAGTCTTGATTCTTAGCTGATTCAAGCCCCTTAATTATTTTACCATATTTATGCCTGCCACAGGAAATGGGGAAGTGGTTATTTTTAGATCTTTAGCTTTAAATTATTAATACAAGGAGTCACAACTGGTAAGAGAGCTGAGTTGCTGCATGGTGTGCTGGATTCCTCCATTCTCCTGCCGCAGAGCCGAATTCCTGAGCTCAATCTTGGAGGTTGTGCCGTTGTCCTCTGTCCAGTGATGGACAGACCTGCACTGTGCCATCTCTTTTTTTCCAGGTCTCTCTTTGCAGAATTTCTAGCGGGGATTTGGAACTTAACTAATTGTCATTGTCTCGTAGTGTGCAGGAGCCGAGGGTGTCTCCTAGCTCTGAGCGAGGTATGTGAGTGTCATGTGGTGGTACTCACGCCATGCCCTGCGCTGCCTAGAGGGGATGCTCCCGTTGTCCTTATAGCTGCTCCTGATGGCCTCGGTCACATTGGAGAAGAGTCTTCTCTCCCAGTTGAGCCCTTTTCTTGGTTACTCTAATTGGAAGTGACAAGCACATCCTTTTGTGGTGTGTGTCTCAGGTGTGCTGTGGTCGGACCCCAAGGCCTTGCATGCTAGGATGGCAGACACTTTACCGTCAAGCCACACCTCTAGCCGATGCTTCTGATCCATCCTGTTTTGCGTTTTAGATGCGGCACCTGTTGGAAGTTTTAGAAAGCAGAATAGGCTTTGTGATGAGACCTTTGTATCTTGCTTCTGCTGTATGTGTGAGTAGTCTTAAGTTCGTAGTCACTTCTTCCTCGATTCAAACAGTGTGCTTAAAGCTCATGGTTCTTTCATCTATGGCCGACTACTATCTTGTATCGTTACATACATAAACTTATAAAGATCACCTTTGACTGAATATGGTAAGTGAAACATTTAGGCTGTGTAGAGACATCAGTGAGGTTTTTAAGAAGCAGGCTAGGTCATTGTATGGCTGAAGAAGATCTCCATGTTCAGGTCGGGATGATTCAGGATGACTTACAGCCTGCCCTCATCTCCCTGAGGCGAGAGGAATCGTCTTAATTTCCAGTATCCCCATCGTCCTGTGTCTGTTATGGATGAGGTTTACATAAAACATGTAGAAATGTGTAAAGCTTTCTTCTTGATATGAAAGATGGCTAATGACGGAGGTTGTACAAAGTCTGTGATGTGTGTGGCCTTTTGCTGGTGAGCTCTGTGATTCTGTGAGGTCCTTTTTTATCTGAGTGGTCTTAAGAAGTCAATTCCAGATAAGATGTTGCTGGTTCAGCCTCCTACTATGGTTCAGACCTGAGATGTGTGATCAGCACGTGACTGAGATGTGTGATCAGCACGTGTTTAACGGGACTGGAGAGGTCTCCTACCAAGAGCCCCAGGAATCCACTGCTTTTTGCAGATGGGCATCGGGCCACCCAGGCATCTGGTCTCGGGGAGGGAATCTGAAGGATTTATTGGCATTGTGCTTCATTGTTAAGCACTGAAGGAGAGGGGGTCTTGGGAGGTTTGTGATCTGGGAGTGAGAAGCCACCGTTTTAACCACGTCAAGGCCATAGACAATTAAAAAAGAAAAGATTGAATCATTGTCATTCATTAAACTTGTTCACAGTAGAAATCCCTCCGTGCACCATCTGGAGGCGGTTTCTCTTTGTACCATCTCCCAGACACCCTGATAGTAGCTAAAATTGCTGTCTGTCCCCAGATCACCCTGAGATCTCCCTTTTATTTAAAGCTGTATAGCCTGATTTCTCCTTGACAGTGGGCACCCCAAAGGTGAGATCAGTGTGTCTTCTTCAACCTTGCCAACTCGGTAGTTTTAGTCTTTCCTGTTCCTATGGGTAACTGAACCACAAGTTTATTTCCATTGGCCACAGTCCTCTCCCTCTCTGGTAGCCTTGCCTCCTGTGCTTCCTAGGTCCTTGTACCCATCCGTTCCTCCCAGACTCATTGCTATCATCCAGTAGCAATGTCTCATCTCAGAACATCTCTCCAATTCATCCCTTGTCATTGTCCTGGCCTCATCAGGGAAATCTGAAGTGTCCTCTTGAAGTCAATGTACTTCTTTTAAGGCAAAACACAACAGAGTAACACACATACACAAAGACCTTTCATTGGCTTCCTGGCATCTCAGGACACATTTCTAGAGGACCTGGCCTACCTTTTCCCTAAGCCATAGATTCTTCTATGTCAGACCAGGGAATCTCCTCCCCCATCCCTGCCTTACTTTCCCAAGTGCCCTTGGCTAAGTTTCAGCCTAGGTTAAAATAATAAAAAATAAAGCGATAAAACTCACCTCCAGTTTTTCTTTCCCCGCGGAAGGGGGTAGTAGGTGCAGGACTGTGATGCCCCCAGTAAGGTCCAAGTCTGGCTTCTATCCTTACAACCTGTACCACTTTGTAAGAAACAGTGCTAGACAAAGGTGGTTTCGTCGTTCTGGCCAAAAGAAATGGTTAGAAAAGTAACAGAGGGGCTGCCGCGCCGCTGTTGACTTTGTCCCTAGGAGTTTGTTCCCTGGAAGGAACTCAGCATCAGCACCAATGTGGGCAGGCACATCTCTATAGATGGAGCAACTAGCTTGGGGGCTTCCAAGGACGTCTATCAGGAGTTAGTGATATGGATCACAATGGCGGTGATTGTGTGCCCAGGAGACAAAGCCTGCCTTTGCCAAAAGCATTGGTTATTTTTCTGGAGCCTGCAGCTGCCCAGTGGGCAGATACGGACAGGATGAGACGTGACTTCTCTGCATGCATCTTGATTCTGTCTTCTTGGCCTCTTTTCTTCTGCACTTACCTGGGATTCTAGGAACAATGGGCCAGAAGGACAGACATCCTCAGAAAAGACTTGTGCCTCCTTTCCCCAAAGCAGTGACTTCCTGCGATAAAGGTCCCCTGACTGACCTTGAAATACTGATCAGCCACTCCAGTCAGACCGACAAGATTAGCTATGCAAGCTTTTTATCTCCCTCCTAGTCCTCACAGGTCCAAGGTGCCTGGACCTCTCTGCCTTCTGGGATAGCTATACTAAATGAGGATTCCTTCTGGTTTTTCATCATTACCTTTTGAAGTGAGTGCCCAGACCTGATTTGTTGGGATTCCCGGAGTTGGCCGTCTGGACTAGGACTAACATTCTGGACATAATGCTACTTTGTAGAGCAAGGAAACCCTTCCCACAAGCTGACAGCTACCCCCCACCCCGCGACTGCTCACGTGATGAACATAATTTCTAGCCCAAATCTGACTGCTGAACCTTCTCTGAAATAGAAGGACACATAGTCTTTGAACTCATTGTGGCTGACTGTGTAGGGCAGTGGGAAGGAAGCAGATACTGTGGTGGAGACCGTGTGAGTGCTTTTCATGCTTCTCTCTGAAGCACACGTGCCCTGAGAAAGTCTGTTATTGACGATAGACTCCTGCTCTGCTGATCCTGTAGCTTGGCTGTAGCAGACACCTGAGCTTTAGAGCAAAGTCCTTTCTTTCACTTGGCCATGCTGCCAGCCGGCTTCTGCACAGAGTAATCCCTGGATAGAGGGTTGAGTTGGAAGCCTGGGAGGAGACTCAGTGGCACATGAAATCTACCTGTGCCCAACTACCCTTCCCACCTGACCCCCACCGTACAGCCTGGCAAGGCGTTGAGGTTTGAGTGTATATGGAGGTCCCTGCCTGCCTCTTTTGGGCCAAGGTCAGCCTTGAATGCTAATATACCAGGAAGCCAACTGCTCATAAACTAGTGTGTGTTTACTCCCAGGTGCCTAAGGTGTTAGCAGGCCCAGGGGCAGGCGGGCTCCCAGGCTGGAAGGCTCAGGAGAGCTCTAAACACTGTCTGTTCGCATCACCTTGATGATCTGCAGGAGAGCAATGATAGATGAAGGCAGGCTTGGCCTGGAGCGCTTTCCTACTTAGGAAGCGAGCAATAGAGACCTGTGGAGGGAGATTCATGGATGGCATTTCTCCAGCTCTGAAAAAAATGGCACAGCGTGGCCCATGAGGTTGGAGAGGGGAAGCTGGGCTTCAGAGAAGCAAGGGGAGGGTTTAAGGAGATCTTCTAGTTAGCAACTCTGGTAAGACCCCAAACCCCATTCATTATATTCTTCTTTGAGCTGATTGATACAGTATTGGCCACGGGGAATATTTAGTGGTGAACTTACATGAATCCAGTGGCATTAAAAAAGAAAGATCGAGAGGTCCTAACGACAACATCTCAGTGAGACTGAGGATGAAGAATTTAATGAATCAGGTGGGAAGAAATATGGGATATGGGAGCGAAACCGATTTGGAGAGAGGGAATTATATTCTTTGTGTTCAACTAAACAATGCTTATATATCCTGGGGAAGTGGGTGGGGTTGACTACCTAATAATCCACCCATGGATTCAGTTGGTGATACATTATTACAGGCATCATGTCATCTCAATTTAATGGCCTTACAGAATGACCTCCCTCAGCCATTAATCTAACATTAACCCCCACCTTGGTTCTCAGATGTGAACTGTGCTTTAAGCTAGGGCATCACCTCCCTGTTTTCCTGGGCCTGTGTGCGTTACCTTGAACTATACTCAGCTTCAGTCTTCTCTTGGACATCATTTACAAGGCCAAATCTCTATTCTGTGAGGCCCAATAAAGGATGCTGGATCTTTTTTAAATGGAAAAATGTTAATGATTTTTTTTTCCTTATGGGAAGTAAATGTTACATAAATTGAATTTTAATGCTATATGCAGTCCCAGAGGATGACGGACATCATTAGCTAATGTTTCAATTGTTTTTAATTGAAAAATAATATTTATAACCTGCAATGCCATGCTATATTGCAGTAGTTAGGAGGAAATTTTGAACGTTCCATGAACGTTCCATGTGAGCTGGGTATCGAGAATAGAATAATGCCAATGTACACATACGGCTGAAGCATGTTTGTATGTAAGATTGTTTCCCAAACAGTACCAGCCAATGTCTAGAACTTTGCTTGCTCAATTATCTTATAGTGTCAGATTTTCCTACAGTTCCCCATCATTAAGAATATCCTTTTTTTTTTTTTTTTTTTTTTTATTTTTCGAGACAGGGTTTCTCCGTAGCTTTTTGGTTCCTGTCCTGGAACTAGCACTTGTAGACCAGGCTGGCCTCGAACTCAGAGAGATCCGCCTGCCTCTGCCTCCCGAGTGCTGGGATTAAAGGCGTGCGCCACCACCACTCAGCTGAGAATTACATTTTTAGACACTGCATTCTCAACTTCATCATTTCTAGTGACTGTGTCCTCATGTAAGCCTGGAAGTGAACCAGCCTAGGGACCAATGTCTTTTATTGAAAGACAGAATGTTCTGTATGTGAGTTGTCTTATATTTCTTTTTTCCAGTAGACCTGTGATCCCCTTCCTTTAAACGGGGCCAGGAGGAATTAATTTTAATTTTTGCTCCATTAACCATGTGCGTGGAATGTGTCACTTCTGCACGCACACCTCTGCATATCCTCAGGATGCTCTGACATTTATTACACAGGAAGAAAAGCATGAAAGAGACAGAGTGTCTGGTGTTTTAGCTATATGCTGCATCATTCCGGAACCTTCCATCTACATCTCTGGGTCATTGGCCCTGTTGACTCTCAACCTCACTATTATCCATGGGTCAACAGAGCCTAAGAAGACCATCTCCTAATTCCTGTTCTAAGTTCCAGCTGCCATGTGACTTCATGCGTACTCCAGCTGCGAACCTGAGATGTTAAATGCAGGGAAATCTGAAGGAAATAAGGAAGAAAATACTAGATAGGACTGTGGGTAGCGGGTGTACACTTGTGATCCACACAACTTGGGAGGACGATGACTTGAGCCTTAGTTCAAGGCAGCCTGAGCAACATGGTCAGGATCTCCCTCTTTCAATGTTTTAAACACAAACAATTCAACTTAGGGCTTGGGGTTTTGTTTAGAGAACTAACTATGCAGGAGGCCTTTGGTTCCATCCCCATCATTGAAGTCGAGGGAGGGTTATACTGATGTGCTGAAATTAATCCATGTCCTGTGTCTCATTACGGGCATGTATTGAAAGTTCTCCTTGTCCATAGCAGAGGGGCATGTGTGTGCGCCTTCCTTTCTCAGAGTCACACTGGTGGTCACGTCAGTTCTATTTGGACAGGTCACATGACATCTAGGAGGGGCCTCTCCCTGCTGGAAAATCTGTCTGGCGTTTTCTCTTGGAATAGAATCACAGTGTGTCTTTTACCCCTGTAATGTGGTCATGAGTTAACATAGGTTTAGAGTTCTCCACATTTTTGTGAACATTCCTTGCTGTTAACAGAAAGTGGTGTTCAAGATGTGTTAATATTTCATATTAATATTAGCTAAAAGTCTCTCCCTCATATCATTAAATCACCCCAGATAAAAACTGGTACTGTGATGCCTGTTGCTGTCTATAAATATCACCTGACAGAGAGCAAATAAAGCCGTGTATGTTTAACTGGGAACAGTTGAGAATTAATGCTAAATTAAAATATTGTCACACAGATTAGCAGAGGCATATACACACAAACAGTCGGTCTCTGATGCTTCTCTCTTTACTGTGAACACTGAATAATAATGATTTTATGAAGGTAGTGCATTGTAAATATTTATAAACAGAAATGTAAAACAGTGAGACCACAGTGAATAAATTATTTTGAAATATTTTAAAAATCTCATTTTTATATGCTTTTTAGTAAAAATTATTCATGGTGATCAATATTTCTTTCACACTTGCCATCTGCTCCGTTTCCCTGGCGGCACTGTTCTAGGTGAATGGTGCAGTGTGCTGGGTCGCGTGCTCTGTAGATTTGTGCATTTGGAGGCAGCATCTGGGTGGAGGGCAGGCATACATGTAATCACCTAACATAGGTCTTCTGCTGTCAGTAACTGCCAGTTCCCCCACCACCACCACCACCACCAGCACAATTAGGTGACCACGATGGCTCCTCTGCTCCCTGAGATCTGTTGCCTTTGAGCAGCTTCTCTCTGTGGAAGGGATTCATCCCACATCATTCTGGAGTGTCTGGTCTAGAACAGGACCTTGGAAGCTGCAGGCAGTTTTAGCAAGTTTCCTTTGCATCTGAAACAGCCCTGCAAAGAACTCCTCCCTCCCTTTCTCTTCTGTCCCTCTCTTGGTGCCCAGTGGGTGGCGCTCTTCCAAGAGGATCAAGACTATAGCCTCGCAGGAGGCAGTGATCACTGGGGACAGACTTTGAGAGTTTAAAGCTTCAAGTCCCTTGATGTTGTAATTGTTACTTCACTGATTGTTTACATGGAGTGTGTCAGCTTCGCATGCAGCTCATACACATAGATAGGCTCACAGAGCCAAACACCCTGGCTGCGTACCCATTTATTACATGGGATCTCATGTAGCTAAAGCCAGCCTGAAACTCACTATACAGCTAACAGGATTCTGAACTTCTGATTTTCCAGCCTTCTCCAGAGTGCTAGGATTACAGGCATCCCCTACCATACCCGCTTGATAAAGTGCCAGGAACAGAAAGCCCAGCCTCCTGAGTGCTAAGCAGGCAGCCTGCCATCTGAGCCACACTCCCAGCCCCTGTGTTCTCGTCTAATTCCATTTTAAGTGAGTCTCTGCAGCCAGCTTTACACAATGACCTCCTCGCCCCCCGCCCCCCCCACACCTGAAAGCCTCCATGGAGTCTGTGCCAAGGCAGTAGCAGTTGAGTTGGTTTGACTGTTCCTCTCCCCACCCCCTGAAAGCAGGAGTCTGTAGACAGTGAATAATCTGGGCAACTCTGGAACCTTCTTTTTGTCATTTGTCTTGGGGGGATTAGCTGTACTGATCGTGGGGGCAGTCTGCAGTTTAGTTCGACACAGTCCTCGCAAAACGAAGCATTCTTGACTCTTCTGTTTTCTATTTAATTTCTGCCTGAAGCTGGGCTGGTTACAAATATTCTAGAAAGTCTTCTGAATAGGGTAAAAGAGTAGTGTCAGAGTGATCGTGTCTTTACTTGAGAGAAGATGGGGGTCAAAGTTGGTCTTTCCCGTGCCACCCTCCGTAAGTCTCTTCAGTTTCCCTTAACCACCTAGCTCTGTGCTTCCATGGCTGTGGCTATGTTCATTTGCTCTCTGACCAGCCTGCCTTACATAAGTTGCCTTTATGACTAGTTCCCCTGCCGGATGGCCAAGTCTACAAAGACTGGATCGAGTCTCTAGCCATCTCTCCACTCTGCTGAACACAGAACATACGGTTGATAATCACTTGTTGAATTGGAGAGTCTCAGATTTCTTTCTTCTAAATATGCTCGGAACTCTGTACCAGGCAGGGATCATTTGGTGGCAAGAACTAGAAATCAGAGTGGTGGTTTTTTTTTTTTTTTTTTTTGAGCAAACGTGAGGGTTCATCTGGAGAACGGAAGAATACCCTTCCAAGCCTGGGCAGCATACCTTGTCAGGGACTGGGGAAAAGGGTCCACTAATGGGGAAGTCATGGCATCCCCGCTCGGTCTGCTCCCTCCAGCTGTTACTCAGTACTGTTTCCATCCTCAACATGTCCATCTCCAGCAGTAGCGTCTGTCGTGTTTTTTTATTTTTATTTATTTGTAGGGAGAGGGGGGTGGAGGCAGATCTTCTCTATGTAGGCCTGGCTGGGCTGGAACTAGCTCTGTAGACAAGGTTAGTCTTGAATTCAGAGCTCCACCTGCCACTGCCTCTCCAGTGCTGGGATTAAAGGCCTGTACACTTGGCCTGTCGTTGTAAATAAAGCATTTTGTTCTCTTTGTGATGACTGGGTCAGGAAACACAGGATGACTGTGTTTCCTCCAGTTCTGCCGATTCTAGGTCATGCCATAACTGGTACTGTGTCTTGTGTTCATATTTCCTTCGTAACAATAATGGGGCTCTTTTGTAGGTCAGAAATTAAGACATCATGGAAAGTGTCACCCTATCCTCAGGCACTGTGTCTTCAGAATGGATTACAAGGGACAGAAATGGTTCCCAGAGGTATCCGCGATATACTGGGCTTGGGATCACAGCCTGTGCCCCCCACCATCCAGGTTTGGTGGGGGTTCCTGGACGCCTTTGTCTCTTTTCCCAGTGTAGGAACATCTAACCTCCCTTTCTGTTTTTCTTTGTTAATGTGACTCTTTTAATTGGCTTTTGGAGGACGTATGATCCTGGATTATCGAGATAAAGACTTTGACACCAAGTCCACTAGCAGTCCTTCCTGCTGATAGCTCTTTCTCAAGGACTGTGATGCAGGAGTATGCCCTACTCGTAACCTTAATTAAAAATGGTTCTTTTCTCTGTCCCGGGAAACGACAATCATGTCTTTGTTTCACGAAGCTGTTATGATCAGTCTTGAAACCCTGCCTCTGTTGTAGAAGGTTTTTATAACCACCCGTTGTTATGACTACCTTGTTAGTACTGCGTCTTATGTTCTGCTTCTGTAACATTGCCTGTTTGCCTGCCAGACCTACCGTTTGGAAACCTCCATATCCAAGACTGATCTCTTGAGCTCTGACTTTAGGGGGAGACAGCCTGTGTACACAAAGAAAAGTTTGCTTTAATTAATTTGGCTATGATGGTTTCGGTCTTCCTCCTTTTATCGTTGGGATTAACAGACACACAAATAAATGTAAGAAGGGGGGAGTAGGCACCGAGATAATTTCTTTTTGCTAGAAGAGCGTACTACAATGCAGATCCAGCTAGTGAGCAACAGGTATGGCCAGGCTGCTCTGCCTTATTCCTGATGTGAGAAGGAGGGAGCCTACCTGTTGTAGCCATTGCTTTTAGTCACCCAGTCACCTCCCTCCTCAGCAATTGGGTCTGTTTTTGAAACTAGCTACAATGCAAGGATTTAGATACAATCTTAATTTGAGAGCTCCCACCCCACCCAAAAGGGGAGGGAGATTTTGCTAGACTTTTCCTTTCGCAGGCTTATCTGTATTACTAATTGAAATGTTCATTTTAAGCTTACTCTTGGAATTTTGGATTTGACTTTCAAATATTAATTCTGGAAACTGAGACTGAAGAAGGACCCGATTTCCTGGGTTTAGTGTAGATGTCCTCAAAATGACCCAAAATATTTTATTAAATGCTAAGCACATTTCTGAACTGCTTTTGTTAGGCAAGTTTAAAGTGTAGGATTAAGAACTTAATCTCAGGATTGACCTGTATGCTGCAATTCTTTTACCTTCGTCCATTTAAAATCTCTATTCAGCTTGGTGGTTGTTGAAGTGGACTGGTTTCCCCTAGGGATAGCTACGGAGAGATGATACGTTGTATCTTACAGAATGCCATGACAGAGGAGGTGGAAAGACACTCCTGTAATCAATCCCAGCACTTGCTGGGTGGCAGTAGGCAGGTTTCTCAAGTTACTGCCAGCCATATATATCGCTACCCAGACTAGAGAGAACACTCAAGATCCCGCGCTTTTGACCAGGGGATGTACCTTTTCCAGAATGAGCCGTGCAGCAAACTCTGAACCCTCTTTGCTCTCTTGGTGTATAGTGTGGATCTCGGGAAAGGGAGTTTGTCACAGCTGCGCAGGAGACCGTGAAGTGGTGCCCCAAAGTGACAAGGATGGGAGGCCGTTAGTGGCTGCCTCCTGTCTATAAGTCTCACAGTTGTGCACTGTAAATCTTAATCCATGAGGAAATTCCGTGGCTGCTCCACCACCAGGGTTAGCTATAGTTTTAGTCTAAGTTGCTTTAATTGTAATGTTCATGTTTACTCTTCTCGCCCATACCACAGACACCTCCTTGTTCGACTAGAACTTCCCTGACCACTGGACCATTGTTCACGAGTTTAGAGATGAAACATTCCATTCACCTCCCATCTGTGAAGCTCTGTGTCCTTCTAAGCTGGGCTATAGCTTCATTCATGTGTTTTCCTGTGACCAGACCCCTGCTGCTTAGCTTTAGGCAGTCAACAGGGCAGCTTAGGCTTCCCCTCCACTCACACCTACTGAAGCCTCTTTCCCACCACTCACTCCTTCTGAAGCATCTCCCCCTCCACTCACACCTCTGGAAGCATCTCCCCCTCCATTCACACCTCCCACAGCATCTCCTCCTCCATTCACACCTCCCACAGCATCTCCTCCTCCATTCACACCTCCTGAAGCATCTCCTCCTCCACTCACACCTCCAGCGAATTGTATTTCTATTGACTTGCCATTATGTTCTCCTCTTCCTGTTTCCTTGCCCAATGCCTTTCCACCTCCCGAATGTAAGCTGCATGTGACGTTGCTGTCTTAAGGTGTCGTATTTATCCTGGCCATGTAACCCAGCCTCTTCTCGAACAATTGGAGCCGAATGAAACCTTGTCTCAGATCATGTCCAGGCGATAAATTTCCTGCTCGTATAGTCAGCTGCCCTGCCACAAGCGTGGCTTCCCATAGTGTGCACGATACAGTCGTTTAGCATTTGAGGTTGCTTTTCTGCATCATTTGATCCAGTCGTAAACCTAAGTTATGAAGTCTGCTTTCTACGGCATCTAAGGAAAACAAATCAGCGGGCTGTGTCTCAGGCACAAGAACTTAATGTGTTTTGCTTGCGTGACAGCTGACTGCAGCCAGTGTCTCTGTTCCCCAGCTGCCCCATAACGTCCAGATATGTTAAGGTGTAGTTTTTGATGTGCAAGTTAGGCCACTCTGCTTTTGTATCAGACTACAAGATGATTTTTCAGCTCTTTTCTTTGGAAGTTAGGCATTATATGTTACAGACTCAGTTGGTGAGGGGCCTGCTATGTAATCATGAGGACCTGAGTTCAAGTCCCGAGCAGCTTTGTAAAAGCCGTGCCTATAACTCAGCTGGGGGATGCTGGCCTTGATAGGTAAGTGGGTCCCAGGGGCTCACTTACTTGCCAAGTAGCCACGACGGTGATCTCCATATTGAGAATGAGACCTGTATCAGAAAAATAAGGTAGAAAGCCATTCATGTGAACCCATGTATACAAAGGCAGAGGCCTCATACAACCCCTTCCCAAACATACACACACATACATATATACACACACAGAGAGAGACACAAACATACACAAATTTAGATTTGATTGAGTACTATTATTTTAAAAATAGACTAGGAAAACCTAGTGTTTTAAAAAAAATCTCTTAATTTCTATGCTTTTCTAATGAAATTTACTATGCTCATATTTATTTATTCATAATTTGGTCTCTGTGTGTGCGTGCGTGTGTGTGTGTGTGTGTGTGTGAGAGAGAGAGAGAGAGAGAGAGAGAGAGAGAGAGAGAGAGAGAGAGAGAGAGAGAGAGGAGAGAGAGAGACTGTGTGTGTGGAGGTCAGATCAGAACATAATAACTTTTTCATGTTGGTGTCCCTTCCAGTGTCTGGGCCCCGGGGATTGATCTCATGTCGTCAGCTTGGCAGCAGGTGCCCTTACCCACTGAGCCATCTGTCTGGCTCTGAGTGTCTATTTCTTTCTGAAGTGGTTTACTGGGTATCCGTGTTCTCAAAATGAAGCCCATAGCCTGGGCTTGTCAAAAATGCGCATTTCGTAGAAAACACTGTCCTGAGTGAGGTACACCAGACCCAAAAAGAGGAACATGGGATGTACTCACTCATATTTGGTTTCTAGCCATAAATAAAGGACATTGAGCCTATAATTCGGGTTCTTAGAGAAGCTAAATAAGGAGAACCCAAAGAAAAACATATAGGCATCCTCCTGAACATTATTAACCTTCATCAGGCGATGAAAGGAGACAGAGACAGAGACCCACATTGGAGCACCGGACTGAAATCTCAAGGTCCAAATCAGGAGCACCAGGAGAGGGAGCACGAGCAAGGAACTCAGGACCGCGAGGGGGGCGCCCACACACTGAGATGATGGGGATGTTCTATCAGGAACTCACCAAGGCCAGCTGGCCTGGGTCTGAAAAAGCCTGGGTTAAAACCGGTCTCGCTGAAAATAGTGGACAATGAGGACTACTGAGACCTCAAGAACAATGGCAATGGGTTTTTGATCCTACTGCACCTATTGGTTTTGTGGGAGCCTAGGCAGTTTGGATGCTCACCTTACTAGACCTGGATGGAGGTGGGTGGTCCTTGGACTTCCCACAGAGCAGGGAACCCTGATTGCCCTTTGGGCTGACTAGGGAGGGGGACTTGATTGGAAGAGGGGGAGGGAAAGGGGAGGCGGCGGTGGGGAAGAGACAGAAATCTTTAATAAATAAATAAATAAAATAAATTAATTTCCCCTCCAAAAAAATGCGCATTTTGCCCCGCGGTGTACATGTCTAGGATCCCATGAGTTTGAGACCAGTGTGTACTACTCTGTGAGTTAAGTGTTGGTTTAAGCTAGCAATAGACCCTGAATCTCATCCCTTCCCACTCCAGTGTATTTAAATGGGACTTCCTGGGGGTGGGCCAGGCCCCTCCACCTAGCGTCTGCTTCGGTAAAGGATTTGAAGTTCTCCACAGACTGCGTTCTGCCATGCTGCCTTGCAGGTATTCCTCTCAGGGCGATGATTTAACCTTACTAATGTGCAGAGGCTTTTCTATTCGGGGACTTTAGGGCTGGGTTGTTTACGTGTTGGTTTGTGTTCTGCCTCAGTGGGTCTGACACCTTAAGCTCCTTTAAGTCCTTTAAGCTCTTCTGAGCCTGAGTAGAAATACTTGTTGATAGGGACATGTCACTGAGAGAGTGTTTAACATTGCGAAGATTGTTGATGGCTGTGTTGACTCTCAAGACAGGCCCAGAATATTAGACTGCACAAAACCAATATGTTTTATAAAGAACTAACTTTTTTTTTAAGCACACCAGAAAACCGAGATCTGATGTCTCCAATTACTTTGTTCCTGAAGTTTCTTGGTTTGAGAAAACTTTATTTGCTTTGAGTTCTCTTTCCATATCTGTGAAATGGGTATCACAGAACAAGGATCTATAAATAATGTTCACATGGGAACTTTTTATTTACTTGCTTTGCATACCCACAGTTATGCCTTTCTAGTTATTTGTAAAGAACAGTTCTGTATTTTATTTGGCATAGTTAAAAATAGAAGGTTTTGCTTGTGAAAGATCAGTAACTTGCACCTGGCAAGATGGCTCAACTGGGAAAAGCACTGATGGGTCTTCATGAGGTCCTGAGTTCAACTCCCAGCACCCACATGACAGCTGAAAAAAAAAAAAAACCTACCTGTCTGCTACCATGACCTCATGGGAGTAATGTCTTATTCTGATGTATAGACAGGCATGCTGACAAAACACCCGTCTATGTAAAATGCACAAGCAATTCTTTTTTAAAAATAAGTCATGTACTTAGCGATATATTGCACATGTATGTATATGTTTTAAATCATTTTAGAAAGTTCGTTTCACATTTATCTGTTCCAAAACTATGTTTCTCAAACTTTTCTACTTCAGATTCCCCCTGCCATTTTGTTTTTGGCCTGAGAAATTTTTACATACCACAGTGGTATAGATGTATAAAATGGATTTAAAATCAAATGTTTACATTATAGAGAAATGTAAAGCAACTATGGGGATACATAGAATTTTAACATCCATTAATGATGACATTGAATCCACATACTTTAAGATACATGTGATTATTTATTTTTCACATAAATAATTAAATCTTGGGTGAATATTTGGCACAATAAGATGTAAGCCCCCTTCAACACTTTTTTCTGAACTGCTAGATATTTTGGGTTTTTAATTGTCAATTCTAAAGTGCCTCTTCACATAAATGCACAGAACAAAATGACAGAAATATGTTTAGGATCCTGTCAAAAATTATTAGAAATTTTGTCCCTGTCTTAAGTCAAAATTCATTGAGAACTTTAAAAATTTAAAAACAACCTTAGAACTCAGAGTACAATCCAAGGTTCTACTGATTCGATGCTTATGAGGAATGATGGTCAGAAAATATTAAAAGGCTGCATTCCCTGAATTAACCTCTCACATTTCCACAACAGTCAAAAACATTGTATTTTTAATAAAAGCATTGTAATTCATAACATGATAGTTTCAAACCTGAGAGCTGAGGTATATCGGGAAGCAGGGTTTGGTGTGGAGACGGCATGGTCGCTAAAGGACATCTGTTAGGTTTTGAGAACCCTGGACCGCAGTGATGTCACAGGATACAGCATGGGTGGGTATGGCCATAAACACCTCTGGTTTATTATGTATCCAGGCTGGAATGAATTCGTGATCCTTGAGAACTCAGAAACCTTTTACTATTGCCCAGGATTTCACACCGTCACTTTTAGATCCAGTGTTGAACAGCACAGACAGCCGGACGTCTGAGCAAGCTATTGATCCATCCTTGCTGTTTGGGTGTTTAAAGCGCAATTTGCAGAAAGAAAGGGGTGATAACGATCAAGTCTATGGATGATGGAATTCCATGCTTCCCTGTGTTCCGTGCATTAAATGACATTCTGTACAGTACGGCAACAATACTTGTTCAGCTGTTGCTTTGATGGCTTATGCCAACCACAGAAGTTGGATGGGGGCAGATGAACCTGGCTTTGGAAATGCAGCCTCTGGTGGTCCTCATGTCAGCTTTTCAGAAATGTGTAACTAAGTTAAGGAGACCTAGAGAATAGTTTTACTCTGTTGTCATTAGTAGAGGTGTCCCCAAAGATATTGGCATGTCTTAGAAAAGATGGACATGCTCCCTGAATGGGGAAGTAGAGGACAAGGTAGCAGATCATTTCTTCCACACTGGAGAGGTTTCTCAGAGGGCTCTCCTTTTCTTGTCAGCTCTTGCATATATCATGGAAGTAGTCATTCATTTTCTGTGAGCTTGAGTCCGTGACCCGCCCCCAACAGTGCAGACTGTGCATTGGGGTTTTAAATCTTCTGTCAGACACTGTGGAGGTTAGTACTTCCAGACTGTCCCTCCCCAGAAAGGAGGTTGTCCAGCCCCTCCTGCATTTTTCCAGACACCATGACACAATGCTCCATTCCCACAAATCTCTTGTCTTTACTTCCCAGGCTCCTGTCTCTCTGTCACAGATCCTTGTTTTAGAACAGTTTTCCATGTCTCACTCAGCCTGAATATTGGCCTTTGGTGTTTTATTTTGTTTGTTTGTTTCTGCCTTTTCCAAGCTTTTGACAAGTTACTGGATTACCCAGTCCACATTATTGCTATATTAACCACATATCACATCTCATTGACCTTGAATTTTAGAAGCAGTATATATTAGCATCTCTCGTTTATTCAGTCTCTTTCCTTTTATTTTAAAAAAGGCCATTGAGAAAATCAATTATCTGTAGTTAGTACAGAGTATAGATTTATGAGAATGCTAAGTTTTAGGGTGAGAGACTAATAGTACTGATGAGAGGGCTTATGGATTATCCAAGCCTGTTCTTTTATAGAATCAGCAAAAATGATTTTTATATGCTCAGTCATTCATAGCTATTACTTGTGATCCTCCAGTGTGTTCAGCATCAGGTAGAAATGATGATCAGATCGTAGTAGTAGAAAACTTAACATATAATGTGTGATGTGGGATTTCCCTCTGTATGCTGTGATCACCATTAATGAATAAAGAAACTGCTTTGGACCTATAGCAGGGCAGAACTTAGCTAGGTGGGAAAAACTAAACTGAATGCTGGGAGACAGAAGGGCGGAGTCAGGAGAAACCATGGAGCCACTGGAGACAGACACTGGGAATGTAATCCACAGCCACGTGGCGATACATAGATTAATAGAAATGGGTTAAATTAAGATGGAATAGTTAGCCAATAAGAAGCTAGAGCTAATGGGCCAAGCAGTGATTTAATTAACACAGTTTCTGTGTGATTATTTCAGTGCTAAGTGTTTGGGGACAAACAAGCGGCCTGCTGCTACTAATGTGCTGTTGTCATGGTGATAACAAAGCACTGGACTTGACCCAGGGCATGCGCTAGCGTATTCTACTTTTGCATAGTTGCATCCAAAATGCCTCCAAGAAAGGACTGAAGCAATGTACGGTTTTATTTTGGCGTATGTCTCTGGGAGTTCATTCCAGTGTCTTAGGTAGAGCACAGTTCTTCACATCATGAGGGCCAGGAAGTAAAGAAGGAGAAGTGACCTGCTTCTGCCTTCCAAGCCCTCCTCACCACCTCCGGGTACTGTCATCGGCTTCTGAGTCTGCCAAGGAATTAATCTAGTCAGTACCCAGAGCCCTGAATGACCTCTGGCAGCATATCACAGACACACCAGGAAAGGGATGGGTTTTCTCTTCTGAGCCTTTCTTCACCCAGTCAGGTTTCCAATGAAGACAGAGCATCGCCTTGGGGCATTTATTAACAAGGAAGAGAAGTGAGGCCCAGGTAGTGTAAGTTGCCCAAAGTGGGGGGAGGGGGTCCTTTGTCCCATTTCAGTGCCCATTACCTTTAGATCTGGGCCAGGCTGTGCATGGTGTTTGCCTGTATTGAATTGACCTAGTTGAACCTGGCCCACAGAGTTACGTTTTCAGCCCTTACAAGTACTCCCTTTCTTCCATGGACAGAGTGTATCCTGATGTTAGCACCATCTGTACCATCTAGATGGGTAGATTTTTGAAGCAAGGCGTAGCAGTACTTCCCCATTATATCAGCAAGCACGCCATATTGACTTCAGTTACTAGTGGTATTCGCTTATCAAGTTTAACTTGGACAGCACGGTGAAGTTTAACTACCTGCTTTAGATGTGCTTTCCCCCTCTTTGATGTCATGGACTGTGTGAGAGCCAGCAGAGCATTGCCAGGTAATTACGTGTGTGCACAGCAGGCGGTCCTGGAAACAGGCAGCCACCAGCAGCTCCTGTCTTGGATGAGAAGTTACTTGAGACATCTGAAATTGGGCCTTTAATGAACCTTTTTGATGAGTGGGGGATGAAGGGTGTTAAGAAAAGCCAGGCTGCACTCTGTCTCGGGGTGCATTTCGTCTCATGTCACATGAGTGCACTATGAACCAGACCTTTGTAAGCTGGGGTACACTGCTGGGTGGTTGTGTTTTGGGGGCACCAGTAGAATGGTATGAAGGGATTTCGTATTTATACTTTAACACCAAAAAACACAGTAAGAGGATTAGATCAAAGGAACTTGCATGTATTCATTCCTTAGTTTTTTTTCTCATAGCACAAATTTGAGAGAAGTATTTGGGTACTTATTTGGTACAGTATTTTTTATAGTCTCTGAAACCAAAGGCTGCAAAAGGAGCAGTTGGCTTTTGAATTTGTAACTAAGATTCAGCCCAGGCCAGAGAGATGACTCAGCAGGTAAGAATGCTTGCTCAATAACAATGAAGACTTGGAAGCCAAGATCTCCCCCCTTTCCCAATGTCCTGGGTTATGCTTAGAATTGTAGCCCCAGCTCTCAAAGGTGGGAAGTTGATAAGGATCAAGCAGATACTTAAGTAAATAGCTCCAATATTGGAAGAAATAATAAGAGAGACAAGAGAGACTCTGCCTCAAAAACAATCTGAAAAGAGTGTTTGGTGGAATTGTAATTATTCTTTTTAAGGTTTTTATTTTATTTTATGTATACGAGAGTTTTGTCTGTATGTATGTGCACTATGCCTGGTGTCTGCATAGACTAGAAGAAGATGTCAGATCTCCTGGGACTTATATGTGTTTCTGAGCCACCACATGGGTGCCAGGAATTGAACTTGGGTTCTGCTGAAAGAGTAGCCAGTGCTAGTAATTGCTGATCCATCTCTCCAGCTGTGGTGATTATACTTATAGTTCGCTTTCTTCATGTGTGTGGTACCTCTGTGCATTTATTTTCTTGCCTATGTTCAGGGTTTACAATCATTCTTTTGCTTCAGAAGGAGTGAGGTATAATGTCAACAATGCAGGCCACCTGTCTGGCTTGATTAAATGGGTTCCTTGGGGGCAGTGATGGCCCTAGCAAGAGTGTCATTAGCTCTATATCTCAGAATGTGTTCTTGGGACTGGAGAAATAGCTCAGTCGTTAAGTGTTTTGGCTACTTTGTAGAGGACCCAGGTTGGGTTCCTAGTACTCACATTATAGCTCATAACCATTAACACTCTCTTCTGACTTCTGACAGCACCAGGCAGACAAAGAGGCAGACAGACAGACAGACAGACACACATGCACACACTCACACAGTGCCTTGACATACATGCGGACAAAAACTAAAACACAAAAAGTAAATCTTCAAAAAAAGTGCTTTCATGGGACAGAAAGCTTTGTCACTCCACTACGTGGACATTTCTGCCATGAGAATAGAGAGTGAAGCCCTTTTCTACCTGTATTTTATTTTCCAAAAGAGAGTATGCTCAGGTAAGTGGTAGAGAGAAGCTTCAAGTCCTACCCCACCTGCATCTCATATAGCATGCTCAAGAAAAGCCCAAGAAATACCAATGTGGGAGTTGCAATAACCCAAGGATAATGGCCCTTGTGTCCCATGGTTCTGGTACTTTCTCTCAGCTGGCTCTCATTGCCATCCTGGGTATACTTCCTCTTTCATGATTAATTGTGTAACTCTGCATCTCTGCATTAATTCTTTACTTTGTTACATAAGATCCTGGCTATGAAGGTAGCCTGGTGCTCAGATCCACACTGATAATGAATGCCTGAAGCCTGGGGGTAGGTATGGGGTGCTGTGAATGGAATCTTGCATTATGAATATATAATAGAAGTAGGAGAAACTTGGTATTTTGTGAATAAATTAATTTTTCATGCAGAGTTTTAATTAGCTATGCAAAATAATTAAATTCGTGTAGGCACACAGTAGTTGAATGCTGAATTGTGTAATACAGATAGGTTCTTATGAAAATGCACTTAGGAAAATAGGGTTGATATCCAGAGAGGCAGGAATAGGCACAGTGGGTAGTAGAGAATGACCAGGGAATAAAAGGAATTATTGTTTTCTAAAGCATGACCTATTCTCAGTGAGTTTAACTTCCTTCCTCTTTTTGACAAGTTCCCACCAAAGAAAGACATGGGAAACATTTACAGAGACCTGTCAGCTACCTTTTCTAATTAAGTAATGGTTTTTATTTGTTTGTTTGTTCTTTAATTTTGGGAACTCTTTAGTATTGAAGACAATATTGAAATATTGAGTCAGTAACAAATGCGTAGATGGAAGTTTCTGTCCTGCCCAGTCCCACAGCCATTCATTTCCAAAGAAACAGACAGAGGCTTACATTAATTATAAACTGTTTGGCCTATTAGCTCAGGCTTATTATTACCTAGCTCTTACAACTTAAATTAACCCATAATTCTTGTCTGTGTTTAGCGACATGGTTTGGTACCTATTCTCAGTGAGGCATTCTTATCTTTCTTCCTTTTTGTCTGGCTGGTGTCTACCTTTCCTCTTCCCAGAATTCTCCTTGTGTGTTTGCTCTGCTTATACTTCCTGCCTGGCTACTGGCTAATCAGCATTTTACTAAACCAATATTAGTGACAATTCTAATAGTATCCAAGAGCATTATCTCATAGCACATGTGCTCTTTGCTCTGAACCAAAAGAAGACATGCCTGTATTTGCAAAATATCCAGTGCTCGTGAGTGCCACACCATAGACTAGTGACAAACAAGAGAACCACAGCTGTCCTTCCACCCCAGAAAGCTTTGACTGATCTTTCTTCCTATCTTGAGATTTGCTTCTGTTTGGGATCTTATTCAAAGGGAGGAAAATGGCCTACTTGCATGTATTCTAAAAGAAATACCAACCAGAATATGAAGTATTAAGTGTTGTTCAGGCCCACAGTATTTGGATATCTGTTTACATGAACTTGCTCAGCAAGCATGCTTAAGAGCCTGCAGCGTAAAGAAAACTGTGTTCCTTATCAGAATATTTTCCCCGAGTTCTGTGTTTATAGAGGGAGATGGGAGACAGCCTAGTGCTAATAAATGAAAAGAGCTTCTCAGAATGTCCTCCTTACATCACAGTCTAGCAGTTGAGTTCCTGGCTGCAGAAAGAATGACCGCTGATTGGCGGTGCCTTGTCTACCCTCTCCTGAAAGTGCTTTTGTTGTGCTAAGACCTTGTCAGCAAATAGTCCTTTTTTTCTGCAAAGAGGGCTTCTCATTTTCCCATTAGACCACATGTTGAGAGGCAGGATTCAACTGTTCTGGGATCACTTTGCATTTTCCTGGGATCTGAGTGCCTGAACTCAAGAATCCTATCTTCTTTTGGTGGGCAGGGACTGCCAACTGCTTTTATTCTTGGATGTTCTTTTCTAGGATCTTGAAGGCAATGTGAATGTATTGCCCCCTGCTTTATCACAATCAAGGTATAAGCACTCATCTTTTCTTGCTCTGTGATTTTTGATTAATGTTTCCTTTAGTTTTCTTTCCATCTTAATCCCTCAGTGTAGATGGCATTGGTTTTTTGAAATGGAGAATTGCACTGTATTAGTTATTTTTCTGCTATCATAGTAAAGTGCAATGGTCAGATGCGATTTAAGGAGAAAGGTTTCTTTGTTAGAGAGTCTGTAATGGCAGGGGTGGCATGGCAGTCAGGGTCAGGAACAAGAAGCTGGCTGGTCGTCGTGTGTCTGCACACAGGAAACAGAGAGCACAAACTGGAAGTAGGGTGAGGCTATAAAATTTGCAAAGGCTAGCCCCAGTGGTCTGTGACTGGCAGCCGTAAATGATACCTGTGAATAGGGAATGGGTGAAGGGAAGGCATTGGAAGCTGTGCCTCATTCTTTTTCTCTCACATGCTTAGGCATTGTGGAATATATTTCAGAATCCAAAAGTGGTACTTAGCGGTGCCCACTGATGTGTTGTTGAGTATGCCCGTAGTACTGTTGTGGCCTGATTTCATTGTTCAAAAAACATATTGTATACAATAGTTTATATAAAAGAAATCCCACTCCTCAAGATGGTGAGGCAGGGGGATTGCTGTGTTTGAGACCAGCGTCAGCTACATGATGAGTTTCTGTAGCCCAACCTGAGATATAGAAAGAGTCCCTGTTTTACAAAACTTTTCTTAAAAAGAAAACAAAAGCCTCAGAACCCACACCACGCGCACTGATTTAGGGGCTGAAGAATATGAAGCTTTATTGTTAAGGAGACAGCACTGTCTTGTTAATGCTGCTGTAATTGTTTGCTCTAACTGTATTTTGCATTTATTGTTATTTTATATCTCTGTGTTTCCGTGGGGCTAAGGTCAAAGAACAAAGATGGCGTTGGTTCTTTTTGCCCCCCCCCCCCCATGGCTGGTTTTGAGCAGTTGAGTTCAGGGGTCAGGCTTGTGGGACAAACACCTTTACCTCTGGAACCACTTTGTTGGCCTACCGCTTCCCATCTGTACCACCCGCCTCCTTGCATTTCAGCTTCAGAGTGGCAGGAGGTGACCATTGCTTACCCTAACCAGGGATGATGAGGACAGGGGTTTGCAAATGCTGACAGAGCAAAGGGTGAGTTCTCAATATATTGACGCCTGAAGATACACATTTTCCAAGATGCAGCTAGTGTCTTTTCACCCAGATAATGATCTCGTAGGCTTCCCTTTCACCTTTGTGTGATCTGTTTATGGGTTTGCTGTGTATTTGTCTTTCTTCAGATGTGTGATGTCATTGTGGAGTGTCAGCTCTAACGCCAGCTTTTCTTCCCGCACAGAATAGCGTGAGATGCTCTTGCCTCTGTCTTAAATTTCTGTGCACTCTGAATACTTAACTTTGAAATCTGGAGTATAGTATGGAATTTTCTATTTAGACCACATATGTGCTGTGTTAGTGCTTTTTCATCCTAAATGTGCTTGCATAGGTATTTAATACACACACAGAGAAACACATGGCCATTTAATTCTTTTCTCCCTTTTGCAGTGGTAAGGATTGAACCCAGGGTCTTATGCTTGTGAGGCCACTGCTGTGCCCTGAGTCATTCCTAGACCCTGTTCTCTGTAGTTTTTCTGTAGTTTTTAATGAGTGAAAATAGGCCACAATGCACATTGGGTTTTCTTTTTAGAAATTTAACTTGAAGTCTGTTCTGTTTGAGCTTAAAGAACTCCCCTCCTTTCCTCCCTTTCTCCTTTCCTTCCTGCTTCCCTTCCTCCACCCTGATTGCTCTTCCTTTTGCCGTATTGATTTGTCATAGTTAACTAACCCTTCGGTGACATGTACTTACCTTGATTTTAATCCTGGATATTGCTGATGATGCTGTCATTACCAACCTTACCCTTCCAAAAGCTGCAAGTGTGTCTGTGGACTTGACACCCCAAGCAAAGACGTGCTTGTTTGCAGTTCTTATAGTCACTGCCTTCCATGTGGAATACCTGCAGAGTCCTGGTGAGAAAGCACTGTTTCAGAGCAGGGTCTGTCACTCTCTGTGTGAGGGTCAGAGTGCTAGCTTCTGGCATCAATCACCTCATCTATAACACAAAGAAACAAAAGCACACATAACACAAGTTATTGAGAAGTTTCCATTATAGTGCATAGCATGGATATTCTCCAGAAGGGCAAAGCACTACTGGTGTGGTTCTGTTGCCGTCTCTTATGCCACTGTGTCATTTAATACCTGGGCCAAGAATGGGGTTTCAAACCGTAAGCCAGTGTGGGCTTAACTTCTTACTCATTTTTTTTTTAATCTTCTCTAAGATAGGGTGTTATGTGGATGTGCTGAGGTTTGTCCTGAGAACAGCTAACACATAGCATTGCGGGGCCTGACCCCAAGAGCAGAGGAATGAGTGGCAGCCCCTCAGTCTCAGCTCCGCTTAAACCAGACCTTCAGCGCTGGGTCCCTTTTACTTGTTGAGAAGCATCACTGGCTTTCCAGAACAGTTCACGCTCACAGCAGCAAGTCTTCCCCACATAATAACCTGAGCAAAGCAGGTCTCTGAGGCAGAGGACTGCCCCGAGAGATTACTGTTTCCTCTCCATCTTTCTTAGACTCTAAGCTGTGACCTCGGTGTTACCGGAGGAAAAATTTACCGCACGGAACCCTGGAGCTTGTTTCCTCTACTTTTGTCTAAATGAGATCTTTAAGTCCTACCCCAGCTTTATGTTTCCCGTCTAGGGAATGAAGCTGTAGGAAGAGGTTGAAGAAAGGGGGAGTCAAGAGATGGCCTTATATATGCCAGCCTGCATGGACTACTGATTATTATCTTTGTAACTTGACACTTTGGTCTTACTGATGGATGAAGATCGAACTGGTAGTCTTAAACCAGTGTTTGGATCATCTCTTATCCTGTTAGTTCCCAAGGGCTGAGAGCCTCCTCAGCCTGAAATACAAAGACACTTGAAATGGAAGTGTCTAAAGATAAAACTTACATTCCATGTGTGGTTTGGCTTGTTCAGGGCCCCGACCTCTTATCCCCCAGCCTCCCTTCCCCACCCCCTTGGTCTTGGTTTTCTGCTTTCCCCATTATCTTCTGATTGCAGGGCATGTCCCTCCCTTCCTTCTAAAGTCATATTTGGGGACTAGCCAGGTTTCTCCCACAGGGCCAGCCAGCCACACAAAGGCTGCACCTCCCTGTGTGAATAGCATTCACCTAAATCAGATCCTGTGACTAGCCAACACCAGAGCATAATGGGTATAGGCGTTGGCCAAAAACACTTCCTGACTCAAGAAGGTTGGGCCTCTGTGAGTTCCCCATTTCTAGTTGGGTGTTGTCTTGGTCAGGGTCACTGTTGCTGCAACTAACGCCCTGACCAAAGCGACTTGGGAACAAAGGGATTTATTTGGCTTTCATTTCTACCTTATAGTCCACCATCCAGGGAAGTCAGGCCTCAAACGGTGCAGGAGCCCAGAGGCAGGAGCTGATGCAGTAGCCATGAAGGGTACTTAGCCTGCTTCCTGTTAACACCCAGGACCGTCAGCCCAGGGATGGCCCCATTTACAGTGGCCTGGGCCTTCCCCGTCAATCACTAATTAAGAAGATGCCTATAGTCTTCCCTATAATCTGATTTTAGGGAGACATTTTCTTAATTGAGCTTCTCAGATGACTTTCATTTATGTCAGTTTGACTTAAAAGTCCTCAGTACAGGTGTCATTTCTGAAGCTGGGTCAGAGCCATCGCAACAAGTCCTGGGGATTTAGATGTGGGTTCTTGAGAAGATCACCATCAGTCCTGTTTTTTTGTGCACTTACGACATGCCTGCATTTAATGTGTGATAAGGAGTGTGTGTGTGTGTGTGTGTGTGTGTGTGTGTGTGTGTGTGTGTGTGTGTGTGTATTCCTCATCACATTCCTGTGGCTAACTTTAGAAATGTGTCTGGTGTCCTGGAGAGGGTGGCTGAACAAAATAAGACAGACAGGGAGATGTCATGCCCATAATCCCACCAGTAGCCTGGGGCAGAAGCAGAAGATGGTCCTTGAGATCAAAGCCAGCCTGGTCTACTTAGTGAGTTCTAGGTCACCCTGACAGACCCTTTCTCCTAAAATCAAAATAAGACAGATGTGTCCATTTAATTGTTTTGAGTATTGCCAGAAGTGTTCTCATGGAGCTTAGAACCTTGGGGAGTTTGGAACTGTGTCTGATTATAAGAGAAATGAACCTTGATGAAACGTGATTAATTTCCAACTCTTACTTTCCCAAGCTAGACTGGGAGGTGAAAAAGCAAGCCTGTAATTCAGCTGTTTCCCTTGCTGCACCCTTTTCAGACACTGCTAATGGATCTGGGCTTCTTGGATAAGCACACAACATAGCTCTACTTTCCCAAGGTAGATGGTGAGTGGACAGAACAAGCCTGTAATTTAGTATTACCTCCTTCCCTGGCTGCACCCTTTTCAGACATTGCTAATAGATCTGGGCTTCATGGATCAGCATGGGTCAGTAATCATACAGTGTGGGGATTATTTGATTCTAGTACTCAAGTCTCGTCTCCTGTTTTTTTTTTTTTTTAACCTCCTCGTGATCCAATTCTGGTCTCTCAGTTCTTTGTGTGCTGCTCTCTCCATGCCTGTGATGGCTGCTTTTGGGTCTGTAATGAGAAGCAAACATTTTAAAAGCACAGGCAGCTGTTTTGCCGAGTAATGGTCGTTGGCTGCTGGAGGCGTGTCTCAGTTAAATAAAGTGGAATATTCTGGGTCTAGAACCAATTTCTCTCCATTTTTGCAAGCCTGTAAAATGCCATGCAGCCATAAAATAGGATGGCATCATTAACAATAACCAGTCCTTTGCTATGTCTGTAAGAAGCCAGAATAAAGGTCACCCAACTTGAAACCATGCCAGGGAGATTTGGAGGTATTGGATAATCCAAGTTCCAGTTAGACATTTGTGTCAAATGTTTGGATGTAGCATGGGCTCTAACTGTGACATGTAGAACTTTGATCTAAGATCCCTCTGCGCATACATATTGACAGGTTTGGACTTGGAAAGACCTTCTACAGTCCCCGCTGCTCCTGTACACACCCTGGCCTACTCTCTGTCTCTGTTATATGAAGCAGTCCTATGCTACCATAACCTCTGGCTCCAAGCTTCATGGATGGCAGTGATTACCACTTTATTCTTTCAGAACAGTGGGGCGATGGTTCCCTGGCTAAGAGTACTGGCTATTCTTTTATGGGGCATTGGGTTCTCTTCCCAGCAGCTTTATGGTGGGCACATTTGTAACTCTAGTCCTAGAGGATCTGACAGCCTCTCTGGTGTCCTGAGTCACTACTGTATGAACACAGGGCACAGACCTACATGCAAGTAAAATATGCATACACGTAAAATAGACGTTTAAAAAATATAGTGAGAGAGAAAAAGGCCACTGAGTCATAAAATAAGTACCACTAGAAACTGAACAGATAATTGTTGGCAGTAGGAAATCCATTTTTGGCAGTAAGAAAGTCAAGTACACTTTGGGTCTGTTGTCTGGTGTTATTTATGGTGTTATACCTGGTTATTGATAGTTCCCATCATTAATGGGAAGTTGGAACATAATATTTTTATGCTTAAAATTTACAAACAAAAAGAGGCTCATTTTGTCATCTTTGAAGTCACTGTACATTTCTGAACTGAATTTGGGACGGGAGTGTCTCTCCTAACACAGATGAACAACGACGTAATTGCACATCAGTTAATAGAAGCAGCAGAGAGCAGTCTGAGTGCTTTTCTAGCACTTTCTCCCATGTATAACAATAAATGCATAAATAGTCATTAAGTTACTAGTTCTGGTGTGGAGAAGCACATCATAAACTGAATCTCACAAAGTGTTTTTAATTAAAAGTGGGATAATTTAAAGATGTGTATTAGATTGGGAGAAAAAGCATTAATTATACGTGGTTAAAAAAATGAGCACATGTATTTTGAATTTTTACTGTTGGCTAAAAGTAGACAACAAGATGCAGAGTAATAAGCCTGGATTCAGGTAATGTTTTTAATAAAAGTTCCTTGAGGGGGGCATTAATAAACTTATTCGACTGGAAACAGCACATAACATGTATATTAGTTTTATTTTTAATTAGATTTAGACAGAATTCATTATTTTTAATGGCTTTTCATTAGTGAATGGAAACCATTATTTGAATCTGTTGTGGAAAAATAATTTCAAAATGTGTATTTGTTTTCTCAAAAATAACATGTATGTATTTAAGGAAGCCGTGGTTTGGAATCGGAATTGTGTGACTTGTCTGCATTGTAAGTAAGCTGTCTGTGTCTCCGCTCCGCTGTTAAGAGAGTCTGTACTGAAGTGTGGTGCTTTGTTTGAAGTGTGGAAAAGTACATTTGTCTTCCCGGGACTTTAAAGTGCTGTTTTTGATTATGGGTCATTCTAACTATGACAAAAATTAAGGGAATATATTCCTCTCTCTCTCTCTCTCTCTCTCTCTCTCTCTCTCTCTCTCTCTCTCTCTCTCTCTCTCTCCCCCTTCCTCCCTCCCTCCCTCCCTCCCCCTCCTTCCCTCTCCCTGTTTTATTTGCATTCTGTTTGAATAATGGAATCACCAGTATTGGTATAAAATTGATACCCGTGGACCAGCAGCTCTTTGAAGATACGTCTGCCTTAAAAAGAAACCCTGAATGACAAACAGGCTCTGATACACCCGCCTGGGTTTGCTGGACTTTGAGCTACTTCTTTGCAGGGAATTCTGTCTGCTTTTAGCAGACAGTTGGAATGAGTCTCAGTTGTGTGATTTATTTTCCATACTGTTGGAATCCATCTTCCCGATGCTAGTGTCCTGAACTCTATTGTCTCACAGCGAGGCAGATACGGTGGCTTGTTAACGGCACACTCAGGAGGAGTGTGTTTTTTTAAGGCACAGATGATCCATAAATTAAGCTTAATAATGTTGTTTCTTAACTACAGTCTTTAAAGGTGAATTTCTCCTACTTTATATGCCATAAGGCTTTTTTTAAATACTACTTTAAATAATGAAAAATCACCCTCTAGCTTGCCGAAGGCTCCCCATGCTTCTCCTCTAGCCCCGCCTTTTTTTTTCCTGGACCTGTGCACATTCCACTCATGCATACTTGACGTGCCAACCATTGTCATGGCTAGCTCCCCCATGTCCTCAGTAACACTGGAAGCTGAACGTGTTTAACGATGCTTACAGTTTTTCTCTGGCTTTTGTGAAATTTAGAATTATTTCCTCTTTATACTGGCAGGTATCCACAGAAGAGTGACTTTTTGTGGGTCATGGACGGGAGGGACACACCTGGAATTGTGGTACACGGGTAGCTGAAGCTGGAGGGTCAGGATTTAGAGGCCATCTGGTCAGACTCCCTCTCAAAACACACAGAAACCCAAAACAAAAGCAGCAACACGTCATGTTGTTATTATGATCTCTTTCTTCTTTGGTGATCTGTGATGGGGTTTTATTCTGTCATGCTTTGCTGTTGGGGGTGGTGGCGGTGGTAGTGGTGGTGAGTACATGCCTGCATTTTGCTTTATTTTTTGACCTTGAGTTTTAGATGTGTTGATCAAGTAGGAAAGTGAAGTGTCTCATCTTGAGTTTTGCCCAATGCATTCTTCCCGATCAGGTCAGATGATGGTAATGGAATGTTTGAAAACCTACATCAGAGGTGATGGCCTCCCTTGTGGAACCCAGTCAGGATGTCTATGACATCGGCATGTCATGAGACAGGGGATCTCTTCACTTGGCTGTGGTGATGTTTGCCAGGCTTCTCCATTGTGAAGTTACTGTTTAACTCCTTTTCTTTTTTGTTTTTTTTTAGGGGCAGGAGGGTGGGGGGCAGGGGAGTGGTTGCCATGTGATTCAAGCTCACCTAGGATTCAAGTTCTCGGGTTTCTTCAAATGACTTCCAACCTCTGATCTTTTTCTCTGACCTGTAGCGTGCTTAGACAGCTGACATGCACCACACACTCTTACACAAGGACGGAGAGCCAGCCCCTTGTTTGGTGCACATTAAGCCTTCTGCTACCTGAGCTACATCTCCGACCTTGTTTTTGTCTTCAGGCCTGTAACCGAACCAGATCCAGCTAGCATTCACTTCCGTTTTCCATAGAAACAACGATAAATACTAACAATGGTAACAACACAAACTAAAAACTTCCCATCAAGTTGGACCCTGCAGCGGATGGATGGACCTTGGCCTAGTAAAGGTGTGCCTGAAGAAATGATGTCACTCAGGTGTCAGCTCCTCTGCAAGTCCTAGGAGGTGAAGATCTTTTTGGCCGGACTCTGCTGGTTTCCCTTGTTCTAAGGCTGGTTCCTTGAGAGTCGTCTGACATGCTTTGTAGCCCAACCGCAAAACCAAGAGTTGTATCAGCACCCCCTTAGCAAGCTTTCATAGTCTGCTATTGCTCTAGAACATGACATGGGGTATTTCATAGAGTTTGCTTACTGCCCTTTGATATGAGCAGCTCGTCATTAGATGAGGCACTGAGCCACAGCAGCTTGTGTTGGCCAAGTTTATGGCGAATCTCAAGGAAACTGGGCCCAGCACCGAGTGTGTGTTAAGTTCATGTTTAAATGGATCACTCGGAATCAGCTTCCTCCCCCTTGACTGTCTTTGAATAGAGAAGTCGGTTAAGCGATATGAAACAATGAGAGATTTAAGGGTAACTAGCCATGCTTCCCAGTGGGCTTCCAAAGCAGGTCCTGTTACACCCTTACATTAAAAGGCATCGTCCTCAGGCTTGGCTTGTTCAGTTTGCTCCTCATCAGCTCGCAGCACGTCTTACCTCGTCGCAGTTCAGACTAATTCGATGTGTTAATGAAGCTAAGGAGTATTTACCTATGAAATTGGCATCCTGACCCTGGAGACCCAGGAAATGAGGGAGATTTATTAAACAGTCTGCTGAGAAATGTGCAAAATTAAAGTGAAATCATGGCCAAGACCGTGCAGAGTGTCGGTAGAAGACACTTTATCCCTCTTTTGTTTCTTCTTCTAGCTCTTTGTTTTCCCTCTCAACATACGCTTTAGGTCTTTACCCAGGAGCCTGTGCCAGGTGTGGATGAGGGGAGGTAAAGACAGGAGGTTAGAGACACCAAGAAGGACTATCCTTTTAGGCGTAGGGTATTGTTTTGGTTAGTTTTCTGTTGCTGTGATAGAACATCATGACCAGCAGAAACATGTGAGGAAAGGGTTTTATTTATTTATTTATTTATTTATTTTTTCTGCTTATAGCTTGTATAGTCGGTCATCCAGGAAGATAGGGCCAGAAGTGAAGGTCGGAATCGGGAGGCTATGAGGGCTGCTGATTACCAGCTTGCTCTTCTTTCTTTTATGCCTAGGGACAGCACCACCCACAGGGACTGGGCCCTTACACATCTATCATTAATCAAGAAAATGCTCTACAGATTTGCCTACAAGCAGATCTGATGAAGGCGATTTCTCAACTGGGAATCTCTTTCCTCAAATTCCTCTACCTTGTGTCATGTCAACATAGACCCTTTAATAAACTGGGCTACACAGCAGGAGTCTGAACTAGTTCCAGTCCCACCTGCAAAGTGCAGATCCCTGTCCTCTCAAGGGACTTGGAGAAAGGACAGGAAGTGAGGAGATAGTGCGGCTGACATCGCCTGCTTTTAAGCCACACTTTGTTCTTGTTCTTCTAGTTGATACAGGGATTTGCGAAGCCCCAGGGATAGTTTGGGATATGAAGCATCCGGAAGAACAGTAGCCATGGTTAGTATGGGACATGGTTGTGTTCATATATCCTGCCCATGGCCCGTCTCCCGTCCGTCTTTACTATCTGGAAGGGCCCATTGTTTGGAGGTGGGGCAGTGATGCAGGTATCCTGCCTAGGAGATTTGAAGTTGTACCATAGAAAAAACCTTGTCTTATAGATATGTTCACGAGTAGGGAAGACAGATATGTAGGAGCAAGCAGTAACTGAGCAATAGTGATGGAGAGGCATAAACGGAAACAAGATTGCCCGGAGGAGAGGGCCATTTTTATGAAAACCACGTTTTTAGCCAGCGACTTCCCATGGACTCATTGCATTCATTAAAGAGAAATATTTTCATCCTAGGCTGAATGAGGAACGTTGCTCGATTCTCTTGGTATTTAAAGGTTGGCAGGGTGTCTCCATTCTGGTCTAATTGGTTGAAGAGTTTTATCAGGCACGTTACTTTGGGCCAGGGAGAGTCAGCCTGTGGCCTCTTACTTTGGCCCAGCTTTCCCCATTGGAGAATATGAGACTGTCAGAAAGTTGCACTGTCAGAGGGGTTAGCTGTGTGGAATGAATTGAGCTCCCGAAATGCAAATACCCTGCCCATTCTAAGTCTGTAAGGGAGAACCAGCCTGCAAATGAATTTCCCATATTTTCATTGGGTAACGTCATGCCTTGAGAGGAAGCCATCTTGCTGGCGGGTGTTTTTGTTCTGTTTTTTCTCAGAGACCTAAAGGGTCAGATAACTTTAAAAGTCGTCTTGCGTTTTCGATGGTTTTGTTTTTGACTTTGAAGCACTTATTCAAAATTCTAAAAGCCAGAAACCCCCAACATGGTGAGACTGTGAGTGATTAACAGTACGAACTTTTATAGAGCGTCTCCACGGCAGAGAGACATCTACAGGGTGGTTGGGCAATCGTGCTTCGAAGGGAAAATAGGTAATCGATACCTGTGAGCTTGGAGAAAGTGTTCTATTTCCTCCGCTAATGACATAGGGGGGGTTGCAAAGCAAGGGTGTCTGGAGCATGAAGCACTCCAAAGAAGAATTAATTTGAAACCTGAAGTGGAAGATCAGTTTCAATTAAAATTGCACTTGAATGTATATTGGCTGGAAGTGTGGAGGCAAGCACGCAGTCAGCTCGAACCCTTGGATTGTCATGCGCGAATCCCACCAGTGTGAGCGCTAATTATTTTTTTTTATAATCTCCTAAATTATATTTCACCCATCTAATGTGGATGGTAAACACTCTGGTGACCTTGGTATTTTTTATTACCATAATAATGATTGTTATTAGTGTAGTAGTGGCGATCTAGTAGGATAATTGTTAAGTATCCATTTTCACAACGATGGCTTGCCTCCATTATTTCCTTGGTGTTGTATATGTTTAGCCTTAGGTTCCTTTGGCGTTGGTTTTCACTCTATTGCACTAGGAGGTCTCTCTAAGGCATTTTATTTGTAGATGCCCATAGACAGCGTCCCATGTTTTGGACATGGTGACCCTTCCTAGCTAACCATAAGTCACATTTGGGTTTCTAGCCCGTGTATCAGCCATTGGCTCACTCAGTTTGTCGATGCAATTTTTTTGTGGCCGCTGGAAGAAAATTGTGGCAGTGGCAGGAGACTAATTGGAGTCATTTGTTGCATCCCTTCACTCTGAACACCTCAGATGCATAGAGAACGAAAATAGAGTTGGGCTGAAAGGTTTGCAGAAGTACACTGCTCTTCTTTGTGACTCATGTTCGCCTCAGGGAACCTACACAAGAGGGGCAGTGTTCTGTGTGCAAAGCCCTTGACATTGCCCGCTTCACTGCTCTCTCACCCTAAGGAAACCGGCAATGTTGACTTTTTCTAGAAAGTATTAAACACTTGCAAATGACTCGAAAGCGCCCCAGGCTTATTACACCTTTTCCTATGTGTGAACGAGTTCTTTCTGATAGTCCATTCTGTTTTTCTCTCTGTCTCTTACTGTTGGGGGATGGGCATTTGGGAAAATGACCCAGCATATGGCCAAGCTGAAGTATTTTCCAGAGGGCGAGAATATAAATCATTTTAAGCACCTATTCCAATTGCTCTGGCAGCTATGAAACATCCAATTTTTTTCTTCCCCCCCCCCCCACAGAAGATGTCTCCCCTCCCCATTGTCTGTATCTGCTTTGAGCTGCCTTAGGCATAAGGGGATGAGGACACCTATTGGGGCTCTTTTTCAGTAGGAGAAAGAACTTACTCTCTTTCTGCTGCTCCTTTCACACCAGGTAGTTGTGTGAGGAGGCACAAAAATGCCTAATTCACTTCCCAATCCTACTTTTTCTATGTGATACTTAAAGAGTTGAAAACTAAGCTGCAAAGGGGTGTGTGTATGTGTGCCCTTATGTGCATGCATGCATGTATGTATGTGTGTGGGTGTCTTGTGTGCATGTGTGCATGACTGTGTGTGTATGTATTGTGTGTTTGTGTATGTGAACATGTCCACGAGTGTGGTCAAATAGAGTATTTGTTTAACTATGTAAAGATGCATTGCATTTGTTTGTGCTGCATTTGTTTAACTATGTAAAGGTGGATTGCTGTTTCATCTTGCCTGCCTAAGGCACCTGATTGGTTTAATAAAAAGCTGAATGGCCAATAGCTAGGAAGAGGAGGGATCGCTGGTGCTGGAGGGCTAAAAGAAAAGGGGAGCCAGTCAGTGGCCAGCCAGCTACGGAGAAAGCAGAAGAGCATGATGGACAGTATGCAGATGAGGTCAACTAGCCTTAGGGCAGCACATGGATGAATAGAAATAGATTGTTTCATTAAAAAGCTAGCTAGAAAAAAGCCAAGCTAAGACCAAGTATTCATAACTAATAAGTTTCAGTGCCGTGATTTGGAGGCTTGCAGTCCAAGCCAACTACACATGAGTGAGTGTGTGTATGTGTGTATTGTGCAGGTATGTATTTATACATGGGTGAATATATATATGTGTGTATGTAAATATTCTGTGTCTGCGGGTGTGTGTGAGCATGGGAACATGCATCCACGTGTATGTGTGTGTGTATATATATGTGTGTCTTTGCTATACTTAGATGCCTGTGGTTCCTCTTTTGAACTTGTTAGACTTTTTATTGGCCTGAGGCTAAAAGGGTTCCTCTTCATCTTCTCAGCAGACACATCTTTCTCTCTTTGCTGTATCAACAAGATTAAATGCGAGGTACAGAAGCAGAAAGCGCTAAGAACATGTTCTCCACTTAATAGCCATCATTAGCCTACTGCTTCATTTCAAATAAGGCTGAGCAGCAAATGCAATGTGTTTCTTGACCTTCTGTCTTATTGGGACCCATCTGAGGTCTACTGTATTTTGGTTCTCTCTTAATTAATGGCATGCATTTTTCCTAGAGGTCTATTATTTCTGAGTGCCGAGTCTCAACAACAGTCCCTTCCGTGGCTTTTTAGACAGAAGCTTGGGAAGGAGATGCAGGCAAAGCCTGTGG
This sequence comes from Alexandromys fortis, assembly GCF_014885135.2. Classification (NCBI taxonomy): domain Eukaryota; kingdom Metazoa; phylum Chordata; class Mammalia; order Rodentia; family Cricetidae; genus Alexandromys; species Alexandromys fortis. The sequence continues at coordinate 4,424,280 of NW_026068003.1, forward strand.
ACAAGCTGAGAACCCTTCCAGACTCAATGAAGGTCTCCTCCATTACTCATAATGATGTCCATCCTGTTTTGAGTTGATTTAGTCTTGAGTTTCTTTATTCTGTTTACTGACTATTGTGACCTAAAGAGGAAAGCCATACTTGGGTTATGGTTCTCTGCATCAAAACATGCTTAATTAAGCCCCTTTTTGTGAATGAGTACTCTGCTTATTTTTAGGACGTTTACTTAAACTATTTCAAAAATGTGAACAGCTCTCCAGACCCTTCTGCACAACCTCCTAAATTGGATCAAAATGAAGCAAGCAAGTGTTTTTTTTTTTTTTTTTTTTGTAAATCAAAGACCAAAACCATCTCAAGTTCTCTGAGATCTAGTTTCAGTACTGGGCTGGTCTGTGAATGGAGTGTGGGTGTGAGTGTGTGTGTGTGTGTGTGTGTGAGAGAGAGAGAGAGAGAGAGAGAGAGAGAGAGAGAGACAGACAGACAGACAGACAGACAGACAGACAGACAGAGACAATAGAGCAGAGAGAGGTCCACATCAGGGTGTGTATGTGCGTTTATGTGTGCACACATGTGCTTGTGGGCTTGTATGCAGGGCAGAAGGTCTGCATATTCCAGGGTTTCCCATCGTATGTTTTGACATAGGATTTTTTTGTTTAACCTTGGACTCACCCCCCTGTCTTCTAATGTAAGGTGCAAACATGGACCACCATGCCTGGCTTGACATGGATGTTGGGGAACTGAACTCAGGTCCTCATGCTTGCTCACAGCACTTTAGCCACCAGGTCCCTCCACAGCCCCTTTAGCCACATCTTATTTGTTCAGATGCAGACTTCTGGGCCACGATGACTGAAGTGTCACTTTTCTCTACAGGTGCCTACGGTCCTGAGCACTGGGTCACCTCTAGTGCCAGCTGCCGGGGAAGCCATCAGTCTCCTATCGACATTTCAGACCACCAAGCCCGTGTTGGCGAAGAGTACCAGGAACTTCAGCTTGATGGGTTCGACAATGAGTCCTCTAACAAGACCTGGATGAAGAACACAGGGAAAACAGGTAGACTCTTTGATTTCTTTTTCTTTGTTTACCACCAGCCAGAATCTGTGTTGGGATGTCTTTGGTGTGGGACTTTATTCCAGCTTGCTTCTTAAATAGTGTCCTCTGCTATAGGCCACCTACTATAGCAATCTTTGTTTTGACATACCCCATTGTGTTACTTCAGGCAAATATCTAATGGTATTTGTGTCCCAGTTTTTACAAACATAAAACTTGTACCATCAAATGTTGGAGGAGGAACTGCTTGTTCGTCCCAGCCACCCAGAACTGAAATAATCACACAGAAACTGTATTAATTAAATCACTGCTTGGCCCATTTGCTCTAGCTTATTATTGGCTAACTTTTACATCTTAATTTAACCCATTTCTATTAATCTGTGTATCACCACAAGGTTGTGGCCTACCAGCAAAGTTCCAGCAGGTTTATCTCTAGAGGCAGATCCATCGCATCTCTGACTCTGCCCTCTTTCTCCCAGCATTCAGTTCCGTCTTCCCCACCTACCTAAGTTCTGCCCAACCAACAGACCACGGCAGTTTCTTTATTCATTAATGGTAATGACAGCACACAAAGGGGATTCCCACATTAATAAAATAATACCCATCTCAGAGGGTTACAGTTGTCCAGTGAATTCAATGTGCTAGGTTCATAGAATGGACTTGAAGAAGAAACTCGCTAAGTCTAAACACCTGATGTGGCAGGCACTATTTACTGGGGGCTCCATTTCAATTTAAGTTTTAATTAAAAAGTAAATAAAAGCTGGGCCTGGTGATCTTCATTTTTAACCTCAACACTCGGAAGGCAGAGGCTGATGAATCGGTGAGTTTGAGACCAGTTTGAGGTTAACGAAAAGAGTTCCAGAACAACCAGGGTACACAGTACGGTCCTGTCTCAGAAAATCCATGAAATGAGATGAGACCGAGCTTCCTGTAGTAAAAACATCGGGCACAGCTCAGCCGCTACATAGCTTCCTTGGCTACCGTACTGCATGCCCCAAAGATAGAAGAAGCCCTATGAGAAAACACTGTGCCAAGTGGACCTATGGGAAAATGCCCTATCTTCCTTGACAATGTGCTTTGTTTAGAATCTCAGATTGGCCTGAGCCAACCCAGCCCTCTATGGCTCAGTCCTGATGCTTGAACCTTCTTCTTTCCTGAATGCCACTTGTCATCACGGGTTGCTGAGTGGAGTACCATCTTTTCACCATGATAAATCTACGGGTTAACTATTCCCTGCAGCTATGGGTTTCCGGTTTGTTCACAGAAGCCCCAGATATTGTTATACTGTGCCCTCATCTCTGATGTCCCTGGAAACACTCGGGTGTGTAGTATGTCACTGCTTACTATAGCCACGAATTAAGTTCATTTCTAAAGACCCCGATGACCTGAGTCTCTGTGTTGCGCTAAAATGAAGTTATCTGCCTTGGCCCCATGTGAGATAGTGAACCTCAGACTGAGTTTCCTTTAAACCTCGTTGGTTGCCTAGGCAGCTTTAGGGATGGATTTTCTTGACCAGCACCTGTCTCAAACTGCTTTGACTTGTTAACACAACTGTTGGCCACACACTTCTTACAGTGAGTCTCGGCAATGGGGTCTTTCCCAAAAGGCTCTGTGGACCTTCGGCTCTTTACTAGTTACTTTCCTGTGGCTGGCATGAGACTGTAAACAAGCCAGCTTGTCAGACGAAGAGGTTACTTGGGCTTTTGGTTCCAGAAGGAGTCCCATCATGGCATCAAACAGGCATGGCACAGGAATCTGAGTGTTCACATCCTCATCTGCGAGCTTGAAGCAGAGGGCAAAGTAGAAGTTAGGGGCAGCTATGATTTCTCAGATCCTGCCCTCAGTGACATTCTTCCTCCAGTGAGGCTGCGTCACCTCCACAAACAGCATCACCAACTCGGATTCAGATATTAGAGCCTATGGGGGACATTTCTCATTCAAACCACCACAGGCAGTGTAGCAGACAACTGTTTCTTGGAGCTTGATTTACCCACTTTTGTAACGTAACTATTCAAGGTAAACTGGTGACCCACCAACGTTACTTACTGATATCATTGCACTGGGGTGTGCGTGTGTGTGCGTGTGTGTGCGTGTGTGTGTGTGTGTATGTGCATGTGATATTGGTGGTGTCTATATGCCCCAGCATATGTGTAGAGTAGAAGAGCTCACCAGACAACATTTGGGTGTTGCTTCTCTCTACTCTGAACTTTGCCACTCCAGCCACGTCACACACCGCAACAATGTTATTTCCAAATGCCTTTCCATCTCCTCTTTCCACCTTTAGCATAGATCATGGGTTTGCTGTTACGGCCCAGGCAATTGTCAAATTTTGTATATCAAACGTTAGTGTCCCTTGGAAACCCGTGACGCCATCCGTGACGCCATCTGAACACAGTGGGTGAGAGCTTTGACATGCTCGGTATAACCAGAGCTTGGAGTCAGTGCCACTTCAGTGCCTCATCCTCGAAGCAAGCCAGAGGCAGCTCACCGGGTGCCCTCCTGCAGTTTTCTACTTGGCTTGCAATGCTTGACAGCCTTCTGCAGAGAGATAACACGTTTCACTGACAGCATTCAGCTTGGAATCACCTGGGAAAGGTTTCTGCAGTGTGCAGGGTTCACTCAGTGTAAGTTGATTCATGACCTTGGCCTTCCCGAAGCTGATTAGCAATCTCTGTCATCCTGCCGACTTCCTAGAGTAATGTGCTACCTGTTGCCCAGACTGGGAGCTCCTGGTTTTGGAGCAGAGCCAGTAAGTAGCACGCCGATACATCTGTCTGCAGCGGAGAAGCAGGATGCAATCCCTCGTACTTCTTAGACTCCCTATATTACTGTGGGATTCACGGGAGACTAGATGGTGGCCCTTGACTTCACTAAGACGATGGCAGGGTCGGGCCACGTGTTTTGAGTGACAGCCACTACCTGACATTTGAGATCTTAAAAGTTTCAGCAGACAGTATTATAGAAACTTTGGTACTGAAATCAACTTGTATTCTTTTTAAATGATCAACCCTAGATACTTTTCATTATGTTGATGTTAAAATTAAGTCCGCAGGTTTGCTAGTATTTTGGAGAAATATCTACCTCCTGAGGGTTATGTTTGGATCATATCCATTTATATAATTCATGTGAATTCAATACGTGTCAGCTCAGAGTCCTTTGTATCTGCTAAGCGTAAGTTGCTAATTTCCCATGAATCACACTGAGACATAACCTGCAGCCTTCAAGGTCTTTGGGGATGTTTTTGCATACATATTGTGAGTTTTGAAACATTATTCTGGGGGGATATTATATTTTCCTGTTTCTTAAAACTAGATGTGAATCTATAATTACCAGAAAAATCAAGTTTATTCTTTTAAAAATTCATACTTGATAAGCCCTGTGGTCTGTTGTTGCTGTAGCCATATCTGTCTTTCATACCTAGATAATGAAAACAATATTCTCTTTCTTAAATCATTAATTTTTCTCCAGTTATTTTGTTCATGATGATAGTGATGTATCTCAGCTCTTTTGCAGTGTTAGGCAGACTCTCTCCCACTGTGTTATAGCCCTAGCCTACAAAACATTATTTTTTAAGCCTATTTTTTCTTCTGTAGAAGTATTTTTACGAAGCTCATATTTCCAGAAAGTAAATCCAAGATGTATTCCCCATCTGTAGAGATCTGAGGTCACTTATCTGTAAAATAGAATGAATCCTGATACTGAAATATCAATATAGAAAGCTAATATTTAACACTTCCTGTTACATGGAGACAGTGGTTTCCTGTAAAACATTCTTAGTCTTTAGATCTGTCTTTGCTCCTGAGACGACACCTCTCTCTGTCTCTCTCTCTCTCTCTGTCTCTCTCTCTCTCTGTCTCTCTCTCTCTCTCCCTCCCTCCTCTCTCTCCCTCCCTCCTCCCTCCTCCCTCCCTCCCTCCCCCCCTCCCNTCCCTCTCCGTCTCCTCTCTCTCTCCCTCTCCATTTGTCTGTCCGTCTGTCCGTGTGTGTGTGTGTGTGTGTGTGTGTGTGTTGTCCTGTAAATCATAGGGAGGCTTGGTTGCACCTTGCCCACTCTGACAGGTCATCTACAATACTCTGATTACACAAATGGGCCCTCTCTGTCTCTCCCCAAGGAGATGTGACCGTCTGATTTACAGTTCTACTGCCCAGCCACCCAGTGTCATCCTCCTTCTTTGATTTGCATGGGATGAAAAGACAATGTTCTGTAATAAGACTGCAGTGTAATCTTTTTGTCCTGGCATTAATGTCTAGTAAAGTGATTGGGTTTAAAGCTCCCATGTGTTTTCAGACACACATTAATAAGTCTTCTCCTCCTATGATTTTTTAACTGTTAGAGACTTTTACATTGTCTTGAACCAGTAGTTTTTCAGTACTGGCCCTGGAACACATAGTAAACATGTTTGTCATAGACCATAATTCTTCTATTTTTCCCATTGCATTTTGGTTTACTGTAATTTTTTTCTCTTTGCCTGTATTTTTTCCTACATATGAAAATACCATTGCACTTATTGTGATCATCTTCAAGTAATGGTCATAAGGGGCTGGATCCGGTGCTCAACAGTTAAAAGCACCAACTGCTCTTGCAGAGGGCCCATGTTTGCCTCCCATAACCCTTTGGTAGCTCACACCATCTGTACTGCAGGAAATCCATCACCCATTCTGGCTTCTGCAGGCACCAGCCACAAGCATAGTGCACATGCTTACATGCAAGCAAACCCTCGCAGACATAAAATAAAAAGATCATTTTATGTTAATAAAAATATTGACTGCATTTGTAGACTCATAGTTCACATCAACTAATAAGAAGAGTCAGAGAGCATTCAGCTTACTTGAGTTTTTCTGACCTGGGGACGTTAGAAGTAGATTTATATTATAAGAACTGTAGACTTAACACACTAATTGCTCACTGGTTTACAGAGGAAACCAGGTTCTTATTTATTTACTTCTTTCTGCCTGACTGCTTGACTTATGATAAGGCCTCTGCAACTCCCTCCAATACTTCTGGAGCATCCCCTCAAATGAGTCTCCCATACTGAGATCTCTACCTGTTCACTACAGAGTATACCTTAGATGTTGGCTCTATGTATCCTGAAGAATTGCTGTTCTTGCCTTGCCTTGAGGGGGACCTTGAGCTTAGAGCCCAAAGAAAGACCTTCAACGACTGCTGAGGTGGGCCTGGGCCTAGACTTCCAGGTCGTCAAAAACACTGAATTTGAAGTCCCAGTATATCTCCTCCTGCACTTTTTCTGTTTTGATTTATTCAAAATCCATCTTAGCATTTGGTCCATGTGAGGAGAAAGTCCTAGAAAGTTCACTCATTTGAATGCTCCTTCCTCCTTCCCTCCCTCCCTCCTTCCTTTTCTCCCTCCCTCCCTCCTTTGCCTGTTCCACCATCTTTGTCATTTTGGGCTTCCAGTACAACACATCGGACAGCGAGTAGCTCGCCCATTTCTCACAGATATCAGAACTAGAAGTCCAATCTTCAGACGTTTATGATTCCACTTCCAGCCAGCACTTTTTTTCTGGGTCCAAGAGGGTCTGCTCTCACTGTGTCCTCCCCTGAATGGGAAGGGCAAAGAGCCTCTCTCTGCTTACTTCTGAGGGTGCTCATTCCTTGCATGAAAACTCCACCATGGTGAGCTCGACTCCTTTCAAAGGCCTCACCATGTAATAAAGAACACTGTGTAGTGATAGGAGCAGGTGGGACTTTGGATTCCCCAGGCTTAGGTCCTCGCAGACTTTTCTGTGTTTTAATCGTTGTTCCAGTGTTGAAATGTTTACTCGCAGACTCCCTCATCCCTGCCCTACCAACATTTAGCTGTTGTTTCTGTTGTTTTTATTTGTTCTTGTAGTATTCTTCACTTCGTCTTTTTCTTTAACTTTGATAATTTTATTTTCATTAAATAAGGTGATTTTTTTCCAAAGAAAACTTTGTATCCAATTCATAAATGGAAAACCCAGAGGTTCAAAACAGAATCTCTGTTTAAATTAAGTCAATAATCCATGAAAATAAATCAAAGGTTCCTGTGTTATTAAGTTCTAGTTTAATATATTCTTGAAACAAAGAGTGAGGTGAAGCAGTAACAGATTTTCTTTTCAAAGAAAAAGGAAAAATTGAAATCATTTGTAAGAGAAAGTGTTTTGTTTCCGCCTGTGTTGAAATGAATGAAAAGGAACAGTTCGGTCTTTCAGCTCACCTCCCAGGACTGATGTAGGCCTGCTTAGCTTTAGGTCTGAGTTCTGTCTTGTGTGTTTAGCTGGCTATTGAACCCTTGGCTTGAGCATGCTAGCCAGGGCTCTATCACTGAGCCACTTTGAAGCCCAAATCAAGCTCTTTGGGAACATTTAGCATCACACTTAGGTGTCCACAGCTTTCCCTTAGCCACTACATGCAGGGTTCCTGGCAGTGTCCACGGTGCTTTGGGAAAGTGGTACCCTTCGGCCTCACCAGGTTGGTACTGTTACTATATACCCTTGTGAACAGTGAGGGAAACTGAGGCACAGAGAATTTAGAAACTTCTTGGGGTCCTACTTCTCTGCCAAAAGACTTTATGTGAAACTATCATTTTATCCCTATTTCAAAATAGTGTTGCCATTGATCATCGGCCCTTAGGAAAAAAGCTGTCACAATGTAAGTGGGGAGTTCTCTCTTCTTCGTCTAATGAAATGTAAACAAAACGTAAGCTGGTTTTGGAGGGCTGTATATGCCCGGGCATGCTGTGTGTCTGGCGAGAAATTCCATAAAATGAAAACGGAGATTAATGTTTCAGATACATAGTTCCCTAATTATACCTTTAATTATTCATGTAAAACAAGTAAAATGACCCCTGACAGAGGACATAAATGATTTAGGCAGAATCAAATATTCATGAGATGATGCTGAGTCCCTGGGTGTGTCCTAAAAGACAACACTCAAATCTCTGCTTCCGTCCATCTGAACTTGAAAGCGTGTCTGTGGAATTCATAGAAGGCCGAGAGTAACCCGCACTATTTAAGACCCTGCCAGCCACAGGCCTGTGTGTTCTGGTACCGGCCTGAAAGATATATGGAGATGTAGAACACATTAGGGGGCGTTCTATAATAGCTCTGTACCCATCAATGAATCCCCATAAAACAATGCGCTCCACTTTGTAGGGGTGTTCTGGGTAGCGTGGATTCGTTGAAGCAAGAAGGAACTCCAAGATGAAATTTAAGGCCCATGTGGTAGGAGGAGTAAGGTCAAGCCTGTCTGAAAGACTTAACCCAAAACAGTCGTACAAAGGTGTTTTTATTGATTGTTACACCAAGTTGCTTTTGGGGTAATGTAATTCTTCCTACCAAGGCCCTATCTTATCCATATGATTTCTAAAGAAACGCATCACAGGCCCTCATGACTCTGGTCCTTTATTATGTATCGTTTGCAATACACAATGATCCAAGATCCTCAGGTGTGCCAGAGGCATCTTGTGCCCAAAGTCATGGAAGGCTGCAAACCCCTTCAGGAAAACAGTTCTACAACAGAAAGCAGTCAGTGTTTCCTTCAGAGATTCTTCCCTCTTTCCTGCAGCGATTCTTCAAGGTCAGAGTCCTTCTAGAAATCAGCCAATCACTCTAGTGTTTTCCCCAGATACAGTGATCCTACTAAGTTCCTACAACACAGCTTCATAATAATTTTGATAATATTTTTCCACTTTGTGACAGGACATATGCCCCTTTTAATGTTCTTTAAGTAGATAAAGCAAACAGGAGCTAGAGAAATGTCTTGGGTCTACATGTTTGCCTCATAAGTATGGGAATTCGATTTTGGATGCCAGCACCTATATAAAACCCAAGTGAGATGGTGCCTTCTTTCAGTCTCAATGCTGGGAGACAGAGACAAGAGGAGTCAGGGCTCACTGGCCTTCTAGCCTAGCCAATCAGTGAGCTCCAGGTTCAGTGAGAGGGTCTATCCCATCAAATGAAAAGAGCTATCGAGGACAGCATCCAACTTGGACCTCTGTCTTTTATACTCATGCATGTGTATACCCATGTACACATATGCTCACAGGAAACACACACATACACACACACTCTAAAGGAGAATACCTTGTGATAGATATCAATTACATTACGTTCACATTTCAGTGAGATTAAATAGCATGTTTGTGCAATATAGTTGCGTTTGTTCATTCCCATATGGTCCCTGTAAACTTCCACCAAGTTTCCACCAGCGACTCACTGCTCTGCAAAGCCTAAAATATTTACTGATGGCCATTAAAGGGAAAAGTGTGCCGACCTCTATTCTCAGGCACACCCCCAGCAGGGCGATGCTGGAACAATGCCATCGTTTGTTTAATTGGCACAAGCAATGCTTGCTTTTAAACTTCATTTTATTCTTTAATGCATTGTCCCGCTAATTGAACATTTACTGTGTATTTCTCAAAAGTTGGTGAACAAGTGCCTTTTGAAAGCAATAATAGGGGGATTTATGTGATCGGGGCTCCTTCTCTTGGCTTTTAATGCTTCCTTTCCATAGCAAAGCACCGAAACTAATTGCCCTGTTTCAGAAATGGGTCATTAGTCTCATCCCTATCTTTTATGTGGACCTAATTTTCATGCAGGATTCCTGCGTGAGGCGCTAACTGGGATCGCTTTCGGAAGAAGAGACAATGAGAACCCGAGTGCCTTCCCATGGCTTCCACAGGCTCGCCTTTTGATCCTAAGCCAGTCAGTGTATCTCTTGGCAGCTGCCATGTATTTAGCAGCCAATAAGAAGTTGTTACATGAATGAATGAATCAGCTTTAGGGAAGTGGGGGATGGGAGTGAGAATATAACAGTCGTAAAACTGAAATACTTTTGTATACTTTTAAATAATCTTATTCCCTTGGGAAAAACTAAAGTTTATGGGAATAGAATCCATATGATCCTCGAGTTCTTGTTGCTGGGGTTTGAGAAAGAAAACTGTATTTTTAATATTTAGGATTTTCATTGGTCGAGGCTTTTATGTTGTGGATGTTGTTTGTTGTTATCAACTGAACGTCATTTCCTTATGCTTCGAGGTAAAGGGAGGCAGTACAGGAAATAGAATTAGGGGCCAGGATTTTAGTGAAATACTAATGCCTTGTTGGGCTGGTGTGTAACCTAAAGACCGCCATCCACAGCTCTGACTGTCCGCCCACTGTTTCTGCTATACTATGGGACCAGCCTCCAAAAATCTTTTTCATGCTCTCCTGCCTGAGGCTTGTTCTTTTTTTTTTTTTTTTTTTTTTGTCAAAGGAGCATGCAGGTCACAAGTGGCATATCTTACGTTTCTTATTTGATTTTAGACCTTGAACCTCAGGAGTCAGTGCTTTAGGTGTGTCTTGCTTTCTAGAAGCATCTCGATTTTCCCCTCTCTGTCAAATGGAGAAGAGATTCTGCCTCCTCTCCCTGGGAACTGCCACCACTGAGAACTGTTGAATTAGCCCTTTGCCCAGGAAGATAGAGGCAAGCAGATTTCTGTCCCCCTCTTTCAAGGACATCAGTGGCAAATTAGAATACAATTTGGACTAGAGTCCAAATTGGGCAATTGGTGTATTATCAAAGCATGAAAGATGGACCACTTGGAGGGATGTGGGTGACCCCCAAAAGTATGGATGCTGACCTTCCCGTAGCCATGCATACGTATAGTTCCCACTTTAGCTAATCTTCCATTTACTATGCTTCAGCACCCCTGAAAACAGGGAGCCATGTGTCAATAGGGCAGAATGACATATAGTTAGCTAGGCTCATAAGGGATTGACTGGGTTCATAGGAACAGGTCCAGTGATGGTTCTTCTTCTGTAAGGGAACCCATGGCCAGCAAACCCAATCCCCACAGCTCTTCTGATGAAAGTGATCGATGGCTGTTAATGCTTAAAGAGAGCATCACACAAGAACTAGTTGGTGGTGGTTCAGGAGCACTCCGTAGCCGCAATGCCTTCCTTTACTCAAGCTGGTGATTTTGAATCGCCTTATAGGTGTATGGGGAAGTCATTCACACCACGGTAAGACGTGAACTTGACCGAAGCAGTAGAACATCCGATGGTTTGAAACTCACTTTCTTTTTCTTCTCTCTCGCTTCCCATTTGACAGTTGCCATCCTTCTGAAAGATGATTATTTCGTGAGTGGCGCTGGTCTGCCTGGCAGATTCAAAGCTGAGAAGGTGGAGTTTCACTGGGGCCACAGCAATGGCTCCGCTGGCTCAGAGCACAGTGTCAACGGCCGGAGGTTTCCTGTGGAGGTAAGAGACCTGGGAACCCCAGGATTCCCACTGTTGGCTGCTGTGTCCTTACTTTGGTCATTCTGCGGGCTAAATGAACATACCCTGCTTTCCTTTCTCAGGAAACCCTGTATCTAGAGTATGGCAAAGGGCTCCCCACAAGACTTGGCTTTGCTCTAGAGGAGAGCTATAAAGAGTCCATGGACACAGTAACTTTAGCCTGCTCAGTGATGTCTGCCATTTTTTCCCCTTTTGACAGTTTCTCTTCTCTATCCATTTCTCAAGCTCTCTTTTCTGAAGGTGACATTTTCTGTGACGCAGAGACTTTGCTGTCACTTTTTAGACAATGGCAAGGCTGGTGACATGAAAAGGACTCTCAGAAGCCTCTCTGAGTTGTGAACTTCCTTGAAGGGTTTGTTTTGTTTTGGTCTCTGCCAGCTGTTGGGACAGAGGATGTGACCATTGACGGCATGAACCTCTGCCATCTTTTGTTAGGTCCCATGGTGACACTGCTTCATTCTGCAGTCATTTTGAGTCCATCTTTTCGTAGATCCCGGGTAGTGACCAGAAGGCCATGGTTCAGGTGTATAGAGTTGAAAAAGAAGTCCTATTATAACCAATCTCTTTATCAATGTCACCTGGTACATCACATGTGTTGCAGGTTCTTTTTTCTTTCTTTCTTCATGTGTTTGAATTTTATTCTGTTAGGGTAACCTGTGCTGATTAGCTTGTTTCCCATGTGCTAAGCCTGACAGGTTTGTGGCAGATCTCACTAGATGTGGTGGTGTTTGGTTATACAACACAGGGAGTCACTGTGGAATGCTGGGATGTTTTCATCCTAGGAACCAGATGGCGGAGTATTATTTTCAGCTCTCAATGTTTCTCAGTTTGCGTCTCGTTTGATAGCCTGATAAATACTTGAGACCCTCTTCACAATGAAAACACATGTATTTCACATGTATGTGTGTGACTTATAAAGTGTTAGGTTTATTACGTAGCTCCCCAAGCCTGTTTATTAACCTTCTGAGAAGACTTGACCCTTGTGTGCACATCGGGAAAGGCATGGATATCTCCTCCGTGGAGATGCTTTTGAGGGTAAATGGGACAGTGCGTTCAACGCCAGCTTTTCTTACTGTATTCTCACAACGCAGACCACTTTCGATCCCAGAATGTGCGAAGCTTCCACCCCAACGGTGTGCGAACAGTTCTGCTGGCTGCTCTTGGCGTCTGTTCCTTTCCCTCTGCGTGGGGATTTTGCAGAGCCTACAGAAAGCCTCGTTCCTACAAGGCAACCCTTACTTCAGTCACAAGTTAATTTTCTAGAATAGCTCATTGAATTTAAGGAAACAATTACATTTCACTAGTTTGTTGCAAGTGGTATTTTAAGGGTTCTAGAGCAATCTGTTAGAGAAAAAAAATATAGATTGGGTCTGGTATGATCCTGGACATGGGAGCTTCTGACGTCACCATGAACGAGTTCTTATTCAACCTTCCTGTGTGTCTGTTCCTTTCCCATTTTCCAGAGATCCCCTAGTCCCATGCCTGTGAACAGTCGTTTTCAGATTTCGTGAAAGTGTGAAGAACACCATAGAAGCATGTACAGAAACGTCTGCGCTAGTGCCAGCGGCTTAAGCAGGACAGCCTAGCTAGACCTGTTTCTCCACATTCTTCTTGGGCTGCCTGTACCATTTTTGTGCATGGAGAGAGACCAGATTCTCCTGGTGTGAGGGTTAGTTATCCTATCAGACAAGGGAACAGTTTCCATAAGGGCAGTTCCATGACACAGTGTCAGGCAGAATGGAGATTTTAGACTGGCCTTGTAGGGGGATTCTCATTTCTTTTCTCTAGAGAAGCATTCTTTGGTTTCTTGAAAGATCAGAAGCCAAGAACTTGGATGGATGCATGTATGTACATATCCATGTATACACTCACGTGTATCACCATGTCACCTGCCCTGACTCATAGACTCCCCTGGAGACAACAGAGATAGCCACTCTGAGAAGATGCTTTGTGTTTTCTCTCGTTTGTTTAATGTGTGGCACCCACCTCTGCCCTGTGTGCCTTTTTGTCTGTGGGACTTCCTCTCCTGGTCATGTGAACTATGCGATTCTGAGTACGGTTTTGACTTAATGGACCTCCTGCCCTGTGTATGGGATGATTCATCTCTTAGAGTCTTAGAAGTACTAGTTTTTTTTTTTTTTTTTAAATACATGGCAAACTTGCTTCCTAGAATCAAACTTAACATGGTGTTTGCAAGTATGGGCTTTCCCTTCTGGTCCACCATTCCCCATGCCCCGTGTCCTCCGACCGCTTCCCATGGGCACTAGGAGTTGAGAAGGTGATTTGTGTCCTGCCAGCTTTGCTCTGAAGCCTCTTTGTCCCTAAATTGGGTAGCCATTCAATTGGCTCATGGCTCATTGGCTCATGCTTGGAAAGTTTAAAAACTTAATCTGGCTTGGGAAAGCATGTCTGTGGAGCAGGAAGGGGGGGGGGGGACTCGTGTGCCTCCTCTGCAGTCACACCCTCTAGTGCCAGTACAGTGCCTCCTGCCCACACTTGGTTCTAGATCAGTGTGCAGCACAGACCTACATTTTCTTTGGAGGCCTTATGAATTTTGAAAACCATTGGTCTTTCCCATTGCTTCAAGAGTGCCATCAATTGCTGAAGGAATATAAGCTATGGTACTTCTGATGCCCAGACCTACTGTGTGCTCAAGTGACTTGGGTCCTTCACTTTTGAGTGACATCAGGTCATAAGCCTGCCTGTATTAATAGGGTTCCTCATGCCCAACTGGCTCATAGCTTGATTTCATAAATTGTGATAACACGTTGATGTTCTTAGTGGTATATTTGGAGGTACTTAAATTGCAGGGATTAAAGGCAGTTGGATCCAGTTTAAGTGTAAAATGTGCACGGAAAGTTGCTCACTTCTGTCTCATGTATGTCTATAAATTTGGTGATAGCTTGCCTTCCTCATGCTCATTGCTGACACTCGCTCTTCCTGGTGTTTCCGTGCTGCTGGGGCACCAGAGTTGGCTCACTTCCTTCCGTTCTGAGTGGGAAAATGCGGATGTGTCTGTTCCTGGGGATAGAGTGAGAAGAACGTTTTTTTTTTTAAAGATTTATTTATTATATATACTGTATTCTGCACCAGATCTCATTACAGATGGTTGTGAGCCACCATGTGGTTGCTGGGAATTGAACTCGGGACCTTCGGAAGAACAGGCAGTGCTCCTAACCTCTGAGCCATCTCTCCAGCCCGAAGAACGTTTATTGTAGACTTGAGTGTGTAAACAGCCAGGGGCATCTGGAAGAGTCCTGTCTGAACATGGCCAGCAGACCTTGGGAGTGAGAGAGAAATAGAGAAAGGGAGGAAGGAAAGAGGACTGGAGGGGGACGAGGAGCCAAGGCCTGAGCCTCGAGACCAGGGGAAAAAGAGACCAAATAAACATGTGGATCGAGAAGACACCAAGCCAAGTAGCTGAGTTGTATATGGGTGGGAGACAGAACCCCAGCAAAACCGGGGAGGGGTGAGAAGTGCAGGGTGGAGATATAGGTACTGAATGATTTGGGGGAGGTAGCCAGTGTCTGCTTTGATATGTTAATAGGCACCCCTGTTAGCCATTTGTTCAAGCTTTCCTTGGGACCAAGTAAAGTTTCCAGTATTGTGGAAAATTTGATCTACAACTGGGGTATCATTTTTGTGTGTGCCATGCATGTATCAGGCGACAAAATGTTACTGGAATTAGGTCAGAGCTTGGGTCCTGGCAGCCCTAGTAAGTCCTCAAATGGCCAGTTCAGCCAATTTTACTCACTGTCGCAGACTGGGAAGGAGAACAGAGAGGCCCTTTCAATGGTCAAGTCTATTATCAGTGTTCTGATACGAGGTCTGTGTTTAAGTCAGGCAACAAAGTGCTACTCCTGAAGCAGCTGTCTTGGTTCAGGCGTGGCCCTACCCCTCGCCACTGTAGTCTGGCTCCAGTTTCTCTTTCGAAGCAACTGTGGAAATGCCTTTCAGGGAGGTGTCATAGAAATGGCTCAGTTGTATAGTGCTTGAGACCTGAGTTCGACACCTAGGACCCAAGTGAAAAGGCCAGGTTTCACCGTGGCCTGCGCTTGGAACGTCAGTGCTAGGGAAGGCAGAATCTGGTAAATCCCTGGCGATCTTGTCTAGCCAGTTGACAGTAACTGGTAAGTTCCAAGCCAGTGAGAGACCCTGTGTCATAAAACAAGGTGATTAGTTCCTGAGCAGTGACACCTTTGGTTGTCTGGCCTCTACATGTGCGTCTGTATATCTGCAGGCACATACACATATAGGTACTGAGAAATCTTGTTTTTGGGAAATAGACTCCCTGTCCGGGGTTTGCAGCCTTTTCCTTCTCCTAGTGTGTAGTTTCTGAGGAAATTCCAGAATGAGGGAGAGCATTGTTTAGTAATGTAATGACTAAAAGGAGTTATTTTTAAAGACTATTGGAGTACCTTTGTTTCTGCCAGTGTTGAAGATTATGCTGAGGTTGGTAGAATGGACCCATCCCCACTCCCTATGACCCCTGCCAGAGTACATCCGTCATTGTCTCTGGACAGTTTGGCCATCATCACTGTTGTTGGCAGTGTATGCTACTGGTTTCTAGTTGATTGGGGATAGGATGCTCGTAATGTACCAGCGTATGTGACAGCCCTCTGTACCAGAAGCCATTCAGCCCACAGATGTCACGAGTGTCACATGTGTGAACCAGTAGCGCAGCAAAAGCATGCACTGGTGGAATTGGGCTGCCCTTCACCCTGGTGGCATCCCTGTAAATGCATCTGAACATGGAGTTCTTGTTTCCAGCGTTGATTTAGAAAGTGGCGTACCTTGCTTCCTGAAATCCAGCACAGCCCTGGCAATATCAACAACTCCTTCAGGCTTCTACCCTGCAGGCTGAATTTCAAGCATTGTCCCCTCAGAACCTGGGCCCACTCCCTGAGGGTAAACTAACAGAGCCAGCCTTGTAGATTTTGTTCCCTCCTGTGATTCTTTAAGGTTAGCTATGGCTTTTTTGGCATGCACAGTTTAGACCAGTCTCTATTTTCCTGGCCAAAATCCTGGATTGTCTCACAGTATCTGTACTTAAAAACATCAAATCTAATAGTTAACTATAAAGTCATTATACAATCCAGTGTTCTTCAAAAGCCAGCTATTTTTTTCTTCCCTCCCTCCCTCCTTCCCACCCTCCCTCCTTCCCATAGTTAAACTTAGAAAAGCAAATGGAAGTGACTGCCATGTTCTGTTGGGGGCAGGTAACAGACCCATCAAGTGCCCTCTGTCCCCCTGCAGCAGCTTCCCTGCCAACTGAAGATGTTCTGTCTTAAAGATGCTAAGGACACACAAGTAAAGCAGGAAGCCACAGACCCAGCCTGCCAGTTGTGGTTGGTCCTGTAACGAGCACTGCCTAACACGGAGATAGGAGTTGCATTACACCGCGTTTCCACTAATACTGGAAGTTGGAGTGGATTCAAAGGAAAACCTCCAGACAGAACCTCTGAGAGCTCCATTAAAGTGCAGGTTCATTGCGCGCTGTTGTCTACAGTAATTAAAATCGTATTCATTACAATAAGAGTTTGCAGGAGTTGTTGATTCAGATGTGCTGGTGCTTTATGAGTTGAAGTCTTCAATAAGTTTAAATGATCCAAATTGATCGTCTGCCGCCTTTTTTTTTTTTTTTGGTTTTTTTTTTTGGTTTTTCAAGACAGGGTTTCTCTGTGGCTTTGGAGCCTGTCCTGGAACTAGCTCTGTAGACCAGGCTGGTCTCGAACTCACAGAGATCCGCCTGCCTCTGCCTCCCGAGTGCTGGGATTAAAGGCGTGCGCCACCACCGCCCGGCTCGTCTGCCGCCTTTCCAGCTAGACTCACAGCTGGTTCGTTTCAGCTCTGGTTAGAGCATCTTGGCAAGTAGGGAGAAGCGAAGGCAGTCTTCTCCATACGTCCCATATACACATTACTGTATGGTACAGGGTGGCAGTTCCTTATCTCTGACTCTGGAGGCCAAATGGTTTAGAATCTCCAGTCATTTTTCCTAAGGTCCTAGATTGTGTGTGGGGACACTGTGTGCGTGCGTGCGTGTGCGTGCGTGCGTGCGTGCGTGCGTGCGTGTGTGTGTGTGTGTGTGTGTACTACAGTTGATACTCATATCGCGGAAGCTGCCCCTGAATAGAATGCCCATATTAAATGGAAACATACGTTCTACAAATACTTTCATGTTTCCTCACATCAGGATTTATCACCAAGTAAGTTTCTACAAAATCAAAATAGCCACAAAATTCTTTTTGATCTCCAAGAGATGTCTAAGCCTGGTGTAGATAGCACAGGGGATGTCTGTGGTCTGTGGAGAGTACTATGGTTTCCAAGACTGTCCAGTTAGGTCACTGCGAGCTGAGCCGCCCTAGGGTGAATGTCACATGAACTGTGCATTGCTATTCTGAAATTTTAGAGCCTGCATTAAGAGAGATAAGAAGCAGCAGGTGGTTTGATTAAAACTGAACAGTTTGTTTTATGCAGATATTTATTATTATTTATTATAAAAGCCATCACAATTTCATTGGTTTTAATAAAATGTTTTATTTACCTTAATATTTTTCCAGTATAAAACCAACTATAGAAAGTTACGAATGAGATCCCCTGCATTCTGTTTTGAATACCAAGTCTTTGAAACTCACTTTATCTTTTAAAATGTCTTGTATAGGTGGGGGGGGCACATTTCCATGGCGTGTGTATAGAGATCAAAGGGCAAGTTGAGAGAGTTTGATCCTTTCACAGTGTGGATTTTGGACTCAAATTCAAGTCGTTGAGCGTGGCAGCAAGGTTCCTTACGCACTAAACCATCTCACTGGTTCGATTTTAAATACTACAACAGCATATTTCTGTTTGGACAAACCGCTTCTGTATTCCACATGCCTGCTCGCCTCATGCAAATTATGGCTCCTAAGTGGAAACGCATAGACTTTCAGGTTCTCGGCCTCAGTTGTGGAATTAGGTCATAAGTTAGCCCGAAACCAATGGAAGTTATTCAAGAGGAGTTTTCTGTAGTAATTTGACATTTTTCCTCTTCTGGCAAGAACAGAGAAGGTCAAAGGACATAAAGTAGTAGCCGTTGTAGGCTGAACAAGTTGAAAGTTCTGATTCACAACTCAGCAATTACTGGTCATAGTGGAATGTCTCCTAAACAAATGTCCCATAGCTGCTGTAGCCACAGGGAGCAAATGCAGGTATTCGCATGGCGTATTGGAGAACCTTATGTGTTTCACTATAGTAATCTTTTAGATTTAGCAGCCATTTAGCTTTGTCTCAAATCCCGTGTACACGCTTTAACTCTACACGATTAATTCTATTAAAATACTGATAGATATTTACAGTGCTTCTATTTCATTCTGGGGTATAGCATCTTTATTACAGACTTCAACTCCAGGCATCCCAGAATTGATTTCTTCATAAGCTTTCTGGTTTTTCTCTTTTTTCTCCTTCACAATGTTTATTCCCAGAGCTTTGAACAGTGTTCTTTTTAGAATCCTTTTCCAACCTGAAAAACTCAAATAAAGCTGGCTGGAGAGACCTTTGTGCTATGATGTGGAGACCTCTGGCAGCCTGATCGCATGTATTGTGAGTTCAAGTCCAGAGGATTTACTAGCATGCGGCTCAAACCCCCATACACCCAGTTTTATTGTGCCCTGTCAAAACTGAAGCAGAAAGGCTTCAAGCCATCTTAAATCTAAAGCCTTTAGCTAGTTCTTTAGTGCCCTCGCCACTGGGAAGGGACAGTCAGGAAGATTTATAGGGAATCGAAAAGAAGTCCAGTTTGAAAGTCTGTTTCTTCTCACTCCTTTAAGTCCCTGACACAGAAATCCACAGCACCCCTGAGTGGAACAGGAAGGACATTCTGCAGGCTTCCCAAACTGGCTTGTGCGCCTGGCAGTGTGTTCGGCGCAGACTGTGTCCTGGGAACATTTACGGGGATATGTGGACGGTAGCAAGGCAAGTGCTCAATTATCTGTTTAAAAAAAAAAAAAGGAATTTCCTCTCTTGAATGTTTGATGATGTCTTAAAAGATAGGACTTTAAAAGTCGGGTTAATATGTGGAAGATAACGTCTACATCCCGGCT